>NC_086283.1:46174370-46504995 GCF_021018805.1 Prinia subflava | reverse complement strand
ATTACAGCTTGGTGGAGAAAGGAAAATTCCTGCATGTTGTAAGAAATTTGAAACCTCAAAGAGTGTGAGATTGTGCAGGACAAAGAATTAAAAACTAGAGCGGAAATTTCTTTGATGAGATCCAACAGGTTGTTACTTACCCCATACTTTCACTGGCTGTAAAATACCTGATGTAACAATGAGATAAGTTGTTCCTAGAACCAAGGGGAAAAGTATTCCACAAAAAAATTAGAAGGTGCAAATTCACTCTTCTTAATCAGGTCTGTGATAACTGTCATGAGGAAATCTTCCTGCAAAAAAAAATTGAAAAAGATTATGTTAGTCATTTAATACATTGTAATTCAAGCAGATTTTTCTTTCACATGCTTTGTTCTAGATAGGTGTTATAACTTCAGTTTTTTATTGTTTGGGTTTTTTTGGGTGTCTTTTTTCCTTTTTTTTTTTCTCATCCTGAAAAGCTTTGTGATTGTTATGTTATTTGGGGGGTTTTAATCTGCTTAAGAGAAGGTCAAAACTGTTAACATCCCTGTATGAAGTCAGTAACAACACTGTCTCCTAGATGAAACTGGCAAGCAAGTTGTTCATGCTGTGTGTGTAGCTAATCCTGGCTTTGGATACTTAAGTTTTTATAAAAGGAGGATCTGAATTGCCTTTACTGTGGTTATGAGCAGTTGTGGACAGCAGTTTGAGTTCAATGATAACTGTGCTTTAACACCTGGATGTTGTTTTGAAGAAATAGCAGCCCCCTCCAACCCAGTGGCACCCTCAGATATCTTAAAAGTCAGATACATGGGCTTGTATTTTTTATATGTTTTGAAAAATTTGTTAAAGTAATTTTCTTAAATTATTAGCTTAATGAAACCTTTTGTGTGCTTATTAGTATTTTTTTTTTTTTGAAACATGAGGTTTCTTTTAAAAACATCAAAAATTCCAGCATCTCAGGTCTGAAAAGACAAATTCTTGAACACAGTGGTAAAACACACTGAGACATGTGCATGAAGCTGCATACTTGCCTAAATGTTTGCAGGCCTAAAGCCTTTTCTTCTTTTTTTTTTTCTTTTTTTTTTTTTTTTTTTTTTTTCTTTTTTTTTTTTTTAATTCTGTCACTCTCTTTTCCCATTGCCTTGGGAAAAAAATTCTACCAATTGTGCCACTTCTTTTCCTCACAATACACTATTTGGGAATTGACTACACTGTTTGATTTCTGTCAATATGTAAAATCATGCTGATTACTACAACTTGAAGCAGTTTGTTCTTAATGTCATACTTAGAATAGTTTAACTGGTTTTTTTTCTGAACCCTCTTCCACTACTCAAAATCCTTCCTTTAACATCTTTCTGAAGTCTGGTTTTATGGGGAAGTTCTTTTTCTTCCCTTTCATCCTCTGCTAATATTCCAGTTTTAGTAGGAGAAAAGTAATGGATTATTGCTGACATTTCATAGAGAGAAATTGTCCTTAAGAGTTGACTTATTTTGTACTTGAGAGGCAACTTTGGATTTCCTGACTTCCTGGAAGTTGCTTGGGGATGACTATGATGTAAATAAATTTATTTTATGTTGTTGATTTAGTTCTTGGTATGGTTAATTTATTCCAAAAGGCTTTCCCCAAAACAGCTAGCCAGGTAGTTGCTATCAAATGCTTATGCTATGAATTTAAGCTTTGCCATTATAATACTGTAACAGAGAAATATCCAGGCGTATTATGTTACAGGTATGTTTTTATAAACCTTAAAAAATAACTGACTTCTTGTGAGGTTACTCTGTCTGGGAAGCTGGAATAGGTGTATGTTAAACTTCAGTTCATGATGTTGGGTCTTGATGTTGGAAGGTGTTGAATTAGATTAACGTCCTTAAACATAGTAGTTGACATACCAAGGTATGTCTTGTAACCTGACATCCAGCACTAAATGCATTTTAAATGCTGTAGAAAATGTAACTGTAACTGTAGAAAATGTAATGAAGTTGAGGAAATGCTACACATGGTTAACATAGAAATACTTAGGAATAGTTTCTTATTTTGGTGGTGAGTTCAACACTGGGTTACCTTATGTAACAAGCAGATGTAAGGAAGAGGAAACCAGGCTTTTTTCAGTAGTACCCACTGACGGGACAAGAGGCAATGGGCACACATTGAAATGTAGGAGATTCCATCTGAATTGACCAAACCTCTTTTTCTTTCAAAACTATGCAGAAGGTCAAATGATGGATGATGTTACTTAGAGTCTCCATCCTTTAAGATGCTCAAACTTCAACTTCCTGGGTCCTTGAGAAACCTTTCCTGCTTGGAAATGGTGAGAGGAAGGGACACTGAAGCTGACTAGAATTCAGGACAAAAACGAGAATTTCATGCATGTCCTCCAACCTCAACTTCTCTGTGATGTAGCAGAGATGTAGCCAGAGGCCTGATACTAGCAAAGATTTGCACTCTTCAGAAACTGAGAAACTGATGGGTGCACTATGCTGTGAATGTCACAAGCTTGCTGGTTTTCAGAGAGTGATGAGAGAAGTTTGTGCTGGGAAAGGTGGCCAAGGAGTTAGAATGTAGCAGTTACTGCGATCACAGAATGGTTTGGGCTGGAAAGGACCTTAAAAATCATGTCATTTCAAACCCCCAGCCATGAGCAGGAACGTTTTCCACTGGACCAGCTCACTCAAAGTCGCATCCAGCCTGGTCTTGAAACACTGCCAGGGATGGGACATCCACAACTCTGGGCAAATGCTTACATTTTTTTGTTTAAATTTGTTTGTAATTTTCATTGATGCATGATTTCAATTAGAGAAAATGTGTGTGGGAAGCCTGACTGTCTTCTTCCTTGTTATTATTGTTTTCTCTTGACATCCATTTTTGGCTATGGTCAAAGAAGAAGTAAGGAGCTGAGAGGCCATTTAGTTCCATGAGCTTTTGGATTTTTATGGGGTGTTCCATTGCATGAAAAGAGAGCACTAGAGAGACATGATTTTTAGTCCTTTGTGATTTTGAAGTTTTGTTTAGAATGCTCACAGTGCTTATAGCTCTGAATTTTAAGTGTTGGCATTTCCTGCTACAACTAACAAAAGAGATGCTCCTACTTTGTGTAGGAAAATTTGGAGTTTGCAAGGGGAACAGAAGATAAATTTGTTGCTAGAGAACAAGAGGCTTTTTGGAAGGTTTTTTAAAGAAAAAGGTATGAAAATTTAAATACAATCATGGACAAACTTGAAGTAGCTTGAGATTTCACATCTCTGAGATGAATTAAGGAACACTGCTTCTTCAGGAAATGCTTGGGAAGTAGATTAAAATGTCTTAATGATACTTGAGACAAGTTTCTATTTTTCTCTTTTCCTCTTTATCCTTCCTTATAAGTCAGTTGAATTTATCCCTGGATTGTTTCTTTGCTGTACTTGATGCTGAAATTCACTTTCTAAGGAATGAAAGTATTTCCTGTCTGAAAAGGAGTTTTCCAACTATTACAAATCCAAACCCTTCTCATCCTCTTTTATTAGTAATTCTATTTCATGTTTTTTCCTTCCTGTCATGTTTAAGTCATTAACTATATATGAGAAGCTACTCTTGAGATTGGCAGAGAGTTGAAAGATTGATCCTTGAAAAAGGCAAATGATTTTCAGTCCCTTTGCATTAAAGAAAGATCTAAGGATTGGAAGGAAAAACATAACGTTGTATAGGATTATGACTCTGCACTTGTAAGGCACAGTTTCTTATATTGAGAGTGAAGATAAATCTGCCCTCAGTTTTTGATTTTTTTTCCTGCATTAGGTAACACCAGAATACCTGCAGTAAGCTGAGAGTTGTCTGAGAGTCTTTTGTATCTTGTTGATGCTCACCTGGCACAGTTCATTGTTAAAATGAACTTTTGGCTGAATTTAGGGAGGAAAGGGAGGAGGAGAGAGCAAGTGAATTTTAAAGGAGTGCCTCAATGCCCTGCATGTAAATATAGAAAATTTAAAATAATGTTTTTATTCTTAGAAGGCTAAATCATGCCTTAGCCTCTTGCTTGGAGAAAGGGAGAAATAATATATATATATATATATATATGTCTTTCAGGAATGAGATTGAATTTATGCAGGACAGGCTAAGAAAAACAAAATGAATGGTGTAAAATTTGAATGAATATAGCATTGGAACATATGATTTGAAGTGCAAGGCAAAAATTGTTGAATGATTTTATGTGCAGAAGAAATGCAATGTCTGTTCACAGAGTTTGTCAGTAAAATCATGCGTAGCAACCTCTATAGAGGAGTAGACTTTGAAAAATCTTTGGCTATATTGGATAACTTTTTTTTTCTTAGACAGTTGGGAACTACAGCAGTTTTGGCAACTCTTCCAGGTGTTTTTTAGTGGTAATGGTGTACAGTGAAACACAGTGCTGATGTTGGCATGTTTCAGACAGGTAGAATTTTTAGGTTTGGTGTTAGATTGTTTAAACTTACCTTTTGGGAAAGATGTACAAATTCATCAGTTTCTTCATCCGTTCATTGATGATTAGCCTGATTGTTTTCAAAGTTTATGAAGTCTCCTTTCTTCCTTTTGATATGATTGTGATTCACAGCTGTGTCTGTATAATGTAAAAAAAGAAAAGTCTAGTCAATACATGTGCTTGAAACATATAGGCATGTGTTGAAACTTGGCTTTGTTTCAGGCAGACGTACTTACTAAGAGGCTGGTGTTTTTGCTGGATAGTCTTTTTAGCTGCTTCTGAAATACAAGATGTTCCTTGGCTTCCCATGTTAGCATTACTGCAGGATACTTTAACTAAGAATTAACACAAGAGTAAGAGAATGTGCGAAAAGACTTTCCCTCACCCAAAAGGATTGTGGTAGAGCTGGTTTGAGAAGATATGAAGATAGCCTTCCTAAAGATGTGCTGTGAATTGATACCATAAGTATGTAAGAATCTGTAGAGACTTAAAGATGTCCAGTTTTTCCAATTGTAACCATCCATGATTTTGGAAATTGCTACAAGAAATTTGGGAATGTGTACAGTGTTTACATTGGTGTGTTCAAATGTCTTAATCAAAAAAAGCAATGGTCCTTTCCAACCTCTGTGTTCCAACCTTTGCCTATGCATTAGGAAAAATGTTGAAACCTTTCCTGGTAGTCAGGGAGTTGTTACAGATACGGCTTGTCTTCAGGCAATGCTGTTAGCTGGGACTGACAAATGGAAGTTGCCAAATGTGGGCAGTCCTGCTCTCTGAGTTGGCTTGATTTGGTAGTTGGGGTGAGAAAAGCAAGTAAAATTTGCATGTATACAGGAGATAACATGTGAGCATCCTGCCAGTCAGTGTTGTCCTCTCTCTTTGTGACTGGTTTTATGCTCTACAGAGGTAGGTTCAGGTCTGCAGTGAGTATGTGCAGTAGTGTGACTAGTATTTTTTCAGAATTGTCTTAATGTTCAGGATACATGTGCACATACACACTTCAGCATTATGTGTGTAAAGGGGGAAAAAGGCAGTAGTCCATTTTGCTCTTAGTCATAAGTGGTACATTTACTAGCAGAAACATAGCTTAAGAGTTGAAAAAGTTCTCATGATCTTCCCTTTTCTGGTTTGGTTTATATCCTGGAATTTATTTAATTGTAAAACAAACCTAGTCTTTGTATGTTTGATAGAGAAAAGATATTTGAGGCATTTAGAGAAATGATAGGGTTAGTGAGTACCAGATTTTTGTGTTAACTTTTGGATACTACTGCTGAGTTTAATCCAAATGGGAGGAATTTGGAATGCAGAAAGTTTGGTTGGGAAGGCTAGGAGAGTTAAACCATCAGAAGCTGGGGACAGATTGTCTGCAATGGGGTACAGTATCTTCTAGGAATGAACATGTAACTACTGATGTTACAGATGCCATCTTCAGTATCTCATGACAGACAAGTACAAAAAACTCTGTGATCCTGGCTGGTAGGAGTTCCTCCCCTCTGCAGATTGTATGTGTAAACAAGGCCTTGTATGGAAGAGAGGTAAAACCACCAGCAGGCTTTTTGCCCTGGCAGAAGCTTGGAGACAGCAGGAAGTGTTCAAGACAGGAAAATACAGGCTTAGGGAATCAATCCAGAGGAAACCTGAGTTCAGATGTTGACAGAACTGCTGTGTGCAAGCATGCTATGTGGTCTGTACAGATCATTCTTTGAGCTTTGAGAAGTGTTGAAAATGTAGTAGGCGTATTTTAATGTTGCTTTCCTAGACAGCGTTAATGAAATAGCATAACAATATGGAATTTTCTGAAACAAAGAGATGTAAGAAAGATAGGGACAGAAAGACTTGAGTTGGGCCTGTTGTGATAGAGCAAGGCGTAATGGTTTTCAGCTGTAAGATGTAGATTTAGATTAGGTATGAGTACCTCTTTATAAAGAGACTGGTCAAATAGGTTGTTCAGAGAGCTGGTGAATACCCCATCACTGAGGAAATTCAAGGTCAGAGTGGACAGGGCTCTGAGCAACCTGCTCTAGTTGAAGATGTCCCTGCTCATTGCAGGACGTTTTCACAAGGTGACCTTTTAAAGATCTCTTCCAGCCTAAACTAGTCTATGATGTTTTTGTCTATCTAAATCCTTTGGTTTGTAACATTTTTCTTTGGTGATCTGAAACACTTCAAGTTTTGGATGAAAAAGAGGTGGTGAATAACCTTAGAGGATAAAAGAAGTGAGTTTATACTCTCTCTGGGTTGCATTTGAAAGTCAGTGACCACGACAGTTACAAATAACCTTTACACTGATAAATTTAAAAGTGAAACACTCAAGAGCCTTCATGTTGTTTTGGCAGTAAGTTACTGGTCTCAGTATAGGCAGTAGGTATAGAGCAGACTCTCTCTCTTCTGCCCCCCAACCCATAAAAAAAAAGCCACTATAAGTGTTCTCCCCAAACCAGCAAAAGCCTAGAGGGAGGGCTGGAAATGAAAACTTAACTTGATCCTTCTTACTCTTTTAAACAAAAGGTATGGGCTTTTTTCATACACTCTGAGTGCCATTTCTGTCACTTGCATCTCAAAATAGTTGTATCTATTGACACATTGCTTTCCAACACTAGAGAGGAGTTATCACTTTCAAACTGATTTTCTCTAATATTTTCTGTGTGGGCTATATGGCTATTCATACAGATTACAAATCAATGACTGGAACTTCCTGACTGATCTCATCCAACAGCTTTGCCTGTCATGTAATAATCACATGTTGTAGTACTGTCAATTCATTTTAGGTTTGACCTGTCCATGAATGCGTGCATGTGGGAATCCATAGGGAGTAGCACTAAATCTAATGCATAAATAAGCTCTGTCAAGCATTACCACTGTATGTCTTTATAAATATGGAAGTTTGTTAGCTTATCAGACAAATATGTGGCATTTCAGAAAAGTGTCTATGTCCACAAAATCATTCACAAAACTATTTATATCAACTGCTTCCGAGTACTCTGTTTCTGTTTGTTGTGTTCCCTTTCTCCAGCCAGGTGTCTGGAGTCAGCTGCATCTGGGCTGCTATGGGTTCAAGTTTACTCTGCCTTCACAACCTCTCACTCCTGGCAAGGAGGGCCCATTTGTTCATGCTGTGTGGTTAACCAAACA
The DNA here is from genome assembly GCF_021018805.1 of Prinia subflava. Taxonomy (NCBI): domain Eukaryota; kingdom Metazoa; phylum Chordata; class Aves; order Passeriformes; family Cisticolidae; genus Prinia; species Prinia subflava. The sequence continues at coordinate 46,497,448 of NC_086283.1, read as the reverse complement.
CCACAGTGGTGCTCCCCAGATTTATGTGGCATGGTTGCATGGCTCTGCTCTAAACCAAAACAAGGAGGGCTCCTTTGACATACTTAAAGCTTTACCAGGCAGCTCTCATCTAGCCTTTTGTATTCAGTATGTTTAGCATGGGAATCCAGCTCCTCTGCTGGCAGATGATTACTGCTGGCTTTTGCTGGCCCTTGGGAGGAAAGAAGGAGAGGGAAGGAGTAGTGGGGTCTTGAAATAGACCTTTCCCCTCTCATTCCTCATCTTCATGATTGTGAATGTTTCTGATTATGGTGTTCTGGAGAGAAGGTCTCAGTGAGATTTCCTTGTAAGTTTTAGAAAACAAGGTGGATTTTTCTGACTCATTTTTTATCTGAGCACAGTATGGGGTAAAAGCGTTGATAGCTATTTCAGTTTTCAGCTAGATTTGATGGGGTTCAGCCATTATAGTAATTGGCTCATTAATTTTAACAGTGAAAATCAAAGTATTTCACACAAGAGAGATATGTATCTCTCTTTACAGATACGGAGAGCTGGTAAATTGTCTTGAAGGGCTGGTGGCAGAACCAGGAAGATAGTCCAGCTCTGCTGGGCACTCAGTCCAGAGTTCCCACCATGAGACCAGTCTGGATATAAGGTTTCTAACTCATTTCCTGGAGAGTAATACTCCAGAAACAGTAATATGTGGTTATTTGAAATTGTTCAAGGGAAAGTTCTGAAGAGCAAAACCAAAAATTTTTAACCACAGCAGTTGCAAATCTTACATGTTTCCTGGAGAGAATTGCTCCCTTTATGTGTGAAATTAAGCCCAGACACCTTCATGAACTGTCCACGGGTAATCGCTTAGATTCCTTTTCTGCACTTTTCAGCTTGGCCCCTTTGCACAATTAATGACTTATATTTGAAAAAGCTCTGCCTGCTGTGAATCCCCAGTTCTCCTATGCACTGGAGGGTTTTTCTGCATAAGTTTGTTTGTGTGTGCATACCCAAATGAAAGAGGGAGTATGGAACTGGCATGTGACCAATTTCTCTCCCATCATCTCTCAGACATTTTCCTCCCACTGTTACTGTCCCCTCTCTGTTTTGATTCATCTTCTTTCAATAGAAAATTATTAAACTTATACTTTCAACACTCCAGCAGACATTTAAGGTAAAATGTATTTCTCTTGGAACAACAGCAGGCTGAGTGGACTGCCTTGTTAGCTTAGGTCAGCATGTGGTGTGCTTGTGCAGTGAGACTGGCATGTTCTGGCTCACATACCCAAGGCTAAAAGCATGCACACGGTCCTTATTTGGGCTTTAGCTGATTTATGTGATAGCTTGTTCTTATTTTTAGTCCCTCAGGTGACATTCATTCCTCTTCTTTTTTGTTCCTTTCCCTTCCAACAGTTCTTATCACAGTTGGACCTCAGCAAAATTTACACTGTTTTCTCAAGACATTGAAGACTACAGTGTCTCACCGTAGGTCAGTTTCAGTGACTACAGTATTTTTCTTTGAGCCACCAGTTCCATAAAAGCCTCTTCTACTGACTGACTGTTATGAGGATTTACATACAGTCCAATCTCTGTTTGATCTACAGCACCCTTTAGTCAGACCCGAAGAGACAGGACTTACTGAAGTCACTTAGTGAGGTTAGTAAAAGTATGCTAATAGTCTGCTTTTTACATGCAGTCAAGTCTGTAAAGAGCAATAGGGACTGGCTGCATTTTCTGATGGCCGTGGTGATGATCACTGATCACCTGGTGGTGACTTGTTTGGATCACTTTTCACTGAACAAGGAGATGTAGGCAGGGAGATTTTTCAAGTGCTCTAACTTCTTCTGTGAACAGTGATTGATTACCAACCTTGACTACACCAAGATCTGGTGCTTCCTTAGCACCGGTCTTTCAATTCTCAACCTCTGTTGGAAGCTACTGCTCTAACATTGATTTCTTTCCTGTTTTTATAGAGGTATAGCAGCTTGCTAATAACTTAGAGGCTGACTGAAGGTCTCCTATAATAAATCTTAACTATGCAGAAGGTACTTGTGACGTGGCTATTAAATGTTTAGGAGTTCATTGTAGGCTTTCAATCAAAGGAATCTCTTGATTTCAGTGGGTACTAAGAATGCATTAAAACTGTAGGACTTACACAATAGTTTCTTATGATCAGACAATTTATGTTTTAGAACCACTGAAATGCAAGTTCTAAAGATACATTCTTTCCATCATATATTCCTTTCCTAAACCTTCATTAGAAGCCTGCACTATGTTTCTGAGAAGAGGCACTTGTTAACTTACTATATGGTGAATAGTCTTTGCTGTTTCAGCAGTTAAACACAGTTTGAGACCTCCCCTTGAAAAATTTAAAAGCATAACCACTAGTTTTATTATCCTACTGGAACTTGTGACTGAAATGGAGAAACAACATCAGTATTAGTTAACAAGCGTTGCATACTATGGGATGGAGGCAGACTACACAGCTAGCACTTCTTGGGAGCCTCTTGTGATGTCCCATGTAGAGGAATGAGGCACAATATCTTTGTGGCAATCTTAGAAACTGAAGAAAATGAGGTGAGATACGCCCTTTTAGTGGACAGATGGTCAGCTGCTCACTGGCTGCCCAATCCATGAGATTTTGTCAGCTGTGATGTTAATGTACAGTGTCGCAAAAGTGAAGTCAGTGATGGGAAGCTTTCCTTACAGTAGGGATGGGTGGGAGCTTGACTCAAGCAATCTACACCACTAAAAAGGTGCCTGTTGAAGGAATTCTTTGGTAGTCGTGCGCAGGAAGATACAGGGCCACTCAGAAAGCCAAATGCAACCTAATAGCAACAAAAACCATCTATTCTCACACCTTCTCCTTTGTTTATTGAAATCGTATTTTGTCTTAAATATTTGTAGCTAAGATATTTCTGGGAGCTGTAGTAACTTCTTAAGATGGAATACCTTTTCAGACACTGGCATTGAGCTAAAGTTTGAGGTATAACAAGGAAGATCAAAAGTAGAATCACTTTCAGTTAGTACACTGAAGGTGAAAAACCTTGATTCTCTTACTTATTTCCTTTTGTATGTGATACCTATGCCAGGACTGTCTATCTTTTTCATAAATAATGCCAAAAATCAGCATTTTCTCTAGATTAAACATCTTTATATTTGGAGTTTACAGTGTAGGTGTTTTTCCTGTGTTCCAACTCTGATAGTCATTTAGCTGATCAGAACCAACAGCGTTTTTCTGTCAGATTTTGGTTTTCAGTGTGTTGGTAGCAGGCTTTCCAAAGCAGGGATTTTGTTTGACATAGTTCAATTTTACTTTCTCCTGTGAGTGTTTCTCTTTAAAGTTCTTAGTTCACTGCCAGGATGATGGATGCAAAGTTGAACAAATACAACTGCCTTGAGCATTTCTGCAGGTCTGCTTCAGCAGGGATCTTCAGGGAAATAGGTGAGTGACAGAACTGGCAGGCTGGCTGGGCACCAGCCACAAGAAGCTCTCTGTTGTTACAGGGAGCAGAGGCTTTCTGAGGCAAGCTGAAAACTGTACTGCACAGAAAAATAAGCCTGGAAGCTGGGTCAGGCTAACTGCTGTTTTGAATGCCCCTCTAATGAGGGGTCTGTAAGGAATGTTTCTCAGCAGCTGTGGTATCCCTGGTGTGGTGCCAGTTAAATAATGTGAATGTGATGTTGCAAGCAGTTAGTATCTGGACTTAGGCAGAGAGAATGGGAGTTTTATTGCAAGGCAGCAATTAATTGTATCATCTGAGAAAGTGTGGAGTGGCTGAAGTACTCCCCGGTGTAAATGAGTTGAATACAGTGGCCTTTCATGCAAACCTGGAGAATCTAGTGTTTATTAAATAATTTGACTGGGGAACTGAGTTCTAGGGAGAGATGTTGTTGGGCCAGATAATTGTATGGCAACTCAGTTTCACTGTCACCAGAATTACTGCACCCCTCTTTGCTGCTGCTTTGGAATTAGTAAGTACTTTTTTCCATAATGTATTAACAGTGTCTTTGCTTAATTCCAAAATAAGAACTGTTATACATACCAAATTTCCGATTGCAGAGGTGCGTGTCTGAATTTCTTTGTTTTTCTATATTTCCTTTAGTACTTACCCATGTGTCCACAAAGTCTAGTGGTTGTTAAATCACCATGATAATGAAAATAAAATTTTTCCAGTGGACATAATTCAAACACCATAATTTCTGAAAGCAAATAGTACTGATTTTCACTCCACCTCAACAGTTCTCATCCCTAAGTTTTTGAACTAAACATTTTAAATCATTACAATGCTTAGTTCTCAAAATAAATATCTATAAGCATTAAATTGTTAGATTAACAAAGACAACTTGAAGTAATCCTCGTGTGACCTTAAACTATTTACAAATCAATTGAAATTCCGAGTTAAACTCCCTCTTCTCTGTTCTGATTTCGACTTAAAATAATGCCATGCAAGTAAGACTTGTTGACATTCTGAACAAAACTTAGGCCTTTTTTTTACCTAGTTTACATTTCTGAATGCTACTCTGCTAATAGTATGGGCCTTTCTCATACTGGAATGTAATAGGAGTGCTGCAGACAGTGGAGTTACTAGCCAGAAGTACTGTCAACAGTGTAATGAAGTATTGCTCTCTCAATTAACTTAGTTGGGTTTTTTTTTGTTGCTGTTGTTGCCCCCACTGTACCATTCTTGGTAAAGAGGGTGGAATTTGGTATTTGTGAAGTGCATGGTGTATTTAAGGAGCAGTCTTCAGCGTCAAACAAACCTCTCTGGTTCCCTTCCAGCAGCAGTGTTTGTGAAGGAATAGAGTGTCTCACTGCTGCCTGGCAGGACCCGTTTCCTTTCCCACACCCATCTGCTTTGCCCTTGAGTGTAGGGTGGAAAGGGGGTTCAAGAGCATCTCTTTCTTAGGCTTTTTAGCTCTTAAAGAAATTCTCTTTTTGGAGTCTGTTTATAAGAAGGTGGGTTTTGTACCTAAACTGGTGAGCTTTATGAGCTCTAGAGGTCTCTCTATTGATTCAAAAATGCTATGCTAAATATTTATCTCCCAGAAACAGAAAAATGGTTAAGAAGTATAGAGTAGTGCAAGCACAAGTCAAATTGATTAAACCCCAATAAAGTGAAATTAAACAAAAATCCTTAGAAAGCAAGGTGAATTCAGGAGAGCAGATTCTTGGAAGAAATTAATCTCAGTGTTTCTTTGCTAGATCATTCTAGGAAAGTAAACTAGAACTGAGCTTGTATGAGTTGAAAATTCAATAGCACAATTGATAAAAGGAAGAGCATTCACAATTTCACTTGGAGGTAAGGATTTCACACAGCAGGTAGATATTCCTGCAGTTTTTATTTTCTGTGTATTTATCTAAGTAGTCTGTTTACTAACTGGTTTTAACAGCAACAGAATAGAGGCTTTTTCTCCTTGCCATAGGTATTTCTTGTAACCTTTTGAATTCACACATTAAATGTAGCTTCTGTTTTCTTTCTCTTGGTGTGGGCAACATGAGTTTTGTGACAAGTACTATGGAAGTGCTATGGAAAGAAAAACTGGGGAAGCACCTAAAGTTACCAGAGAGTAAAGCCTTCATTAAATAGAAGGAAGTAATAAGAACAACAGTAGATACAAGATTCATTGAGAAGTAAAGGTAATAGGAAATCAAAGAAAGGCACTACTACCCCTGTAAAGCACTCTGACAAGATGAATTTTTGATTAGGAGGAGAGATGGTGCAAGGGGCTTGTAAGTAGCTAAATCAAAGGCCAAATGGCTTGTTACGTGAAATCTGTGCATGGGAAAGGAGGGTGAGGACATAGATTTCTGTGTCCAGTTCTGGCCTCTCAGTTCTGGAAGGACCTTGAGACCCTTGAGCGCGTCCAGAGGAGGCAGCGAGGCTGGTGAGGGGCTTGGAACACAAACCCCGTGAGGAACAGCTGAGGGAGCTGTGGGTGTTTAGCCTGGAGAAAAGGAGACTCAGCGGTGACCTTATCATCTACAACTTCTTGAAAGGTGGCTGTAGCCAGGGGGGAGTTGGTCTCTTTCTCCAGGCAGCAACTGACAGAGTGAGAGGACACAGTCTCAAGCTGTGCCCAGGGAAATACATGTTGGATATTAGGGAAAAGTTTTTTACACAAAGAGTAATGAGGTATTGGAATAGTTTACCTGGGGAGGTGGTGGATTCACCATCTCTGGATGTATTTAAGAAAATACTAGATGTGGTACTTGGTGCCATGGTTTAGTTGAGGTTAGGGTTGGAGGTCTCTTCCAACCCAATGATTCTGTGTGTGATTTGTCTGTATGCTTTGTTTTTTCTCCTGGGGGTCAGAGCTCGCATCAGAGTTGTCAGAGCATAATTAGCTGCCCATATCTTGCAGAGTCTGGTTAGAAGCATGTTCTCATGCTTTGTGCCATTCGAAACACAATGCTAGCACTTTTTCCTGATTAGTTTTTCTAAGTGGATGTGAATAAGCTTTTTCAAATAACCTTTTTGGAAGATAGAAGTTAGACTACAATAACAAAGGCCTACAAGGCTGGAAAAAAAGGCCAGTAAGAGTTCTGAAATAATTTGATATGGTGAAAAGCCGTATTTTGGTTTTATGAAAACTGCAAATCCTCCACAAATTTACCAAAACTGATTTACAGACAGAGTAGTATGTTTGTAGTGACCTTGGGTCTGAATACCTGCTTTGAAGATTTGGCCAAAATGGTTTGCAGATCAGAGAAATAAAGAGCATGTGTAGTAAGTATACAGTTACACTTGATGTCTGAAATGAAAAACTTCAGCTGAAAAACAAAACTTTTGTTCTTAATTTAATGTTCTCTGCACTTTTTTTTACTACAGAATTTGCAATTGTATTTTGTTTGCTAAAGTTGTTCAGTGACAAATGTGCTTTTATGTATACGAAAATATCTACTGAAATCAGAGAGCAGCAAAATATGTATCATGTTGCAACTCTCCTTTGGTGTCCTTACAGAGGTTTTTCTATTAGTTTGTTTTAAGCCAAAGCAATTTATATTGTGCTAGTAAGCTTTTCATATTGAGCTGCATACCCCATAAGTAAGAAAGGCCAAATAAGCATGTGTTAGTAAGGAAAGGTATTTTTACTGGATTTGTTTACCAGTTCATGTAGATGTCAGTACTATTAAAAGCTGAAAGAAACCAGCACTGTGGAAGCACAAATGTTCTTAGACATTTCAGCATTCAGCGTGCAATATACATGCTCAACTAAACAGGGAATAGGGTTCCTCAGGTTTCATCCCTGTTCCCTATTTACCACATGACAGTGAATTTTGCTTTGTTTTTGTATTCTTTCTGCCTTCTGTATATGCATATATCTTAAGTTCTGCATTGTGGTGTTAGGAAAGGTGGTAACAGACAGAACTCTCCCCTTCCAGTTTTTTCCTACTTTTCCATTTAGAGTTTTGAACAGTCACAACTAAGAATGGAGTTTTTCTCCAGACAGAGGTCTGTCTTGGTTGTGAATCTCTTTAATTTCAGTTCTCTGGTGTTAGAAGGCTTGGGTAAGGTCTCCCACTTCTCAGCAGAAGAGAGCTGGTGTTTCAAGATGCTGAGGGACCATCTGCTTACTCACCATTCCAAGAAATGTTGGTACCTCATGTTCTTCATTGCTAGAAGCAGCTGGCCATGGATCATAAGTGGAAAAATATCTTGTCATGAAAGAAGTGAGGAGGATCTCTGTTCTGGTATGGAAAGCGAGGAGAGAAGAAACAGCCTAGTTAAGATGAACTATTAAATCTCTGAGAGGGTTGGTTGTGTTATGTGTTTCCCAGCAACCTCTGCTCAGTAGGGTAAACTGTCTCTTGTGTTTCTAAATTCAAGTTTTACATTGTCTTTTGACATAATCACATTGATGATTTGGAGACAACCACTGAAATTTGCCTTTTAGTCAGAATTGAGGATCAGAAGGAAGTGTATAATCACCTGTTGCTAGATGCTATAGATTAAGCAATGTTTGCATTAGTATATGAAAACAGTTTCTATATATTTTATATTCAAGACTAAAGTGGACTGTAAAAGGCACAGTGTCCTGGTGTACCCTTTTGTCTTGAACTGAGAGATGTTGTTATATTTTGCTAGAAATTCTGTGTCATTAGAACATTTTGTTTACTATGTGTGAGAGTTTAGGTAAGTAGTTACAATTGTAGAAGCAGATAAAAATAGCTGGTTCCAACACAGATGAGTTTCACCTTGTTCTTTAGTTAACTTCTGATTTCTGCTTAATAAATTTATGTAGAATACATCTCAGGATGCCATGAACTAGAGTGTATTGTGAAGTCACCTCAAAAATCTTGTAAATGAGGAGAATTTGGGAATAAAGCATCAAGCTAGAGAGATGTAGAAACAATAGAGCTTTAAATGAATTCAAGTTGCAAAAGTGTAGGGGAGACCAGTTAAATCATTGTCACCAATTACTGTGATGCTCTGAGTGGATACAATCATACAGTTTGCCTATGAGACTGCCTGCCAGAGATATCTGGCCTTACTCTTGAGAGTAGTTCTTGAGTTGTAGTTCTCCTAGCAGTTGACCCACTGATTGCAGGGGGGATGGAAGGGGTGGGAGGAATGGAGTATGTGCATGTGCTATCGTGTCCATAGTGTAAACAACCACCAGCAGACTGTGTTAGACTCTTGTAGTGCCATCATTTAATTCTGTTGTACAGGAACTGTGGGAAGTTACTAATGCTGAGACTGCACAATTACCTTTAGCAATTTCTTGTGGTTGTAAATGAGCCAAAAGAACCATTAAGTCAGCCATGCATCTCTTCTTGACATAAAATAGTTTATACAACAAATAGGAAAATACCAGCTAGATGAAAAATAGAAATATCACACAGATACTGGCAGATTACCATCTCTTCCTCCCATCTGTGCACTTCTATCTGTGTCATTTGTATACATGAGCAAATTGAAGTGCCCTTATCATTGCTATTTCTGTTTCTGATCTTTTTTGTGTGTGTATTAGAGAAACAAAGAAACTTGTTTGAACTGAGCTAGTTGTAGACCTTGCAGGGGATAACTTCCTGTGTTGTTTCTTTAATTTATTGTGTGGTTCTTTTGCATCTCTGGAAGATGAGATTCTCTTCATTTACAGACCTTGTGGACAGAAATTCTTGTGTCAGACAAGTTCGTTTTGACTAAACACGAAAGTGCTTAAATTGATTACTAGTTTTGTAGAAAAGTAAGATGTAATCGATATTCTGCATGAAAGTATATGAGTGAAAAAATTCTGGGCTTGTGACGGCTACATGATAAGTGATTTTTAATTTTTTCCACCAGTTTCTGGTTTTGATAGTTCTAGTCAGTTAGAAGATGAATTGGAGTAAAATCATAACTGAATTCGCTTGGACTTCATATCACCAGAAACTAAATGTCAGAATTTCATGGGAGCTTTTTTTTAACTTAAGCTCATTGAATTGGGACCTATACTTTGCTATTTTTTTTGTAGAGTGCCATTATGCTTCACAGAAGCATAACTGGGCTTCCACATGTTGCAGCTGCATAAATAACATAATTTTGAATCAGTCTGAACCTAGCTTCTTAGCATCATGTGTCACTCTCCAGAGTGACCTTCAATTTGGTAGCTGATTACGGTCAATATTGGTGTGTACCTGGTGGTTTCATACTGTTTTGGTGGCACTGTTCTGTCTTGGAGAGAATTAATTTCAAAGCTCTATTAGTGTCCAGTGTCAAAATCTATGGGTAAAAGTTCACAGAATCACCTGATGATCCTAGGGAAAAATGGTTAAGATTTTGGGCAGATGTAATGAATTAACATCTCTCACCTATGTGCATTCTATTGCACCCAGAGAATACCAGCTGTGATTTTAATATATTCATAGGGGCAAGGTGGATGTGTGGTGAGGTAGAGGGTGAGAAAAAGGGAATGTGGTCTATCAGCACTGGTCATCAAGTTGAGAGTATGACTGAGTAATATTTGGCATTTTTCGTTAAACAACCTGTGAGAGGATATGCAAGGTGCAAATGGTGGCCCTGGGAGGCTACCTTCTGCAGTCTTGCCTAGAAAGGGAAAATAGGTTTCTTTGAGTATATCTAAAATAGTTGTTACTAGTGTCTTTGTAGAAGAGGCAAGGACTACATTGCATGGCAAGCATGCCTTTTAAAGGTGGAAGAAAAATTTGAATTTTTTTCTTCCCTTTGACTTTATATCTAAAGATTAGACTAGCACAGTCATGAAACTGTAGCAACGGGCAACAAAGACACAGGGACCTCCTTGCTTTCTCTGAAGAATATTGTTTATTGTAACAAACCGAACTCTTATGTTCTAAACCCAAACAAGCAGATATTGCTGCCTGCCACTGCACTGCTCCTGGTCCCTTTTCCCTGATCATGTGGTATCCATGTGTCTCTCCAACCAGTCACTGCCTCACACGCGAGGCAAGCACACACCAGCCATACGACCTGTTCTCTGGTTGCACCCCGTGGTTTGTACCTGGCTGTCAGCTCTCTTCCCAGAGTGCTTTCTGTTGAGCAGGAGTGAGCAGCATTTCTTGTCTCCCACATGAAACAATACCAAACTTTGTATCCACTTATCTCTCCATCAGTATGGTATTCCTGGTCTTTAAGATATATGGCAGAGAGAACTTACACTTCCACAGACACAAGGATGCCGACACCTTCCTTCTCTGCAGACATTAGTGCATGCAGGTAGGATTACCAAAAATGAGAAAGCATTGAAAACCACATTTGTACATCAATTTTATACTGAGCCTTGAAATGAGATAGTGAAAGTTTGAGATATTTATGAAAGAAAATGTGGGAAAGAAGAATCAGGGATACTTTAACAGGATCCTGTTTTCACAAGTGAGCCACCATTGAATTTGCAGCAATAATATTCATAGGACGTGAAGACTAGCCAACTTCCAACAGTAAAACTAAAGGACTGGAATTACGTAAGTGCATCTGTAGGATGGAAAGTGAGGAGAAAACTGCTTTCTTCTTTTACCAAGCTTTACTGCAGGCTGGAGCTGAGGGGACGTTGGCCTTACTGTCTTGTACTGTACCTTGTGTGATCCCTCTAGCAATGCTGATGTCTTAATTGAAAACCAGATAATTTCTCAAAGCCTCTTATAATTACCTGGATGGTGAATGCTGTAGTAAACCTAGCTGATAAGACAGTGACTGATCCTTTCCCAAAGGAGATAGTTTTCAGTTTGTGACTGTTTTTTGCTTGTAGAATCACAGCTCAGTAGTCCTATTTTCAGCACTTTGTAATACGGACTATTACAAGCAATTATCCTGACCCACTTACTGTCTTTCACATTGGCTACAAAACATGGATATTGATTGCCAACTGTAAAACTTCTCACTAGTCTGATCTGGATCATTCTCTTGTTCACATGCTTTAACCCCCTTTGGATATAAGACAATGAAAATAATACTTCTGCAAATTGCACTGAATAACTACTTTGAAGAAAAAGAAAAGGACTTCTTGAATGTGACTTCATAAAATAAGGAAACTAATAGAAAACGTTTAACTGATACTTCAGCTTTCATTTAGTCATATTGGTTTTCTGCTTGTACATCCTGATTAAAATCTACTTCCCAATATGATTTTCCCCTTATAAGTCTTACCACCTGTTAGTAAGAACCAATGTAAAGTGGAGTCAGTATGACTTTATCCTGGGCAAATACAGTTCACCTCAGCAAGAACTATGAAAAATCCAGTTAGTCCATTGAAAATCTTGATCTCCCATTAATGGCAGCCACGAAGTATTGCAGCTACTTTGGTTTTACTGAAGTTGAAACAATTGCAGTAACCTTTTGCTTTTGTAGTGAGCTGAATTCCAGTTTAATTTAGGGTTTCCTAGGAAAGGGTGTAACTGAAATATAGTCACCGTTGCTTATGATTCTGATATCCCTTCAATAGTTTTATCAAGAGGTGGAAAGTTTCTCCACTTTCAGAGAAACATATTTAACCATTTAAGAATATTTGAGCAAATAGTTTTCCAGAAGAACAGTGTACTAGTGTAAGATCTGTAAAGAGCTGTTACTTAGAAACTAAATTCTCTAGTTGAGACATTGTTCAAATGAACCAGGAAATCCATTAGTAATCTCTAGTGCTGTCACACTTTGGAGGAAAAGAAATGGTCCCTACCAAATAACTTCTGTAATAAGCATACCAATGTGTATAAATGTACCTAGTTCTCTGTTGAGGATGACTTCATTTTGTTGATGCTAATTGCCTGGTGGTAACAGCAAGTCTTAAGCCACAATTCATGCACATGTTATATTTGCAGTGGTCCACCTCTTGAAGTCAATGCTTCTTTGTCTTTTATTTGTTATTTTAGAAGCAAGGCAACTGTGTTGCTGTTCCGAGAACCAGTACTCTAAACATTTTGTTATTATTTTTAAAGGGCTCCCAGTTACATGTTTCAATTTTTTTAAAGCAACCCTAATGTTAGTGGGAGAAAAGATTTGCTATCTTCTATAAATTCTCATAGATAGTCCAAAATTATTATGCTTTGTCACTGATGCTTAACAGTACTAAGACTGACAAAATGTACACATGCTTTTTTGTGATATATCCCCAAGTGTTAGCTCTGAATTTTAAAGTCACTTTGAAAGGAGTGGTAGAAAATGTCAAGTAATTGCTGCCTAGAGGGTATGTTATTTTCAGAGCAGCTTAGGGGCAGGTGTGTGTGAAAGGTCTTTTTGGTTTTGTTGATTTATGCCTTTTGTGAATGGTGAATATAAGGACTGGTTCAGGTTCAACTTTGTCAAATCTAGCAAAATGGAAGATTTTTATGGGTAAAACTGTGTCTTTTTATTCAGCAGTCCCTGGTGCCTCTCTGTTCATGATTCTGCCACTGATCTTGCAGATGAAGTTAAAAAGGTGTTTCCCATCCCCTTGCCGTCACCCAAACCCTCTAAAAGTTAGTGCCAATAATACTAGTTTCCTTGGTCAAACACTTATATGTAAACCAAGCTGTACTCTATTTGTCTTGAAGTGGCTGAAAATTCTTAAGTGTCTACGGTACTGTAGAGTTAAGATACTGAAGAAAATAAAATACACTGAAAATATTAAAAAATTCAGTAAAGCACCATATTTTCACCTCGAGAGGAAATAGTTCCATGGAGTTTCCCTAAAGAAGGATCTTAATTTCTTTTGAGTAAAACTTTGTATTTCAAGCTTCTATTAGCCTGACTTGAAATGTTAGTCATGTTACTGATGACAAAACTGAATAAGTAAACTTCTTAAAAAAATCAGAGGTACTAGTAATTGCTGTGGCCTAAGTTCAAGTTCCAGGGGTTTAAATGTATTCTTAATACTTAATTTACTCCAACAGCTGACTTAACCATGGAAAAATGTATAGGTGCCAAGGAGACTCTCACAAGTTGACTAAGCTATTAGCCTCTGGGAATTTCATCCTGATACAGCTGGTACATATTAGGGGCTTTTGTGGGAAAACTCTATTTTATAGAATGTGAGGAGAAAAAAAGTGTAATTCACAAGATGATCAGAATACAAATGCTTTCTTGAAGGAATTTTTACTGTAAGCAAAGACCAGACAGGCAGGCAATCAAATTCAGTGGGAACAGAAGAATTAAAACTTAGGTTATACTATAAAAAATGCATAAGTGAATCTTAACTAGCATGGCTGGCAATAAGAAACATGTAAGCTCTACTGCTTTCCTTAAGCAACCAAGGTTTTTTTCTCACTTTGACATACCCATCTGAAAGCAATGACAGTGTTGAGGATGTTAACTTTTTCCATACTTCATGCAAATTACTATCTTGTGGAAAGGAGGACAGATACAAATTAGAGCCACCAGTGTAGGACAGACAACACAGAGGTTGATACTGGCCTTTTCCACTGTCTCTCTTCCTCACCCATCAGCCTAGATACTCATCAACACTTGCTAAATCCTCAGAAATGTGGGAGGTTTATCCTTCCCCCAGAAACTAATACTCTGGAGAGAAGCCTTGGGAACATGTGAAGATGCCCAAGGCATGCAGGCCACACCCCGTACAAAATCTTGATGAAGAAAGAGCTGTTCTGAGAACTGATTTTCAGTCTTAGTCAAACCTTCCATCTTGTGAGGCATTTAAGCTTTAATGGTGTGAGTTCTTTTGTTTTTTTCTGTTGTCCCCATTTTGTAGCCACTATCTGACAAGGTGATGAAGGAAACAGTATTATGGGTCTGTTACCTTGTGTGAAACTTTCAAGATTAAGACAGTAGCTTTTCCATTTTTCTGAAAGTTCTGAAAAATCACGCCGCTTTCTTCTAATGTTACATTTCTCAGCATGCGTCCTAGCAGATCTAGGGAAGGATGAACAGACTACTTTTCCTCTAGTCATTTTACTGACCCCCCTCTGAGGCAGTAAATGTTGAATCCCCTTTTTGTGAATTTCTGCTCTTGGGATGATGAGAAGGAATGGGAAACAAAAGCTCACACACAGTTTGTTCATCTGCCTTTGCTTTCTGAGGAAGCCTGATAATGTCTGCTAGGAGTAAGAGGATAAATTAACTCTTTTTATAGAGTATGTGAGCTTTAACACATTGCATGTTCAAAATATGCCAATATTGACAACATTTAGAGGGAAGTGAACAAAGCAAGAACTTGAAAAGGTAAGAATGATCACAGTCAAAGAGAATGAGAGTTGGGAGGTAGAAGGAATTGCTGGTAACTCCATATCCACATGTTTCTTCCAAGTGAATAATTAGAAGCATTATATTCAAGGATAATTTGGTAACTGATTCCCAGACATAGCTTTAATTTGAATTATTTCCCAGTTGTTTGATGGGTGTCAAACAATAACCAGCATCACCATTTTTTAAAAATCATATTCTCATTTAAAAGTGCAGTGAAAAAGATCCCTCTTTGTACCTCCTGGAAGCAGACAATAGGAAATGAATGAGCTGTCCTAGTTTAGAGCCTTAAAGTAAAAAAAAATCCAAAAAGTTTGTTTAGAAATATGTAATAAGCAACTCCTGTCTCCTTTACTTGCTAAAAGAAATTGTTTCCAGGGGAGGAAGTGGGATATTAGAGAAGCTTTTACGCTGCGCTCCCAAAGAACACTGTTTATAGTCACTGCCTTTGTTCTGGGACAGACAATCAGCATGAAGTTATTCCATGCCCCTTAAACTCCTAGCCTCAAGCTGAGGGACCAAGACTGTTGAAAATAATATGTACTTATAAGACAGTTACTTCAGGCACTTTGGGGGAACTCTGGAAGAAGATATGAGAGACAAACCAGAAGTTTTTTTAAATCTCTAACCTGAGGATCTTAATTGCAGATTTAGCCTCCTTGGAGGACTTGGAAGGATTGACTTGCAGTCCAGGCATCACATTGCCTACACAATTATGTATAGTTTCAAAGGCTAAAATGTATGGGCAGCTGCCAAATGTCAGTGTAGGATTATGGTTATCTGAACACCTAGGAGGACAGTCATAGCTGTATTTATTGTGGTTGTTCATGCATGAAACAGCAGTGGCAGATGTATAGTTCCTGTACATACCTACCTACTTTTCTGAGAGCACAGCTGGTTGGGGGATAATAAAAGAGATGATCAGAAATAAACCAAAGAAAGTGCTCAGTGCAAGTCATTATACTAATGCAAGGCCAAGGTTTTTTTCTTTTTAGTTCCATGAAACTTACTCATTTAATTAATGGCATTGAAGCCATACTCCAAAGTCTCTACCAAATGCTTAGGTCACTGGCAGATGAACCTTGGGGGTTTCCTGGCAAATTCTCTACTGTAAAAGCAGTCAGTAAGGGTACAAATGTGAAAATTGCTTAGTTCAATAGTTACAATATTTATGCTAAAATTACAACAGAGATTGATCACTTTAACTTAGCAAACCTTTTTTTTGTAGAAAATACGTAGACTTTAGCTTAAACACATTCACAAGCTGTAGTTTGTAGGTTCACAGAAAAATTTTTGCGTGTTGGCTTCCAACATGATAACTGAGGCTGGGTAACAAGAGTCTGCTTATGGTAGCCCCATGTAAGATGCTGAAAAAAATGTAACTCTATCCCAGCCAGAACCAGTACAGAAGTGCTATACACCTCTTACCTAGAGGCTTTAAAGTTATCCTGTGAAGGAGAACATTTGCTTACTGCCACTATATGTTGAAGTCGGTAAGTCCATTCTAAGGTGTCATAAGTCTGAAATGCAGTGTGTTTAGTGCTACAGACCACTACTTTTGGAGGACTGTTGCTGTGAGGCATCTTTTTTAAAGATGGGAGTGAAATTAGATGCTGAAGCTGTAACATGCCACTTTCAGAAAGTGATGTAATTCCACTGGCATTTTCTTTACCATATTGTTGAACTTTCCTATGTTTCCTATAGCTACTGTATGTATTTGTATGAGCTTTACTGTGTCTCTTAAAGTAATTACAGGTTTGAAACACTCAGGTGCTGTATGTTCATGTACAGATATGACAGCAAATAGAGCTTAAGTGGATTAGGTGGTTTAAAGGATGGGCAGTTCCAAGGGAATATCTACCAGCACATACTGTTCAGTGTCCTCCTTAGGTAACTGATGTGTTCTGAAGTTACAGTAATTTGTCCTTGTTATTGGGAAGTGTGAGAATCTTGATGTGAGTTCAGACTAAAAATTGAGGTAAATGATTCTCATCCGTTTGTGAAACGGCATGCACATCTGGGGCTGTCTTGGCTGTCTTGAGTAGTTTGTTTTTGTATGTACATTGAGGCTGTGCCAGTGGCATTTGTAAGCACATGATTGTACACCCTATTTATGTTACTTAAGTGTGTCACAGATTTAGTTTAGCTCTTCTCAGTGGTGTTGCATATGCTTTTTAATACTTCCTTTGAGGCGTCTCAGCTTTTCCTGATTATATGTCCTAATCTGTAAAAAAGATGAGGGTAAGTTAACATCTCATGGGTATTACAGCAGTTCTGTTGCCTGGAGCAATTATGTTACACTGCAAAAAAGCAGATACATATGTAACTGAAATAGCCAGTCATCCAGTTTACTGAGATAACCTACTTATGAACATAAAGAAGACTAAGTGTTAAGTAACTGTTCCTTAAAATAGAATTACAGTTTAAATGCAGGTCTTTAAAAATTCTTATTATATGTTTCTTTCTACATTGATTACCATTTATTATTATCTTGTTAAATGTAGGAAGTGATGTTAAATCAGCCAGTTGTTTTCATTATGCTCAGCTGGAACATAACATTATTCTCTTTTAGCAAGGGCTTTTTCTCAGTAGGGTACTTGTCTTACATTCAGTCATTAATAAATGTTGTAAATAGCACTCATATTGAAAAATACCTCATTAAGAATGATGAAAGTCAAAACAACCTGCTTGTTCAATAAATAAAATTAAGATTGCTGGTGTGAGCATTCTCTATTTATTCTGTTTCACAAAGATTTTTTTTTCCTGCAGTGCTTTATGTCTATGTGCTACTTCTCCAGTCCACCCTCATATTTTTATTGGTCCTGAAGTCTTCAAGTAGTAGCTGATTATACTGTCTTGACCCTGCATTCAACTATTAGCCTTGTTTTAAGACTGACTTTGCTGTGGGTTTTTTATTACTGTGCAGTTCTTTCCTGGTGTGTACCACTAATTGTAAAGTGGCCATCCCTACTATTGCTCACTCTTGGATGTCTTAAATACTTTAGCTTTGCTCTGTCTGTGGGAAAGCTTCAGAAAGTCTGTTTGTGATTGCCTGTGAAGGAAAATTTGAGAATGGCTCAATGTTAATTTCAATCTGTCTTTACTTTTGCTCTTAACTAAAGCAAAGTGCAAGGAAAAGATGCTATTGATTTGTCCTTTCCCCAAAATCTACTTTTAAGCAGGTGGTTTGATCCTTTGTGCTGTCCTTGGAGGCGTGTAAACAGTTGAGGAAAAGGAAGAATGTTCCATTGCTACTTCCATGTGGACCATTATACAGCTTAATTGTCTTTTGTCATGCTTTTGTCTACATAAATAAATATTCTTCATAAAGTAACTTAGGGACATTTTGGAAGATAGGGGTGAAATATTCTAAAAATAGTTAATTTGCTATCTGTGTTTTCAACACCTGTCCTTTGACTGCTTTTCTTAGCTTAGTCCTACTTTCACTTATATTAGCAAGGTTTGGCTTAGAGGACTCTTGAAAGTAAATAATGATTAAATAGCAGAGAACTACATGTTTCTCATCTCAAGACCTGCAGAAAGCCTGTTCAGACATTTCTACAGGTGACAACTGTGTGACTGATTTATTCCATCTCCTTAAGCATTTCCTGTAAACTCAGTCTGTCTAAAATGGCATGGCAAACAGCCATGGAAGCATTTTTAGTTTCTGAGGCATGTGGCTAACTTTGTGCTGCTGATAGCAGTCAATTCCTGAAGATGGATGTGAAAATTGTGTGCTAGAACAAAAGCCTTCTCACTCCACTCCACCTCAAGGTTCTCTGCACCTTCCAGACGTGAGGCTCCTACTGGCATGTTACTAGCTTCACCTCAGGATTTTGTACTGAAGTGTATCAGAGAGTCTTCAGCCTCAGTTTTATTGTTTTCTTTATAGTATGTTGGATTCTGCTTGTGAGAAGATTCTTCATTGCTCACTCAGCATGAGGCTGTGGATGGCATTTTTCTGACACTGTGATCTTCTTACTTAGGGAAAAGTGCTTCTTTATTGTGTTCAATTTCTCAGATAACAGACTATTCAGAAGTAGCCCTATAGTGTTTCTATTGAAGTGTTCTTCACAAACTCAACTTAGCTTTGCCAGTGATTTTGGAACAATTTTTGCTGTGGTAATTTTTGGTGTGGCTGTCTGAACAAAGACTGGGGTATTTGGTAAAAAAAATAATGTTAGCAGTTGGCCTATGCATATATTAGGAAGCACTTCACTTCTTTTTTTCAAGATCTGCGTAACTAAAATAGTTACGACCCCCAAAAGTGTTCCTCCAGAATTATAATCAAAACTATTTCCTTATTACTGAATGCTTGCAACTCAACAGTGAAATTGGAAAGATGTGAAATTTTCCACTGACTGGAAAATTGGAAACAACGCTGTGTTTCTTCTCTCAGAAACAAGTACAGCTAGGGATTACAGAGGAAATTGTTTATTCTGTACCATATAAATGATTAAAACCTTGCTAGTGTTTCCATCAATAGCTTTCCAATTAATTTTGTGGCATTTTTTAAAAGCAAGAAGACCAATTTTCAAATGCAGTTATGTCCACTTTTTTCCTGAATTTTCAAAAAAGCAAATTTGAAGTACTGCATGATGAATGGCTTGTATACATAAGAAAACACTTAAGCTTTCTTAGGCAAAACTGTAGCTATGATCTATTAAAAGTCTATTTGAACAGCTTGATCACTTTGGTTTTTTTGTTTTACAGATTTCCATCAGATTATTAGTACAAATGCAATTTCATTAATACATCAATTTTTACGGTAAAGATTTTTAAAAACTTGTTGTTCACTTCATGCTGGAATTGGCCTACAGCAAAACCAATTATTCAGGGTTACTTTGAAAATTTTCTGCCTTTATGGCCAATCTGTTTCTTTCCCTTCCATTTTCATTTTATGTGCAAAGGGGAGTTTGTCAGCTGTGTAGAATATAGGACTCAGAGCTTGAGAAGAAATGTATCAGTGGCTAGCTTTTGTGAATTAATATATTGTACCTTTCAGTGTGTGTGTATATATGTATCTTTCAATGTATCTGAAATGCTTGTACATCAACATATGGAGTGTGAGGAACAAACAGAATGACCTGGAAGCCTTGGTCAGCTCCCAGCAGCAGCTCAGGGTGGGTCAGCAGTGTGTGCCCGGGCAGCCAGGAGGGCAAACCCCACCCCGGGCTGCAGCAGACACAGCAGCACCGCTGTGCTTGGGATCATCCTGCTGCACTCAGCCGAGATGGGCCTCACCCTGAGCCCTGTGTGCAGGGCTGCCCCACGGGCTGAGAAGGGTGGGAAGGGCCTTGAATGGTCCAGAGGAGGGGAAAAAAAGGGTGGTGGAGGGGCTGGAAGGAATGTCCTGTGAGGAGCAGCTGAGGACTCTGGGTTTGTCTGCTTTGGAGGAGTCTGAGGGGTGACCTTATTGCCCTGAACAGCTTCCTGAGAGGGGATGAGGAGAGGGAGGTGCTGATCTCTTCTTCCTAGGATCCAGTGATGGTATTTGGGTGAGTGGTTCAAAGCTGTGCCAGGACAGGTTCAGACTGGACATTCAGAAGCATTTTTTAAATATAAGGACAATCAAATATGCTGGAGCAGGCTTACTAGAAAGGTGGTCAATGTCTCAAGCTGACAGTGTTTAAGAAGCATTTGGACAATGTCCTTAACAACACATACGTGAACTATGTCCTGAAGTCCTGAAGTGTTCAGGCAGTTGGACTAGATGATTATTGTAGGTCCCTTCCAGTTAAAATAGTTTGTTCTGTTCTGCTTCTCTTAAGCAGAATAAAGCTATAGACATGCTACTGTGGTCAGAAACAGCATTAGAATTTTAATTATTTCTGGTTGAAGAAAGTTGTCATTTTGTATGCCACTTTCTTTTCTTCATTTCGCTGTTTTCTTCCCTCAAAATTCCTAGTGTAATTGTTGTGATAATTACATGCATGCCAGTGTATACATCATTTATATCACCTGTATGCAAACAAAGCTCTTAAACTCAGTTTATGCCTGAAGCATACATTTACATCATAATAATTGTAAACATGTTTGCACACAAGCTACAAGTCTCTCCCTTCCAGGATATTTTTGATTGCAGAGCTTTGTACTGTTACACAGGTGATGCTAGATGACAGGCAGAAAAACTAGGCAGATTCATGTAAACACAGTTTTTACCATAAATAATTGTTCTAGCCTTAGCAATAGCCTTTGGTAGTTTAAGCTCATGTCATATTAATACATCTGTGTTTTACTTAACATACTTTTTTTGTATTTTTCCATTTGTTAGTGAATAGTATGAATAAAATTTGTTTGAAGAGGTTTTTTGTTTCCTGTTCTTAGTCCCACTCTCCAATTGCTAAAATAATTGAGAGGTACACTAGCATTCATGATCTTATGTATATGTACTCTTAACAGCTTCAAGAAGGTAATCAGGTAGATGATACAGTCAAAATTGGTTTTTTTCAGTATATGACATCTGAAGAACAAAGAACTCTCTGAAATTCAGCAAAAGAAATTGCTGAGTCCCGCACTTCCTGGGGAGGAACAACCTCAGGCACCAGCACAGGCTGGGGGCTGATCTGCTGGGAAGCAGCTCTGAGGAGAAGCACCTGGGGTTCCTGGTGGACAGCAAGCTGTCCATGAGCCAGCAGTGTGGCCAAGAAGGTCACTGGTGTCCTGGGGTGCATCAGGAGGAGCATGGCCAGCAGGCTGGGGGAGGTGATCCTGCCCCTCTCTCAGCCCTGGTGAGGCACATCAGGAGTGCTGTGTCCAGTTCTGGGCTCCTCAGGACCACAGAGACACAGAGCTGCTGGAGAGAGGGTCCAGGGAAGTTGTGGAGTCTCCCTCACTGGAGATATTCAAGAACTGTCTGGAAACAATCTTTGTCACGTGTTGTAGGATGTCCCTGCTTGAGCAGGGAGGTTGGACCAGATGTTCTCTTGTGGCCCCTTTCAGCCTTACTCATTCTGCATTGAATCAAGTAAAATAACCATGAAGGATGGAGATGTGATAGAAAAAAATAGTCTTGGCTTGCTTGTAAAAGTTTATTAACCCCCAAATTCTGACACAGTTATGGCATCAGTGTTGTACAGACTATCTTTGTTGGCTCTGAAATGCTTGTTCCCAGTTTGATCCTTGCATAGCACAATGGAGTTAAAATAGAGAATAAGATTTACTGTGTTTAAGTATCTGGCTGGAGATTAAGAACTCTCTGTGCAAAGTCTTTAATGGGAAGAAGAGGTATATAATTAATAATCAAGAAAAAAATTACTTCAAATCCTGCAATTGTGGAACCTGTTTTTCTAAGTAAAAAAGAAAATCCCAGTAGCTGTATGTTCTATACAAATATGAAAATGTACTAGTGCACAATTACTGGAAATTTTTATTACTCTTAAAATACCAATGGTATCTACAGGGCAAATTGACATTTATTGTCTGAGTTTTTAATGTTATACCTAATGTGTTTTCCATCAAAGATAATTGTTTAGTTTATTGTGTTATTATCCAGGCAGCCTTAGCTGCAGTTCAGTTGTCCAAAACGTTTTCTTTTGCTTTAGTGTCATACTTGCCTTAAGTTTTCTAGAACAGCTGCTTTCTGAAAGTGCCTTCCTTCACTGATACCTGAGACATATGTATATTTTGTTAACATTTTAAGTAACTTAAAATTTTAAGTAATTTTTAAGAAATTGTAAAAACCGTATTGAAAAATTATGATTATCTTGAAAAAAATAACATCTAGACATAAAACAGGAAATGTTGGAACAGCTCAGTTTAAAAGTACTTGTTTTTATTCTTTTCCCATCTCTTTCGCATTCCTGTCTTGTTCAGAGGAAGCATGAGGGAGCAGACAGAAGGGATGGCAGGCATAAACTAGGCATGATCCTAGACATTTCCAGTACTTCTAAAAGTTTCAGTAAGGACTTTTGCTTGTGTGTGCGATGCAGAATACAGCTGACAACTTTCTGTGTCCTTCAGTCAAGAGAAAGGGCTTCTGCACCATCTGTGATGTGCACTGAACTTTGAAACTTTGCAGCTGCTTTAGGATCTTTCTGTATCAGGAAAACGGTCCTTCTGCTGGAAGTTCTGAAGGGTTAATATTGTGGTTTATCCCCAGCTGGCATCTGAGCACCACCCAATAGCCTATTCTTTTCCGTACAGTGGAATGAGAGAGACAATTGGAAGGATAAAAGTGAGAAATTTGTGGGTTGAGATTAAGACAGTTTAATAGGTAAAGCAAAAGCTGTGCATGTGAGCAGAGCAAAACCAAGAATGTATTCACTACTTCCTTTATGGTCAGGCAAGCATTCAGCCCTCCTCAGAAAAGCAAAGCTCTGTCACACATAATATTGACAAATACTGCACTCATTGTGCAAATGAGTGGTTTAGGTTGCTTAAAAAATCACTGTCAAAGGTATTAGCAAAAGCAGGTTTAATACAAATTTGTGACTAGCCAAGTTCAGCGGCAAGGTTCACTCTATTACTTATTATGTGGATGAAATAAACAAAGCAAAACTGGATTAGAATCAGCTTAGAATGATTCACACAGAGACCAGAGAAGGAAAAGAGTAAGCATATAAAACGTAAGGTGAGACCCTCCCGCTGAGTCACAAGGTTCAGAGATGACACCCTTGCTTTCTAAATTCCTGATGGAGCCTAGGTGTGACTGAGTCCGAATTCAGCCACAGACCTGGAGACTTCCCTGCCCTCCTTGCTTGTGTATTAGACGGTTCTTGGTTGATGAAGAAGCTATTTAATGGTCGGGGAGTAGACTGTGTGTACAGAAAATGTCGAAAAATTCAGTTAGAGTTGACTTTATTTAAGAGGTTTGAAGCTGTATCTTCCTATCCTGTCCAGCTGATAGAAGTGGTGGGGATCTGGTCACTGTATATGTGAGGGAGGCAGTGTAATATATTTGTAAATGCAGTGCTGAGAGCCCAGTCTTGGAACTTTTAGTGCCCTCTGTGCTTTCTCTTGGGGTTTTATCTTTCTCATGAAGTACATCTCAGCATAAGGTATAAAGCAAACAGACACTCCTTATTCCTAGTTTAGGACGTACCATTTAAATCGCACTCATCTTAGTAATTTTTGCTAGTTTCTGTTTGAACCTGCCTAGAATTTTTTTTTTTATATTAATGGCTGAGGTGTGCCTGGAGTAAGAAATTAACAGAGCCATTCTATTCCAGGTTGTTTTGGTTTTTCCTTTTTTTAAGAATCCAAGTTCTGGACCTTTCTAGTTGGCAAGGTGAGCTGCAGAATAGCAGAGTCAAAGAGCTTTTAAAAAATCACAGCTGAGTATTTAAAGCTGAGTTATTGCTACTGGAGGGGTTTGATACCACAATCTGCCTTCCTCTGAAAATGAATACCACCCCTTGGTTTTGAGACTTCTTTTAAGGAAGGTGGTGTTGAATAGATGGAAAAGTTGGTCAAAGCATGACCAGTATGTACAAATAATGGGCAAATATCTATAAAATACTAGTATAAGAAACGTTATGGCTAAACCAGTTCTCTTTAAGGAGGCATCAACTCTTACAGGCACCACCTGGAGTATGCTGCAGGATGCATAAAATGTGTGAATTCTTGCAGACATTATTTATTCTGCGTCGTCCTGATGTTGTGTTGAAATTGCTTAAAGGGAACTTCTGCCTTTACTTGTTCATTCTTACTGTATTTTTAGTAAAGAAAAAATCTATTCATTATGAAGTGTTCAACTGTGTTACACTGGCAAATGAATCTCATATTAAAGCCTTTAAGAAAAATAGCTTTAACTAGAATTTTGTTGTTACTATTATGTCCAAAGGTTTCAGTGTTGTCACTATTAGTAAAATGTGGCATTGTGGCTTGATTGTATTTGTTCCTTCAGTGTCAGTTAATGTCTGATGCAACACATGGGATTGCATTTGTGAAAGAAAAAGTAGTGCTTCACTTATGGTATAAAGAAATAAAACATTTGAGATAAATGATTTATGCAATTTATGTGAGCTGCAGAGAAGGTGTAATCTCTGGATAGAACAGGGGACAGGTAATCATCAATGCTTGTTCTGACTTTCTTTGATCTTGGATGACTCATTCTGCAGGCATTATCAAAAGAATTCAGATGTAGAATACACTGGATGAGAACTGAGCACTCTCATTTCTTTCTTACATGTAGAATGAGTCTCATAGATTCATGGAATATACTGATTTGGGAGGTCCCTTTCTGCAGCAGTCCTCTCCAGTGTCTCATTCCCCAGTCTCTCTGCATATCCAGAGTTGCCCCATCCCAGGTGCAGAACCTGGGACTTGTCCTCGTTAAAGTTCATACAGTTGGTTATTGCCCAGCCCTCTGTCAACGTCTTTCTGCAGGGCCTCTTGATAGTATGATTAGGCAATGTAAGTTAAGCGGATACTGAATCATTATTGAGAAGAAATCCTTATTAAGAAAATCATGTTGTAGTAGTAGTGATAATGTTGTTGTTACTGATGGCCATTGATACTTTGTAGTTCCTTGCTGGAAGGCTGGTTTTGTTTGAGGAGGATTTCAATAACTTATCATCCTCTCTGAGTTAGTGGAACCTGTTTGTATAGGAAGGTAGCTCAAAATGAATAGATAAGCATAATCAGTATGTTTCTGACTATTCCTCTTCATGAAGTGTTTGTAATACAGCTAGCATTGCAGCTAGCTGAATTGTCCTCTGTCATAGGAGTTAAGTGACAACATACTGTAGGTGAGCACCTGAAGCGTGCACAGTACTAGAATTCATCACTTGTGCAGTTGTACATGTGTGCATATGTGTATGATTCTTCAGCACGAAGTAAAACTGTCATTTGACCTTCTTCTTGTCCTAGGACCTGAGCCTTCTTGCTCTAGCTTTTACGATTTCGCCTATTCCCTCTCTTTTTACAACTTGTCATTTGGTTTCACCTGTGTTCAAATGCAGCATTTGACAATAGCTTTAGCTATAGTTAGAGACCCGTTTGATCTAGTTTCCATTCTGTGGCCTTAAACATACCCAGAGTTACTGCTTGTTACAGCAATGTTCACCCCGCAGTACAATGAAACATGATGAACATAAGGGACAGACTTCAGCAGTATGATTGCATTGCATGAGCTCCTATTCTTATTTCAAAATTGCACCTAAAATTGTTTTAGTTGATCTATCAATTTAGCAAATGTATTTGCAAATACGCTGAGACTAAAATTTTCATTTATAAGAGAAGAGAAATGATTATTCTGACAAACATACACTAATAGGTTAGTATCACAAACTCACAGAATATTCTAAGTTGGAAGGGACCCACAAGGATCATCGAGTCCTACATTTAAGCAGCTTGTACAGGGATTGAATGCATAATATTGGTATTATTGCCACTATGCTGTGATCAACAGAGCTAAACTCATTATTTTGCCTTAGACAGGCAACAAAACCCCCCCACATTTTATTCAGTGGCTGGTGCCTTTAAAGAAATATATATAATTTTGCTTATGCTTTTTTACTACTCCTGGACCTACAACTCCTGTGACAGTAAACACTGTTATAATTGGTTTGTTACTCTGTATGCTGTTGTCAGCTTCTTCCTGCATCTCAGTGAAGATGCCTTGTCAGACACCAATTTTTAACTGTATCTGTTGGAACTTTCAGGGCTTTAGTTGTTGTAGAGACTGTCTTGAATTTGGGCCACCTAGTCAAAAGATACATCAAGAGGGAGAAATTTGTGTTCATACAGGCTTTTTCCTTAGGAGAACGAAATGTGGCCATAATAATTAAGTCTTAGTAGCAAATGGTGTTCAAGATACTTGGTATGGCACTTGAAATGCATTTTTAGATGCCACTTTAAAGGAAAGGAGCAGTCAGAGGTGAAATGCCGCTGCCTCTCTGGATCAGGAGGAAATGGTTTGTAACAAGGTAGTGTTTTCTGTTTATGTACCTAATCTAGCGTAACCACTTATTTTCCTAGGAAGCTTTGAGAAAACTGTTAGGATCTCCAAATGCTTCCTTTTTCAAAGTCACTCTTTCCTAGTTTCTGTTGTTGTTTGAGTTTTGTTGGTCTATATTTGCAATTTGCTTTTGTTTACTTTCTGCACTACAGGTTTGGGATCTCCTCCCAGTTTTAGGGTTTTTTTGTTTGTTTTCTTACTTCTTTTTCTGAGGTTTGCTTAACTCTTGCCACTTCTTGTGGAATATGGGGCTGTACTTGTAGAAGTGCTGCAGCCGATGCTCAGCAGAAGGCCCTGTGGGAAGGGCACGGCTGCACGGTTGCAGTCGGCTGAGGGCTGAGAGGCAGTGAGGAGAGAGGAGAGCGCCAGCTGAGTGACAGCTGGAACTGAGATTGGGATTGGCTGGAGGGGCGCGTGGGCAGCGTATGAGCAGAAAGCTGATTGGCTGGCAGACGCGTGGACAGCAGCCCTGCCGCTGGGCCAGCCAATGGGTGCCCTTCTTCTGTTGAGGTCTGTTAGGCCTTGGTTTGGTTCCAGGTATGTCTGCTGGAGATTAAAGATCTAAAAAGGGTGTGATTTCTGCCATAAAGGGATCTTCTTTGGATGTGTCAGGAGGTGCCTGTCGCTTTGCTCCCCATTGCTACAATTTCTCTTTTCTCTGCTCAGCATACCTTGCTAGGATGATTTTCTATTGGCTTGGCTAAACCACATGTTACTGCAGCCCCGGTTATTCCTTATGACAGTTCCATGAAACAAAAAGAACTTAGCTCAGGGAGTGCTGTTCCAGAGTGCACAGACATGCCATTTCTGTTAGTACATTCTTTCAGTGGTGGCTTCCACAAAAAAATGTGAGAAAAATGTAATAGCTGCACTCTACACATACACAATAGCACCTTACTTTGCTGAGTCACTTCTATTTCTCTTCAGGAAGGTTTCATTCACAAAACTAGACAAACACAAGAACTTTCCTTGTATTAAAAGCCCATCTTCCAGTTTGGGAAGACACAAAGTAGTTTCCTGGTAATTGTTCTGCAGCCTATTATCGAGGCTTTGTCAAAACTGGGAGCTATTACAGACTCTTCAAAGAACCATGAGTCTTTCATAAGGTACTATTCAGCATGGCAAACAGCTGTGTAAATCTGCAAGAAGAGCTTAATGAGGGAGGCAATGAAAAAATATTTATGCTAATCAGGTTTTCTGCATCAGTTCAGGAAGAAGTTGATGTGATATTTGTGACATCATACAGCTTGAAATCACTGTTTCTAAAGCCTCTGCATTTCCATCTGATTAAGTATCTGCTGTATAATCTTTTGCCATTTTTGTATAAGTGGATTTCAATCTTCTGTGCATGACCGTTCCAAAAATATTGTGAAGGCTTTCTCCTCAAGTTGTCTGCTGAAGGTAGAGGAGGAGCAGGAGCATCTGTGGTGCTTTGGTAAAAAGAATAATTTTGGTAATCAGGCCCAGTTAATTGCAATACATTCTTTCTGTAAACTACCAGTGTGATAGCCTGGGCCCGGATAGGAAGGCTGGGTGTCACCACAGGATTTCAGGTGCGAAAGTCCCTTTGGTGGCGAAATAAATGAGAGATGGGCACAATCTGCCAACTTGAAAAAGAACTTTACTAAGAGGTAAAACAACAAACAGCAAACTGAGCTCAGTATGAGGTGCACCAAAAAAGACCACAAGCGGGGTGGGGGTGGTTTACAGTCATTTATATAGGATAGGATAAGGTGGAACCTGAGGGCTGGGAACCAATTGGGAGAGAGGATTAGGAATATGCAAAATATTGCAGCAAAAAGTAACCAATGGTAACAAGGGGAACAGAGAACTTTCTAGTCTAATTAACATAGAGAACTCCCATGGGGCCTTGTGGATGAGGTTTCTCTCACCCTGACCAGGGGGATTTTTACCATGGCCTCAGCTCGAGGCTTTCTTTGACCCTGACATACTAGGCAATTCTGCAAGGAATATATGTCTGAGCAAATAGTGATTCATCTGGTACCTTGAATATTTTTTTGAGTCAGCTAGGTTGACAGAGCTAGAGGAAATTTTTCTGAGAAAACCAACCTTTTGTGTTATTAATTTCATTGTTCTACCAATCTACAGTGCAGAAACCTTCACTGAGATGGTAGTGCCATGGAAATGATTTGTCATACATAGCAATGCAGCATTTGGAAGCAACTGAGTTGATGCTGCAGATAGATGCATACTTTCTCAAGCTTAACCTCTCTTTGTGCTAATGTATTACATGGACTTGAATTCTGTAATGAGATTGCCATACAATCAAACAGGAGAAGGTAGAGATTACTTCTGTTCCAGGTTCTGTAACAACATTCTTTTTCACTGTCTGGAGTTGACAGCTAGTCCTGTTATAGAGATCTGCTATTCAGTGCTGTGGAGACTCAAAGTAGCTAAAAGCCCTTGCATTAAACTGAGAACTTGAAGAAAAAGATTGTATTATGGCTAATAATATGCACTATATTGTTACAGAAGTCTGAATCCTGTAAGGAAAACCTGGATATTATTTAAACATAATACTATGGTTAGCCTTCTTCATGTACTTCACTATATGATGGAGTGCTGTGTTGTTTTCCCCCTTCTCCAACAATAAAGTTTTCAAATTTGAGATGAAAATTTCCTATCCATCAAGTGGAGATTTTATGCAAGCAAGAAAAATTTGCCTGCAAAATGCAGGTTGAATTGTGCACAGATATATCCTACTTGAGTGTGTAGTTTTTTAACAGTGGACTATTGTCACAGATGTACTCATGTGGTTTGCTTATGAATTTCAGAATTTTTTTTTTGCTAAATACCATTTTTTCTCTGTTTCAGTGTGCAAAGACCCACCCTACAAAGTTGAAGAATCTGGATATGCTGGTTTCATTTTACCAATTGAGGTTTATTTCAAAAACAAGGTATGGAATCTCATGTTTTTCATAAGAAATAAATATCATTTGGAAGTGAGGGGTTTTTTAAGTTTTGCAGTTTAGTTTGTAAACTTGGGTAAGAATTATATTTAAAGCTATCTTTATCAATGCTGTTCCTCAACCCAGTATTACTGTAACATGTAGAAATGCATAATTGTATTTCACAGATTCACAGAACGGGTCAGGTTGGAAGGGACCACAGGGGGTCATCTGGTTCAACATCCCTTCTCAAACAGAGCCATCCCAGAGCACAGGCGCAAGGCTGTGTCCAGACAGTTCTTGAGTATCCCTAATGAGGGAGACTCTACAACCTCTCTGGGCAATCTGTTCCAGTGCTTGGTCACTGCAGGTTAAAGAATCTCTGCCTCATGTTCAGGTGGAGCTTCCTGTGTGTCAATTTGAGGCCATTGACTCTTGTACTATTTGCTTGGCATGATCAAACGTGGATCCATCATCTGACAGCCTCTCTTCAGATACTTGTAAACAGTAAGGTCCCTCACAATCATCTCTTCTCAAGGCTGAGCAGGCCCAATTCTTTCAGCCTTTCCTGCTAAAAAAGATTCCCTTTTCATTTTTGTCATCCTGTGCTGGACCCTCTCCAGCAGCTTCATGTCTCTCTTGTACTGAGGAGTCCCACAAGTGAACACAGGACTCCAGATGTGCCTTACTTGGGCAGAGTAAAGGGGCAAGATCACCTCCCCCAGCCTGCTGGCCATGCTCCTCCTGATGCACCCCAGGACACCAATGACCTTCTTGGCCACACTGCTGGCTCATGGACAGCTTGCTGTCCACCAGGAACCCCAGGTGCTTCTCCTCAGAGCTGCTTCCCAGCAGATCAGCCCCCAGCCTGTGCTGGTGCCTGGGGTTGTTCCTCCCCAGGTGCAGGACCCTGCGTTTGCCTTTGCTGAAGCTCAGACAGTTCCTCTCTGCCCCCCTCTGCAGCCTGCCAGGCCCTTCTGAAGGGCTGCACGGCCCCCTGGGGTATCGGCCGCTGCTCCCAGCTCTGTGTCATCAGGGAACTGCTGAGGAGGCACCTGCCCCTCATCCCAGTCACTGATGGAGAAGTTTAACAATATTGCACCCAATATTGACTCTTAGTGAACAGTGTTTAGTAGATAACTCTGTGAAATTAAAATTACCTTATTGAAGAAGAGAAGTGTAATATAATTATTCAGAAGAATTACTACCCCTGCTAAAAAGTGGCAGACTTTAACTAATGCTTAAAGAGCCACTTAAACTTGAAGAAAAGACACCAGTCTTGCTTATTTTGATTACATAATGAACTCATTGTTCATTTTAGTATTACAAATCTTTATAATTGGTTATGGTTTTGATCTTTCAAAATAGTGTTTTTTTAGTCTTGCATCCTTTGTCTGTTAAAAAACATTCTTTTAGACTACATGTGAGTACTTAGTATATTCAGCATTACCAGGCTCAACCCAAATCCAGTGCCATTCTACAAAACATTATTGTGATACCTCACATTCTAAGTAATTGCTGCACTTATTGTGAGTCTCTCAAATAGCAAATACAGAGGTTTTCTTTAATTGTACTTAATGGTGTGCATTACTAATAACTAGTTACATGAAAAGAACTGGATTTATGTGAAATAAAAGAGCAAAATCTTGCAAAGTTTAATGTTCATTACCTTAATATCCAAAGTTATTCAGGTTCCCTTTATATGCTATGTGCCTTGGTGGAGCTGTTATGGTACTTAATGTGATTCAAAGATACCTGTATGTTTATTTTATATTATCAAGATGTAGTTTGAAATTACTATTTTAATCAAGTCAATATTATGTCTTTAATGTGCTGAATGTTTGATAAAAAATTAAAACAGAAAGAAAATAGATATGCATTGTAAAAGACTTTTTCTGGAACCCCGATCACTTAAAATTTCTTTTGGGGTTAGCTGTGTGTGCCTTCAAGTATGTATCCCAGTATCCTTTTGTCTTTCACAGAAAGCCCTGTAAAGTTGAGGTGTGGGTAGTTCTGTTCAGGCACTTTGGAAGTTGTAGGTTTTGAATGGGTATTTCTGACATGTTCCCTGTATCAATCTGTGACTAGCAGGTCTTGATTTATCCTGTTTTCTGTTGGAAATGAAACTGAACTGCCTCAGTGAGTTGATCAGACTTTTTGGTATGCTTTTTAGCGCTGTTTCTATTAAGGAAGCTGTTTTGATTGATTCAGGAAATCTAATGAAAAGCAGCCCAGTCTCTTCAACTCATTTATTAAATGCTCATCCCACAGACAAAGTAGAAGACAGTGAGTCAATCATTGAGCATCTCTACAGAAAGCTTCCTGTACAACATTCATCTTTTTGTTTTCCACTCAGACTTGTGGCTGCTTTTTCTGACTGTGGAGACTGCAATTCTCTGGTGTTCCCCAGCCGAAGTTGTGGCTTAGACTGAGATGAAGAGGGTGGCAGTGATTCGAACCTGCCTTACCCTCAAGCAATGCATGGAATTAGGAAGTTTGCAAACATCTCTCACCTCTTTTTGGTGTCATGTAGTACAACAAGCAGCAGTTGGACTATGAGTCAGTTAGGCTGTCACACAGCTGCAGCAGCATGCACTTCCCTAGGGTGCGTGCAATACAATGGAAGAGTGGCACAAAAATTGAGCTGGCAAATTAGTACTTTATCCTGGCTCAGCTGCTCTTTCCCCCCTAAGGCAGTTCACAGGCATTCCGATGCAGGAAAAAAAGGAGATAGAAGGGGAAAGAGGAGACATAACATCATCATTTATTAAAGGTAGACAGCTGTTGAATTTCTAATTCAGAAAATACCCTTATGGATAGAGAAAGGTGTACAGGAAACCACCTGGACTAGAAAGGGTTAAAGGGTTCCTGTTCCAGAACTAAACAGAAGTTGATGGAAAATTTAATACGTATTTCACCATGATAGAAAAATATTCCAAGCTTTAAAGAGTTGCAGAAATTACAACCAATCACTGCTTCCAAATTCAGCAACAGCAGGTTATAGTTTTTAGTCATTGAGACAAAGTCCTTAAAATGCTTTAGGTCAAAGCTTCCTGCTCTGGAAAATGCAGTTCATATAGGATAAGGCTCAAACTGCAGCACATTCTGTCTCCCCAGTATTGAAATAGTGGCAGTATAGTGGTACTGATCGTCTTTTGTGTGGTAAGTCTGCTTTTTAATCACTAGGTATGTTCATCTGACTTTCCACAAAATTGTTTGAAGAGTACCATTTATGAATTATTGCAACTTGGCTTTTAGGGCAAAGTTGCTGGTACCAATGCGTTGCCTGTAACAACATTGCAGTTTTCTAAGCAGATAGGGAATAAATAGCTTCCGGGTTTTTTCTGCATGAAATCTTGTTAATATTTCTAACAACAAGAAGAGTATCCATATTTGCCTTTGAAAATGGTGTCATTTATTTCTGTGAACTTTGACAGAACTGTGAAAATAGTTCATCTAGGGGAACCGCTTTCTTTTGTCTTCAGAAACAGGTGACTGTATGGCTTTGTCTTCAGAAAGAGACAACTTCAGGTCTCCTTTTGTGGTTTCTGCTCCAAGTCTAGAGCGGGACAGATTAGGATGTCCCTTGGCTGTGTTTGAAACCTCTGATTTAACTTTTAGAATAACTGAGATTTCTACGCTCTCTGTTCTTCCCATACTTGGAATCCCAACTCAAAATTCAGACAGGTTAATGTGAGTTTCTAAAGCATCTGTCACACAACAGAACATGTGTTTTGATTTCATGCAGTGTTGGATATGTACTAATGTTTTGCTGTATCTCTTCCTTCTCTTCCCTCATGGTTCCCTTTTTACCGAAACTTTTTTCAAGTTGACTTTTTATTTTGTTCTTTCCGAAGGCTTGATTTGGTCACTTCCAGTGCACATCAAGACCTTTGGAGGAAGGGCTTCTTAATGGCATCTTAAAAAAAGCACTTAATGCACATATAGCTTCTAGAAGGAACTGTGTAAATGTGTAACACAAAATGGGCTTAGTTTGTAATACCAGACAGAAGATACTGAAGTCTGTTTGGTGCAAGCAGTGTCCTTTTTCAGCTGAGGCTTTCTCAGGCCACTAGAGTACTGGTGATTTGTCTTGAGATAAATCTACCTTTTCTGTTTTTTTCTTTTTCTGTATTGGTACAGGGAACATTCAATTTCATTTTTTTACTGCAGTGACAGAGAATTTTAATTGCTTGAAAGTTTTGGTGAAACACTAGAAATCTATCTGACCACACTGGTTCAAGACAATGAGATTTCTCTAAGAAATGACCAGACCCCATAAGTAGGAGATCAAGTATAGTTGGGTGCAGCAGATTCATACTTTCCCCTTTCTATAACTTGTGAAGAAATCAATTGTTTGGTTTCAGTGGAGAAATTTGTGTTCAAAACTTACTACACTGTGTTCAGTACTCTCTATGGCTCAGAAATGTCATTGTGTTTTTGACTGAGTTACCTTTTGTCGGCTGAATCATGATACTTGCTTATGTGCCTATGTGTAGCCTGGGCCAAACATAACTTAACAGTGTCAAGTAAGCCTTGTCAGGATTTCATGAAATTCATGCATTTTACTTTGTGTTATCATGGGCTGATAGGAGCTTCTCTGATTCTCTGATTTACTGCAGCTCAACTGACACTTGGTAAATTCTGTATGTGTCTGAGAACACAGAGAATGGTTTAAAATTATGTAATTTTTATTGACAGTCCTTCTGTAGCCTTTGTTTTCAACTTAGTTAGTTTTGGTGCTAGATGTTTCTATCTGGTTATTTTCAACCCTCAGGAAGAACCTAAGAAAGTTCGATTTGACTATGACTTATTCCTGCACCTTGAAGGCCACCCACCTGTAAATCACCTCCGCTGTGAAAAGCTCACATTCAACAACCCGACAGAGGAATTCAGAAGAAAGCTGCTAAAGGCAGGAGGGGTGAGTCCTGCACCCATGTCAAAAGCCATCACAATAAAGATGTTGCTGCTTCTTGCTGGTGCATGATTAGTATAATGAGAAAGATTGACCTAACAGTGAAACTAAGTGAAATGTTTTTGTGATTAACTTCATACAGGAGCTCGGTATGTGTCTTTAAGTAGAACGATGAACAAATAAGCATGTGCATTTCTTAAATACACGATACTGTGTTGGAAGTAAGAAGACAATAAAATGTCTTTCATTGAAAGAGAAATGGTTCTGTATTAAGCAGAATAAATTCAGTGGTTACAAGGTAGAACAAGCCAAAACTCTAACTATAAACAAACCTACTTAAATCTATGTAATATGTTAACACAGTCTGAATCAGTAAAATGTAAGGACTTCTTTATGTCTTGCCAGAATTAAGTGATGTGAAAAAGCTTGCCCATTTGGAGAGATGAGAGGGCCCGAAAGGCCAAACCTTTAGGTTTATGCTTTGTCTGTTAGTGGAAACTGTTCTGCTGTGTTTCACACAATGACAGCATAATTCATTCTGTCAGGGACTATCAGAGGCTCAGCCATGAGGTCTGCTCAGAACTTAACCCCTATTTGCTGGGGTGTGAAACTCTCCCTGGGCTCAGCTCCACTGCTGGGCCATCTTCATGGGCCTTGAGCCTCTCATGTGTCAGAGTGGGCTGCTGCCTCATGCCTCCTTCCACACACCGCTGTGAAGAGCCTTTGTCTCCTCTATTCCCTCTGATCAGTGCCATGCTGCTGGGAGGGAATGGAGGAGCTGTTGGATGCCCCTGAAGCCATCCCTCCTTTTACCTGAGCCAGCCATAGGCCTGTAGCTGCTTCTTGCTGCACGGTCTCCAGCCCCACGGTCTCAGTTCCTCCTCTCATCTCCCACCGTTTTGTTGGTGGTGTTTGAGATCCAGACTGTAGGCAGTGTGTAGAAAGGGTCTGACAAAAACCAAGCAGATGATATAGTTCTGACCCTGCCCTGACTCCAGGGCTGTGACCACCTCACAAGAATTGGGACACTGATGGCCATCATTGGTGCCTGAGCCTCTGGCTCAGCTCACAGCCCTCCTGTGCCCAGGCCATTCTCCAGAGCTCTTTTACAGCCCTAGCCTCCTGACTGCACAACTCTGCCTTGCCGGGACGGTTCTTGGTATTTGGCATTTGTCCTCATTTTATTTCATGAGGCTGCTGTTATCCCATTCTTCCATACTGTCTGCGTCCCTCCTGCAAGCCCTGCTTGCTCTGAAGTGTCAGATGCTTCACTTCCCAGTTGATTGTTGCTTGCAGACCTCATGGGTGTATTTTGCCTCCTTTACCAAGTCACTGATAGAGATGTTAAGAAAACCTTCGTGGTGTGAAATATTAAGTGTTAATGCCGGTGGCTATCTTTATTTTGAAATAGGCATAGCAAAAGTGGGTAACCTTTTTTGGTACCTTCAGATTATTATAGGTTCTGGGCTGGAGGTAAGAGTGAGCTAGTGTGAGAATCTTCAGTCTGCTGAAGAGAGCCTTTGAAAACAGAGCAAAACCAAGCAGCATGTTATACTATGAAAGACCCTGTTGCTCTCCTGAAGAAAAGAATTGTTACAATTATAGTTACATTGAAGTAGACGGATGAGCAATGTTTTGTGTTTGCATTTATAAGGTGGGAGAGAGTTTTTCGTGTGTTTGCAAATTAAACATCAAGATTGTATT
The DNA here is from genome assembly GCF_021018805.1 of Prinia subflava. NCBI lineage: Eukaryota > Metazoa > Chordata > Aves > Passeriformes > Cisticolidae > Prinia > Prinia subflava. Next base: position 46,461,418 of record NC_086283.1, on the reverse strand, counting down.
CTGGAAAACATCATGAGTGTTGCTTTAATATTTGTTAACAACCGACTGGATAAGATGAATAAGTTTTAACCACAAGTGTAATAAATTTAAGTAATGCTAGGGGAGAATTTGGAGTTGAGGAGTAGTGGTTAAGAAGGTTAAAATAGGAAGCTTCCTTTTTACTGCTAGTTTTCTGTGCCTTTTAATTTTAGTTTTCTTGAGTTAACAAAAGCAAGAATGTTACCTAAGTGTGAACAACAAAATTTGGTGTGTTTGGTCAAATTCTTTCCCTGAATATAGAGAGTGACCAGTATGATCACTTTTAAAATGCATTGCTTTATTGCCTTTTGTCTGGATGCCTCAGATTGCATTGCTTTTTCTTCATTTCCCCAAGTTCTTTCCAAGAAATTAATACCTTCTCATGAAGTTATTAGTTTTCTGCATCCCTCTGTGGACTTTCTGACCTGGGAGTTTATCTGATCAGCTTGACAGAAATAAAGTAATAGCATTCAGTCTGTCTTGTCTCTAAAAGTTTCTCTGAAGGGCTTGCATCTCCTGGTGTTGAAAAGCCCACTACAGTTTATGAAATGCTGGAAAGAGGCTTTTTTGGAATCCTATAGAAGCCTTGAAAAGCTGACTTTCCCTTCCAAGTGTGTGAATTCAGTCTGTTGTACACAGAGCATTAACTCATTTGTAAATTCCATACTTTAGGCTGAGAAAAGCATTTACAAGATAATAAAGTATGAGATGGATTTGGCACTTTATATTTAAGTCAAAGCTTATGGCTATTAACAAGAAAAAAATAACAGTAACAGGTTGCTGAATTTTGGTAGGCAAGGAGTCTGGCAAAATGAACCTCATGTCCTTCAAAATAAATGAGATACTATATTAATGTAAAACACTGAGTGTTTTGAGTCAAGTCCACATTGAGTCAAGTCCTTTAACATGGTGGGCTTTTGCTTACATGCTTTTAAATAATGGTCTAAATTACTTGATTTCTATGCACCTTGAAACTCAAATCTGTTTAATTTTCCTCTGTTTTTACATGGGCTGACTGACATGAACTACAAAACATGATTATTTCTTATTTCCATAAACATATGCATATTACAAATAGTATGCCCTTCTGGAGGGAGAAGTGTAGGCTTACCTGGTACCTGCATGGTGCCATATTCAAAAGTCTTGCTTCTGTGTTTGTCTTTTGCTGCAGATTCCTTGAATTATCTCTTGGGTGCTCCTAACTTCTCCTTTCCATCACACGTATATCTTGTGGCCTCCCAAATGTGACTAGTCAAGGTTATTTGCTACAGCCGCTGTTCTTCTGTCTTTCAGGCTAAGAAAGTTTTTTACCCTGCTCCATCCTTCATGTCCAATAAGGTCTGACTGGCTATCCTGTAGCTCACTGAGGGAGTAAGAGTAACATTGGGGTATTACAAGTGATTAAAAAGTCAGAACTCAACTGTAGTACAGCTTTGCAGTGCCACTGTGGCCACTTTAATTAGGCAAACAGGACATTAAGGGTGGTACTAATCATGTAGATTAGCTCTGTGGAATATTTGTATCTTTGCATTTTATTTGATATCACCAGAATTGAAGCATAAATGTGCGGTCAGTCTTCATTATTGGGAGTTCACCAACTTACTGATTTCCAAGAGGCAGTTACATATTCAGGCCTTAGAAGAAGGATTTGATTTGGCTTCAGAGATTCTCTAATCAGGAATGTAAATAGAAAACTTTGGTTCTGTCTTAGGCCATACCCAATTGGCAAAGTTTTCCACCTTCAGAAATATGTTTTCTACACTGAACTTCCCGCAGCCGCTTGAAAAGATTTAGTTATGCTCAAATCCATCTCTACCATTTACCTATTTTCAGTTGTCTTATCCTTGTAATTAAAAAAAAGAAATGTTTGCAGAAGAAATAAAACTTTTTCAGGAGTACACTGGACAAATTCAACCAAACCATACATTGTTTAGGTTCTGTACCTTTCTATATATATGTTTTGAATAAATGACATTCCTTTTTAAAAGGTTTGCTGTGGAAATGATGCCACTGAGAATTTTCTGTACCATTTACTCAGTGTAGTACCTCATCGTCTGTAGCTACCATGTATATACGTATACCCATGTGAATTAGCAACTTGTTGCTTGAAATCCCCAAGGATAGCCTGGATACAAATTATGACTTTTATTTGATCCATGTCTTACCAAGCAAGTTATAAAGCTTGGAAGTGAAAGAACTTTCACTGGAAGTGAAAGAACTGTGTACATTCAGTCTCCTACACAGCTCATCCTCTAGGCACAGCATGGAATTATGCTTGAGTAGGCACAGTAGGATTGAAGTTCTGATCATGTAAACACCAGTAAGTGTTGACTCTTAAGTGGTCGTTCCTTCCTACGTTTTTCAGTTACCTTTTGTGATCAGTTTCAGCCTTAAAATATGAGGGACTCAGAAGAAAAAGAGGCGGTACTGTGATTGCTGCATATGGATTTCAGAAGAAAACTGACACTGGGAAATTATAGTGATTAAGAAAAGCCTTAAAATTTGGAATAGATTTTGAATGTGGAATCCCACAGAAAATACAAATAGAGTCTGATTCCATTAATGTATTTTATATTGTTGATTGCATTGGTTCTACTGCTTTTTTGGCTTGCATGTTTTTCAATTGCAAGGAAAAATTAAAAATTAGACCTAGTCTGTTTAGTGAGCTAGTAAAAATAAACTAATTTTGAAGATGATGAATGACAGGTGCCTAACATTTTAGAATTAAATTTTGCCATGGAAAAAAAAATTACTCAGGCATCACTTGTTTGAATGTGACATTAAAAATAACTTAATTTCAATTCCTGCAGGAAAAAGTAGTGAAAATATTTTCAGTCTACATTAAGATAGCAGTTTGATACTGCCCTCTCATAGCTGCAAATATGCAATATAAATAAAAATGTTTGTGTTGTGTTGCAAGTTTATTGGAAGTTAAACATTTCCACCTTTTTCAGCAGTACACTGAAACTTTTTTTTTTTTTTGGCAGGAGACTCAAAATTAGTTGTTTAATCCAGGAATATATATAGGCAAAATTTAATAGCTGGCTTTTCTTTCCTAGAAGGAAAAGCCTTTTCTCTGCCCCACAGCAGTTAACATAGGGCAAAAATTTTAAAATTCACTCCGTTAGTACAAATGCAAAGAGCTGTTAATGATTCGAGGTTTCATGTTTAGAGGATGCAAGAAATAGGTCACTTTTAGGGTAGTAATGATTCTGTTTAATGTCAGGTGAGTCCTTTATTATTGCTTTCTGTAAAATTCGTTCCGAAATACAAGAGTGCTTCTGAAACAAGATATTTCTTAAAGACAGTTAGTCTGTTAATGAGTCAGAGACATAAAGAATTATTCTGAGAGGGGTGCAAATTTTAGAGAAAACTATCAAGGTAAAAATGTAGGTTTTGCCTAAACTCATTGCATTCTTTTGGTTGAGTTTTTTTTCATATCTTTGTGATTTTATTGTTTAACAGTTGAGAAATATCTTTTCAGTCAGTTGAGATGTCTGCATAGTGCCAGTTTTGAAACCCATGTTCATAATCCATGTAATGAAAATGAAATTGTGGGGAATTCCCTCTTTTCTCCATCCTCCCTGTTTCCTGGCAAATTCCTCTGTGTCAGTTGAAATAGTTGGCTTCTGCCCAGAATCAACCTTAGTTATAGTGCTGCTCTAGGGAAGTGATTATCTTTAATCTTGTGTTTTTCATATTTAAGTAATTGAATTTTCTTGAACTACATATTACTTTACTTTCAAGAAAATAACATTTTTTTTTTAATATTGGTTTAAATAGAAATAATAGTTGTTCAGGATGACTGTATTTTTTAGCTAATGATTTATATTTTAGGACTTTAGCCCTAATGGGACTTGTATTACTGCTAAATTTTTCTTAGTGATGTGTTATCCTCTGGAATTTTGAAATATAGGTCCACATACCTATGTTTAGTAGTTTATACTGCGGTCCATACTGATTTTTCATCATGACTTTAGCTATTAGTGTTGCTGTGATCATTTAAAATCATTGCTACTTTCCCCATATTACAGATGTACTCTTTAATGTTGAAAGAAATGATGTGTAGGAACTTGTTCACCGCTATAGAATGACACAGGATGTGGCAGCCCAGAGCCACACAAAGAGGTCCAGTTGTCGTACTGATGAATGATGAGTATAATTCATGATTGCTGAGAAATGTTATAGTAATAGTTAATTTTCCCCAGAATTCTAATAGGTATCTTGTAGCTTTTACTGAAAGTGCTGTTGGAATTTTTCTGTAGCACACTGTGGTAAAGCTCACTGCCTGTTCTGAATATGCTGTATGAGGGTGTTCTTTGATGAGCAGCTCAGTAAAGGAAACTGCAACAGATAGCTTGGTGTGGATCTGATTCTCTGATCTGAGTGCAGCTTTATTGGTGGCCTCCTTTCATTGGGAATAACAAAACAATAGAAGACAGCAGATTTTTAATAGTGGCTCATTCACCTGCAGGAGCTCTAATGTGGATTAATAAGGAAATTGTGTTGGTCTGGACTTGTGACAGCTCGCACAGTTCCTGACTGTGTAAATATAATGTGTAGTGGTAGATCTGTAACTCCTATGCATAAGGGCTGGCACAATCATAGAATAGTTTGGGTTGGAAGGAACCTTTACAGGTTATTTGGTGGGCAGGGATATCTCCAACTTAGATCATGCTGCTCAGAGTCCCATCCACCTGACCTTCAGTATTCTCAGGGATGGGGCATCTACACCTCTCAGTGCAGTGTGTTCCAGTGGTTTTCCACCCTCATTGTAAAAAATTTCATTGTTATAACTAGTCTAAATTTACCCTATTTAAGTTTCAAACTATTATCCCTTGTCCTATTGCAACAGACCCTGCTGATAAGTCATCCTCCAGTTCTCATGTAGTGTTCCTTTAGCTACTGAAAGGCTGGTATAAACTCTCCCCAGAACTTCTCCAGGCTGAACAGCCCCAGCTCTTTCAGCCCGTCCTCACAGAAGGGTGCTCCATTCCTCTAACCATATTGGTGTCTCTCCTCTGGTCTCTCTCCATCAGTTCCATGTCCTTCCTGTGCTGGGACCCCAGAGCTGGGTGCAGCCCTGCAGGTGGGGTCTCAGCAGAGCAGAGCAGAGGGGCAGAATCCCCTCCCTGGCCCTGCTGCCCACACTGCTCTGGATGCAGCCCAGGACACGTTTGTCTCTCTGGGCTGTGAGTGCTCATGGCCGGGTCACGTCCAGTCTCTCGTCCACCAACACCCCCAAGTCCTTCTCAGCAGGGCTGCTCTCCATCTCTTCATTCCAAGGTCTAAATTGGTACTAGAGATTGCCCTGGCCCAGATGCAGCACCTTGCAGTTGTGTGCATTTGTAGAAATGGGCAATAAAAGAAGACCAGCTTTTCACGGAAGATTTTAAGGTTGTTCCACGTTCCTCATGTTATAAGGACATGAAAAGCAAGGTTTTGTTTTGAAAGTGAGTTGTTCTTGTTGGGTACACAAGTACTCCAAGTTGTCAAGGATGTGTTGGTAAATGTGTTCAAAATGCCAATTTTTTTTTTGTAAGGACACTTCAGAATCAGTTGTTAGTAGGTTTAGTACAGGTTATTATAATTCACAAGGTATTGCAATTTCATAATTTTACCCAAATTGCTGAAAGAGAAATAGTGGAGGAGGGTTCCTGATTATATTATGGTAATTGGTAGTGCAGAGTTGTTCCCTGATCTCTTCCTTTTTTTGGAAGTGCATGGAACCACTTAAATTAAATGCATGTCAATTTTTCTTTTCATAGCATTGTCTTGAGTAGCAGATTGGAATGTCCTTAGAAATACCCTGAGAGAAACTTCGTACAAGGGCAGGTATTCTTAGGATAAGGGAGAATGGCTTCAAACTGAGAGTAAGTTCAGATACTAGGAGGAAATTATTTACTGTGGGGGTGGAGAGGCACTGGAACAAGTTTCCCAGAGAAGTTGTGGATGCCCCATTCCTTGAAGTTTGGATGGCAGTTTGGGCAACATAATGTAGTTTAATTTGTACCTGCCCGCAGCAGGGGGATTGGAACAAGATGATTTTTAATATCCCTTCCAACTCAAACCCTTCTATGGTTCTAAGATGCCAGCAGCTCAGATATTTTGGAGACTGGTCACTTCAGGCTGTTTATTCCTACCCAGTCGTGAACATCAGTGCATCTCCTCTATGCACTGTTTTTGGGGAAAAAGCAGGTTTTCATTTGCCCTTGCCAAGTTGTTTTTCATTTAAAGCAGCTGGTAGACAAAGGTTTTAAATACAAGATCAACAGCTGAAGGCTAATGAAGTGAGTGTTTGGTGAATTAGAGGCAAGATAGACTACCAGCAGTTAGATTATGTGAGGGGGATCAGCATCTTGCCCTTGAGGAAGCTGTGGGCTGCAGGGGAATCATCCATCAGCCTTCTGTTACCTAAGCTGAACAAGACAAGTGATGGCAGCTGCACTTCACCCCACTGGTTGCCCTCTTCTGTACACACTGCAGTAGTCTGACGATGTCCTTGTCGTGTTGAGGTGCCACAGCTGCATGCAGGACTCAAGGGGAGGCCACACCAGTGCAGAGTAGGGTGGGACAATCACCTTCTTTGACATTTTTCTTCATACAGCCTATTCTGCTGTTCCTGTATTATTTGCACCCTGGTGTTAAACTGTGGAACTAACTGTTCTCCCTTGGCCATCTTTCTAGTGCTTATCTAGTACCAGGTATCCTAATCCACACTTTTTAAAAACACCTAAAATATTTGTGAACAAGCCCAGCTAATGCTCTACTTTTACACATTGTATTACTGTCACCATTTGCCCCATGAAAGATGAACTTTGAGATTAGCTAGATCTCTGCTCTGTTAAATATAATCAAGCAAAATCTTTGAGGGAACAGCAAAACTGTAACTAGAACTTAATTTTTGCATATTGGTGAATTCAGAGTGTGATTATATGGCTGTTTAAACTGACTTGTTTAAAGACTGTTGTCTTACCTTGCTTCACTGACATCAGTCAATGTCTCATTCCACCAGTCTGGCTGATCCCACTTAGCTGTTGCCTTTAGAGGAGACTGGTAAGAAGAATTAGTCATATTCCTCCGTCTTGTCACTGAAATGATTCATTGGGGGCACAGACAAGCACCAGCTGCAAGTGTCCTTGGCTGCCTGGCTCAAACATGGGCTGCAGGCATGCGCTCTTGAGCTGCATCTCTAGGCAGCTGTATGATAGCAAAAAACTTGCAATGCAGGAAGGAGGAAAGAGCTAAAAAAAGTGCATATAGGCCGTGCTGGAGAGGTATTACTGTGCTATCAGTGAGCTTGCATTCTTGCTGCATATCACAGCAGTGTCTTGCTGTGATAGGCACATTCCCACCTTTTCTGTCTTTGTTGCAGCCTTGGTTTAATAGAGGCACATACACAGACATACCCACAGTCAAGCAGTGTATGTTGCCAGTGTGGTAGAACCAATGTGAAGATAGGGACTTACTCTGAAAGCTGGTGAAAGTACATCTGCCAGCCTGTGTACATCTGTGTTTGACTAATGCAGGGACAAAGGGCAGCTACCCACTACAGAAATTGCTGTAATTTTGTCAGCTGAGGTCTTTCAGTAAACTTGAACTGGATGTATAGTTTCCACTTTCCTAAATTTAGCCAAAATAGAAATGCATATTAATTCAAAAAAGTGCTGGCGATATAGGGGCTTTCTACATAGATGATCTTGATAAAGAAAACAAACATATTGGATGTTACTTAGTGCCAATATTAACTTATTTCTTTGAGAGGTCAAAGTAATTTCTTTACATATATATATGTATATATTGGACTTAAATGAGGAGCTTATACTTCTGTCAGAAGTCTGTTTGGAAGAGGTGTGTGTGTTTTTTATCATAGGGGCCAAGGAGTTAACTTTGCATGAGACTTTTTGGTCTCTTGTCCTCTTTTTGTCAGCTTTAAAGATGGTGTAGTCTGTAGTCTGTGTTAACTGCATGCATTGCTAATCACATTAAAATTTTGAATTTGCAGTTGCCATTTTTTACAGAGTTTATGATGAAATAACAGGCTGCAGGATTCAATACACTGAAATTTTTAGGGTTTATGGTTTGGTATGTCCAGATTTTGTTTTCTGAAACCACTACAGGATTTATTTTCTCCTGTGTGTAACTAGATTTGCCGAACCAGATCTCACGTGGTATTAATGCTGTTCATCACATCCCTCTAAATCTTTTTGTAGATGGTAATCCTGTTTTGAAACAGTCTGTAATACAGAGACTGTTAAGGGTCCAAATACTTGCCAGAAACTGAGGAATCGTAGAAGTCCATACACTTGTAAAAAATGTCAGCTTTCTAAGAATGCCTTTGTACAATCACAAATATATGAATATTTCCAAACTGAAATGTTTCTGAATTTTAAAAAGAAACTTTATGCAGTGATTAAACCTCAGTGAGTTTATTTCAGTGAATCAGACTTCTGTGCTTCAGGGAGAAAATAACAGCTTCCAACACTAAGAGAAAGAATTTTTGGCAACGTTTTTGTTTCTTTCGTTTTAATTTCAGGGTAGGGCAAACCCTGATCCTCCTGACTAAATTTTTCTTCCACATGGACATGCATCTTTTTGTCATATCAATGTATGAATGAAACTACTTTGGGCAATAAAATACCTGCTTAAACTCTGTAATTAATGGCTAACTTTACTTTTTCTGAATGACTTTGATTTTATGCAAACTGTATGTTCTATTAAGTTTGTGACTTTAAAAAATACTGCAGAGTTTGACTTAAAGAACAATACTATTTAACATCCATTTGATATCCTCTGTGAGAGAAAATAATGCTAAATATCTTCATTTTCTCTGCCTGTTGCCCAAGTTTATGGTATGCTCATGTGGTTATAGATTTTTCTTCTGGCTGATTGTTCTTTGTTAGCTTGTGCTTTCTCTTGCATTCAGCTGAGTTTAGTGCAACCAAAGACCTTGGCAAATTGAGATTAAAAAGTATTTCTCCTGCCAAAGGATCACTTATTGTGATTCACAATAGCTAATTATAATCTACAGTGCCAGAATTGCAAGAAGAATGTCGTTGCTTTTGGACAGATGATTTTTCAGAGTTTTGGCTTTTGGCAGGCTCTGGTTTAGAACAGCTTAACTGTCTTCTTCCTCTGTCTTTGGCATATAGCTACAGTGCTGAAAACAGGCTGATAAAAAATATTTTTTATTTCCTAGACATGTCTCTTAATATTCCCCATGCTACCATATATCTTTTGAGCAAAGTGGTCTGCAACAAGATTCATTTGGAGTGGTTTCGAATTTTTTTTTATTTTAAATTTTTTTAAAAACTGAAATCCTGTCCTCAGGAAGCTGTAGTCAATAAAATATCATCCTGGCTTGGAGAGGTAACTGGAATATACATATCTACATCCTTGATTTCACTGTATTTTTAACGTAAGATGTATGAGGCATGTGATGTGTTAGCTCATTCCTGTCCCCTGAGTCAAAGGATGTTTTGGTCATCTGAAGAGGTATGGGTAACCATTCAGGAAATCCACAAAACCAGTGTTGCTTTGTGCATGGGAACCTGTGGGAAGAGAGACATGTTTCCTTGCAGGTGGAGAGCTCTGCATCATCTTTCTAGCTTTGCAGGGCTTGTCAGACAGGTGAGCTGTCTCTGGCATTTGGAGCTTTGAAACAATAGATAATGAATGTCTGTGGTAGGAATTATAAAATCCAGACATAGCACCAACTGGAGCAGAAGACAAGATCTTAGCTGGGTTTCCCACAGATGGAAGGAATAATCTTTACATGTCAGGTAACTGCTCAGTAACAGCTGATTTATGTGTGCTTTCTGGAAATGATCTGTTTGTACTTAAATCTTCAAAACCAAGGAAGGAAGCTGGACCTTCTTAACAGCAAACTGACTGCTTACTGTCCACCCAGTTTACTGTACTCTTGACAACACAGAAGCCTGAAGTTAGAAGCTGAAAGTAAAAACATACTGCTTTTTCTTTAAAGCCTCAATCTTTTTTTACTGTGTATCTTTATGGTGGGTTAACCTTGGCTAAGATGCTTGGTCACTCACTCTGCCTCCTCTGCCTCTGGGGGAAGGGAGAGGGGATAGGATGGGAAGGCTCAGGATACAGACAGGGAGATTGCTTACCAGTTGGTATCATGGGAAAAACAGACTCTTCTTTAGGAAAATTAATTAATCGGTGTGATTTCCCCTCTCGAGAAGAAACATGGATATTGTTTGTTGGACTTTTATTCTCCTACCAGTGTGATTTGCTAGCCAGGTGAGACTCTGCTCTTGTTGGTGATGTTTTACTGACATGCTTTCCCTCTTACGACAGATGATGGTAATGTCAGATGGTACATCGTTTTCTTCAGGTCAGAGCCTTCATCTCCCCAGCCTTCCAAGTAACTCTCTGTCTTTTTCTGAAGTGAAGAAGAAATCATCTCATGGGCTAAAGGTGAGACATATTTTACTAGAAGATAGTTGAGCCAGAAGTGCTTTTCCTGGTAGTTAAATCAATTTTTAAAAAAATTCTAGGCATTTAGTGCAATGTTTTAATTGATAGCCAGTTGTAGCCAATGATAGCAGGTTGTGACATTTCTTTGCTTTGTACTTACTGTTTGCCATGTGAAATACTGCAGTATGTGAGGACAGCTGTGAGAACAAGTGCTGGTGAAGGTTTTCAGGTTTTCGTACTTAAAAAATTGTTTTTCTCCTATTCCAGAAGAAATTGTAGAAGTATCTTGTAGTATTAGAGGATTACGGTGATGGAAGTGTGATTTATGAAAATGTAAAGAATATGAGATAATACTATAATAATAATAATAATAATTTATGGAGCATTTTTAAGGATAATTGTGTAGAGTGAAACTTTACACAGTGAAGCTGTGTTGTTTACAATTTTTAATTTTGTTTAAATTCAAGAGGATAATTCTTTCCTAGATGCTTCAAAGAAAGCAATGTGTCATTGGTCCCTAGGACATCAAATTTTTAATCCCCAACTAAAAATATAGTAAAAAGGTGTAGTCCAAGGAACCTCTTGAGTAATACAGATGGACCTTTCTGAAATAGCAGATAATTTCTTGACAAAATGAACTAATAGTATGGGAGAATAAGGAGCATGTTGTTGTTTATTCACATAAGAAATGCTATGCAAGCCTTTTCTCCATTCTGTTAAATTGTTTGGCTTTTCATTTTCTTTTGTAGTATCTTGTAAATTTGAAGTATGTTACTTAACCTTTCGGTGGATGTACTTCAAGGGACAATACTCATTAATAACTTTTGTGTTCACTATCTGTGCCAAATCTCGAATCTTGCAAGAGTTGTCAGGTAATGAACTAAGGGTATACCTAAGAAAAGATAGTAGGTACATAATAAGCAAGGTCAGGCAAAAAATGTTCTTGGACATGTCTCTGCCTGGTGTGCATTGTACATCAGTGCCTCGCAATCTCTAATGCAGGTGGTCTTGCAACATTTAAGGAATATATGGAAGTGGGGCTATTTTCCTAATGAGAAGCTGAGCTATAATGTGAAGATTAAACTGAAGGTGCTTATTTTGGCATGCAAAAATGAGTGCTCAGTTTCCTCAAAGGAAAGCAGCTGCACCAGGTGCTGAAGCAAGGGTGCTGCTGGTTAGACTGGGATATATCTCTGTCTGACTGGATACCAAACATGAGTTACTCTGACACTTGACCCTCTCTAATAGGGGTTTTTGTGCTGTTTGTAGGTAGCTCTCTAGAGTTCATTTTCCAATCACTTCTAAAGAGTAGGCTGTAATGTTGATTTACCCGTGCCTTGCTTTGCATGCCGAAGCAGGTGTGCTGAGGCTTGGGTTAATAAGCAACCCAAACCTCTAGGAGGACTTCAAAGAGGTACTGACATAATATGAATCCTGTACAAATTCTCTGCCTAGTAACCGTACACCATGGTAAGTCTTGAACCTCGGCTTTTTGTAAGCAAGTGTAAACCTGAGCAGTCATTTTCCAATCTGTATTTAGACACTGAACTTCTGTCTGATGTGGTAAATTGGCAAGTGTGGAGTGTGATGGAGTGAAGCATGGTGAAGCGTGTATTTACTACACTCATCCATATAAACTATTGCTTGAGATCTTTCATTTTTTGCTGAACCAACTCTAACATCTGCAGAGAGTTTGGCCTATTCTGTGCAGCTATGTGAGTCTAACCTGAGGAGATTAGACATGCATCACATCTCAGGATTCCATCCCTAGATTTTTTAATAGTGGGGAGAGGTGTTTTATCAATACACTGGTTTTTGTCTATCCATGAGGATATTTGATTTTTCCTCTCCCCCAGCAGTCATTACTTCACCCTGTCCAACGTGGAATACACATTTATGAGCAGTTGTTTTTTTATCTCATAAAGAAAGACTTATAAATATCTGCCTTGCTGGGAATCATAAGCTATTCTTGAGAAATGGAAACACAAGATAACCTTGGGTTTAGTGTAAAAGTAAAATTTGGGGGTGTTGTTACGAGTTCTTGGAGCTGAAAAGCCTTGAATTTTGGTCTTTAACGTTTTTGTTCTGGTTGGAATGTGGGAAAGTTGCAGCCAATGTACAAAAATTTTTTTGATTTTTGTCCTTTGGTGTAACTCGAGTGATGGAACAACTTCAGTCTCCAGATTTCATTTAAATATGCCTCTCAAATAAGAGTTGTAGGAAAGTCTTGATAGTTCTTGGACATAAGTTGCTCATCCCAAAAGTGTACTCCAGATGTCTGTACTGGGTGACTTCAGGACTTTTCTGCTGCAGCAATAGGCCTTTGATGTGCTTGGCCTAGTTTTGGTTTGTTTTGTTTGTGAACACCACAGTTAACTTTGAGGTCAGTTTTAAACTTTGAGTGCGGAAAAACCAGAAAATTGTGCTTATCTGACACTGCAAAGTCCCATATAAACTTTATGGTTAGATAAGAATTTAAGTAACATCAATAAAACCAGGGCAACAAAATATTATTCTTGGTTTAGCATTCACTTATGAAAAATACAATATAATATGAAGTAAGAGACAACTGTCAGTTTGCTTTCTGTCACGTTCTCTTCTGAATTATGTATTAAATAGAGATGTTTGTAAAGTGATTTTTTTACATGTAATTTAGTGGAGATGGTATTAGTAAGCCCCAGTATTTTGATTCCAAAACAAAGCTTTAATCTTGGAAGTCAGGCAGAAATGTATGAAAACCTTTACTTTATGCATTTTTTCAGAATGTAAGAATAGCTGCAGGCTGGCTACAGATACTTGTGTTGATTTAAATCAGTGCTACTGCTATGCCTGTTTGTATATATATAAATATTACATGCACAGAATAGAGAAGCAGCTTGGTTAGGGTTTTTGGGGGATGATTATATCTTCTGCAGTGAACTGTAGTATCAGCTATAGAGAAACAAGATTTATTTTATAAGCAAAGAAGACAAAAGCTTTTATTCCTCTGTGTGACCAGAAAAAACATAAATTTTTTTATGCTCCCTAGTTAGCCTTCACCATTAAACCAATGAGCTTTGTAATTCTCCATCTGCTTCTGATTCTTCTGATGTCATTGATCATAATAGTTTGGTGGGCTGGGTGAAATTTAAATGTGGAAAGTTTTTCAAGTTTTTGTGGGAAGCAGGTAAATTCATCTCCTACCCCGGAGTATTTTTGGAGGCTCTCAAAATGTTGTTATTTTCTTTCTTGTTTTTTTTTGCCCCCCCCTTCCCCTCCCCCCACAAATCAGCTAGTACTTTTATTCAATAATAAACAAGTTTGTATTCAAAAGAAATCTGAATTTGCTTGATGAAGGAATTCGTTCTAGATATCTTTCTCCTCTTTTCCTCTTGAGAGCAATGGGTGTATTTGAGACTAATTCTAGTCCTTTAGCTTAATATGAACACATCATTTCAATAGGCATAACATTTCTAATTAGAAATTAAAAGAATGCACGTTTTTATGATCGCTAGTACTAAATTTGTTATCTAAAGTCAGAGCACAATACACTGACAAGGCCATGCCAATGTGGTCAATTTAATGACTTCATAAAGTGTAATGAACTGCCTCTGCCCTTCTGCTTCCCCCACCCCTCGCTACTGTTCCATGTCTTATTTAGGTTACTAATGTCTGTCAGCAGTTGAGGTTTGCAATGGCTTCCAGAAGTTACTGCTTATTCAATCTCACATTAAAACAAATTGAGAATTACATTTTGTGGTATGAAGTCAGAACCTGACTCTGTAATGTATACAGTTCAGCATCATTTTTTTGCCCTGTTGATACAGAAGTTTTTTAATCTGCAAACGTGTTACCTGTTGAACTGCTATCACAGTCCATTTGTGTCTCTCAAATTTACAGGACAATGTACTCTGTGATGTAAACTTCATTTCCCGAGCTTATTAAAGAGTACAAAACCACAACAAATAGTTGGTTGCTGTTGCCCAGATTAGTCTATAAAGTGAATTCACCTCCGAAGTCACAAAGTTTCTTAGTTTATAACCTGTAACTCTTAATCCATGCACTTGGGAACCATAAAAAAATAAAATTACCTAGCTGAGCATGAGGGTGCCTATCCTTCCCCCTTTGTCACAGTGTTACAGCATTGTGACAACAGCATACCCTGTTCCACAGTGAGAAGTGTGAAAGCCTGAGCAATCCAGCTGGTAGGGAATTGACTTCAAAATTTGGTTTTTTTTTAAAAACTGATGTTTTATGCTCTCCAGATTGGAGGTATGGTTATGTAATTCCTATGAATTAGAAGATGGGCATGAAACTGCCAAAGATGATGGCTGCAGGAGATAGCAATTTCCAGATGATCATGGCAGCATAATGGCTCTTTAGCTTTTCTGGTCACCTGTCTTGCCTACAATATGCTGTGTGCTCCCAGGACACATCTTGGGCCTTAGCATGAGCTATGTTGGCCAAAGTATGAGCAGGAATTGAATACAGCAGTCATAGTAGCACAGGTTTTATTTGCTGATAAAATTTTAGATTTTTGTGCTTTCTAAAATACATGTTTTGAAATATGTTAGCCCCTTTCATAGGGCAGTACTGTATATCTTGAGGTACTGTATGTACATGGTGTTATATGGCTTCAGATGACATCTGTAGGTATTTTGACATGCCTGTGTATACCTGTATTACTCTTTTGCATACTGTTTGTTATGCAGTATATCAAAAGCTAACATTGATTTCAGTTGCCTCAATATTTTATGAATACACACATGTAAGCCATGGTATGCAGATATATTACCTGTCAAAACCCCACGATCCTAGTTTTTCTCATGAACTTGAGAAAAGAGTGTTTTATTTTACTTAATTTACTCTTATTTCTGGCAACAATTATTAAGGGAAAAAGAAACATTTAAACACACTGTCATACTCTGATAAATAAGAAAATGGTTTCAAAGTACATTCTGATTTTTTTTAAGATCTATGCGGTACATGATATAAATACTCAGTGACTTCTCCCCACCAGCATCCCACATTCATCATCAGGTTTGATATAACTTACTGGTAGATATAGTTTGACTTTTTTCTGTCTTACAGATTTTAAGTTCCTCTTGCTATCTCCCCTATGTCATTTTGGCTTCTTTTTTTGTCATTGCAGAAATCAGGGAAATAAGAAAAGATTCTCTTTTTACTTAGAAAATGAATGCAGATGTAAAAGCAATGGACTGGCTGCCTTTAAGAAAGGGTAACTGTAAGAGAGCATGTGAGAGGGCTGTATAAATAAGTATGTCACATATTTGTACTATGATATCTATGAAAGTATCAGCTTCCATGTTGTACGAAGATGTAAAAAGTCTGGTTTTAAAATTGAAAACAAGACAGACCTTAAGTTTCTTTTGGTTTTAATACTACTGTGCCTCAGAATCATTTTCACAGGTCTCATCTGATGGAAAACATCTAAAATGAGACTCTCCTTCTGAAATGTAAAATATAATGTGTTATATGTAAAATTATGTGCCATAAGGAGACCAGTAAGAGAGATAATTTCTCTATCTGGTTTAGTAATGGTATATATTTTATTCCTCCCTGGGCAACATCTCTGTGGCATGATAGAACGTGATGTGATACTAGAAGCATTAATAATTAGTTTATCAGTCAACTTTTGGTGCTGATCTTACATCAAAGGAAATAGTAAACTTTTTTTGTTTTAACCTTAAAGAAGGATGCCAGGAAAAGTCTTATGACTAAAATAAAACATGTCAAGAAGTTCTAAGTGCTTTTTTTTTTTTTTTTTTTTTTTTTTTTAATTGCTGGCCTGGGAATTGAGGGAAGTGCCTTATGATTAGACATTTAGATATCATGGTATTGTTCATTGTTGATACTTCTGGCTGATGTTAATGTTGATATATATGCTATATAAATGTATAGTTAGTTTACCAAGTCTGACACAGAAGTACATTTGCAGTACATGCAATAAAAACATGCAGTTGAATAATTTATGCAACACTGTGACTCAGTGTTTCACTAAGTAAGATAATGAGAAGGGAAGAACATTTCTAAGTAATTATTTTTAGTTAATTGTTTCTACCTATTGTTACAGAGGAGGAGGAAGATACTGCAGTTTCTGCACGTTTTGTGTAGACTTTTCAGGTCCTAGAGTATTAAACACTGACTTAACACATCCTAATTGGACAAGTTATAAGTAGTTATCTGTGAACAGGAAGCACATCAGTGGATGTAGTTTCAGTCTTCCTTTCTCCTCCAATTGACAGAACTTCCATTAACATGTAAATTCTGCTTTGTTTTCTGGGACAGTTTTTTTCAGAGCAGTTGTACTGTGTGTATTTTTTTAAAATCAGTCGGTCCCTGTGGGGATTGAGACTGGCTGTGTCCTGCTTTGGTCCTTTACTTTGCACTGCACTTCTGCATTTCTGTCTATGTTGTAGGTAAAAGGGTGGTTAAGTAAAGGTGGAAGATAAGCCAGATATGTTGTCCTCTCTACAGTTCTGTAAATTGGCAGTTTAAAACAGCCAGAGACACCACATTTACATACACGTCTTCTAGGTAAAGGAAATCAGCGAGCATATGCAATACACAATGAAGTGTTTCTTTCAAGAAATTTCTCATTTCCTGGGCAGCATACAGATAGGAATGCTTATAACCAGCCTGGAAGAAAGTAAGCCATGCAAACTTCTTGACTATGGGTTCCTTTAAATTGAAACATTACTCTGCAGATTTGAAGTAGTATAAAAATGGACCCTGTCTTGTATATATATGACGTGTTCAGTGTTTAAAACAGTGCAGTTAGTCTGCTGGGTGTTTTTGAGATTCTGAGAGCCCGCCATTGGCAATTTCCACGGAAGTTGGCAGTGCTGGAACTGTTCTTGTCTTTTAAATATTCCCAGGTGTTAATTCTCAGAAGAAAGGATCCTGTATGACCCATTCTGAATGGTTCCTTTATTGCCATTTCTAGCTGCAGGTGACCTCTTGCTTTGCCACTTCAACTTTTCAGATTCAACTGATTGAGGGATGGTACTACTCTGCTGTTTCTGGTTTTGCCTCTCCTGTAGAACCTCTGAGTCACCACCTTCTGTGAAACACTTCTCACTTTAAACAGTTCAATTAAAAAAAATCATATAATTAAAGACTCAGCAGAGACTCCAGTATATTCAAAGGAGGAAGCTTTTCCAGCTTTAGGAGTTTTCAGTGAAAAAGCAGTGACTATTGTCTGTCCAATCAATTCTTCAATAGCCAGGCTGGGCCCAGGCTTGTTATTGTTTATAAGGAAAAAGATCTGGCAAAAGCTGGAAGATCACAGCAGAGAAGTCAGACTTTGCCTGAAGTGTTGTCATGTTTTCCTCTGTAGTAATTCTATTAACATCATATGGTTTGTATCTTCGTTTTTCATTGTGATTTTTATTGTCTCATAGGTAATGGTGATGATAAAGATTTGCTAAACTGCATTTATTTTAATATTATATTTTTTTAAAAGACAGATATTATGGTTAGGATAAAAACTGGCTTTCATTGTAACTTTTTTGACAAGCAGTGATAACTGTTCATGTTCTACCACTTTGTAACAGGTATGTTGACCAAATGTTGGGCTTTTTATCTGTCCTTACATAGTTATTTCTACTCCTGGTTACTCGCAGTTCCAAGTTTTTAATATGAATCCTGTGTCCATACTGTGTCTGCCTTTTGAGGATTTAAAGGTTCTTTTTTTTTTTTTTTTTTTTTTAAATTTTGCATCTTCTCTTTGCAGGACCCAGCTAGGATTCTGAACATAAATAGCAGCAGCAGTAGTAATAGTTTTTCAAAGACCCAGAAGTTAGCAAAGGAGCACAAAGAAAAAATTTCTAAAGACTCAAAAGAACAAAAAAGTGCCTTCAAAGAACCTTCCAGGGAACATAACAAATCTTCCAAAGAGTCCTCTAAGAAACCCAAAGAAAACAAACCTCTGAAAGATGAAAAAATGGTTCCTAAGATGGCCTTCAAGGAACCCAAACCCATATCCAAGGAACCAAAATCTGAGAACACGCCCATCCTTACCATAACGTGTGGGCAGCAGCAAGAAAAGAAGACTCTCACAAAAAGGCCCTCTATGCTGGATGCTGATGAATCTTCTGCAAGAAAAAGAAAAAAAACCAGCTCGGATTCATTATTTAAAAGTTTTCCTAGTGCCCCACCACTGATTCTTACTTGTTCAGCTGACAAAAAACAGACAAAAGATAAATCTCAGCTCAAGGTGGGGAGAGTCAAAATTGAAAATGATGCACTGGAAAGGAAGACGCCTACTCTGCCACCATTTGATGATATTGTAGATGCCAGTGATTCTGACATGGAGGAAAATGTGTCCTCCAAATCTGATGTAAGTGGTTGTTTAGTTTTGCTTAATACTTTACTCAGTGCTGTATTGAGTATTCCTAGTCTGTGGGACTGTGCAACAAATTTGTGTTCTCCCCTTTCTTTTTCCCGTCTATGGGCATATTGTCCAAGCTGAAGGATGTTGATGGCCATGTTCAAACTTATGCATGTTCTAGTTGAATTGTATTGCCCATTCAAGTCTACTCAATTACTAAATGTCAACATTATGACAATGAGCATATGGGATATATCGATTAACGATAGATATAGCTCTTTGGATGTTTTTTAGGAAATCATGTTTCTTTTGAGAGAAAAGGAAATGGATTTAAATGCTTGTATTTCATACTCTAAATCTTTGTTTTCAGGTGTTAGATAGTTCAATAAATCCAGGAAAGGGTTGCAGTAATATCAGAGAGTTACTTGTTTTTTTGCTAAAAGAGGCAATTCTGTCAATGATGCCAGTTTTGTGGAGGAGGAGTTCCTAGAATCTCACTTTGATGAGGAGAATCTATTCTCGAGTTGTAGGCTTACCAAGAAGAAAAATATTTTAATGGAAATCTGCTTTTCTGAAAATATTTGTCTACTGTGCCTTCTCGTCTGTTTCAAATATGATTTGCTGTTTAATTTTATGATTAAAAATAGGATTTTAATCACTCTCCTAGTAAACTTTGGTTTTCAGAAGCATCTTTCATAGAGAAATCTAGAGAAGGAAAGGCATGGTAGGAGAAGCCTTGTTTGGTGCCGTTATTTGTGCTTATGGCTAGAGGTGTAGTGTGCATGGTAGGTATAGAGGAATTTTTCCCAGCCTTTCATGTTCAATTCTCTCAATTTTCTGTTTTGTGATTTGTGTCTCTGTTATTGCCATCAGATTCATAACCCTGCTTGCCCTCTTTGGAACAGACAATAAATGCCCTGCTGTGGGGAGGTGTCAGCATTAGGTTTTTACTTTGTAGAAACTTCCCATGAGGAAGAAGGTAATTTACTTCTGAAGTGACCTTTTAATGACTGGTCCCTTAGGGCATGCAAAGGCTGTAAAATTTAGAAGGTATACAACAGGATAGGCCATGCTTTACAGCATGACACAGGGGAATACTGTGTGGTTGGAATTACATTCTCATTATGGTTTGGAACTTAACCAGTTTGTCTTCAAACCTGAAAATGTACATACTTGTCACCCTTGGTGTTAATAATTTTTCTGTGTTTTCAAAAAGCTGAATGTTCTACTTTAATTTGTCGCTAATTTGAAGCTTTAAGACATGTTATCCACCCTTAGTAAAGGAGGCTAATTAAAATAGATTTTTGGGTGCCCTGTAGGAGCACATACACTTTTACTGGCTGCAGCAGTTCGCCATTTTTTTCAAAGACAGAAGAACTGAGACAAGCAAATCCAGTGTAACAGAAATTTTACAAATGGTTCTGCAGAGGTATGTGCTGTGTAGCAACTTGAAAACAACTGATATGTGAAAGATATATAGATGGTAGTTAAAACTAATCCTTTTTAGTTGCCGATACTTGTTATCCTCTTTGTTGTCTTGCAATCTCTTGCCCACTACCAATGGTATAATGGGAACACCTCTGTATTTTTAATAGGCTGACACAACTCCACTTCCACAAGTCCATCATCCTTCTGCAGTTGACCTGTAGGACCTAAGGAGTTCCTTAATTCTGTGCTAAAGCTAAAAAGCTGATTGAGAGTTTTCTAAGTCTGTAAGCCACCGTTACTGAGGGCAAATTCCTGAAGTCCACGCCAAGAGAAGTAAATCCTGCTGGTTTGGGCTCTTGTGTATTTTTATGTTGACGTACTGGATCATGGAACGCGCAGGTCTTCCATGGGGGAAGCAGTGTGATCCCCATCTGAATGAGTGAAAAAGATGTCTGTTCCTTTTGGACTGTGATCCTTAATAAATCAGGCTGAGTATGACTCCAGTCAATGATGGGCTATTATATAGAAAGGCAGTAATATATTTTACCTAAAGAAAAACTATGTGTGAACCATGGAATAATCCCCTAAGGTACCTGAGTCACACAGTTGGCCAGTGCTGTGCGAGAAAGAGCTGGGCAGCCTGGTTAGTGGATATCTGCAGAATTTCACAAGATGTTCCTTCTGCATTTTAACACTTTCAACCAGGGAACCTAATGAAAGGTGACCAAGCAGTGTAATAAAAATAATTCTGTATGTTGGAAGAAATAGTTCGGATTTTTTCTATGTATTGGTAAGCTTTTAAGTGTTTCAGGAAGTTTTGCAGCTAGATCCATAAAGGGTATATCGTACAAACATAATCTTATTAAGGAAAAGTTAGGAAAAAAGTCAGAAGTTGCAATGTTACATACAGAGTAATGGAAATAAAAATACAACAGTGCTTTTTCTATACAACAACAGTAATTTCAGATCTGTCAAGGCTTTGTGATACTAACAAACATAGTTAATATCACAAAGATACTGAGAAGATGCTTCTTTAGTCTACTATTCTGGTGCAATAATATACTGATAAGTTAATTGTTATTTCTTACTCTGGTACAGGTAAAGTGGTGGGTATCACAGCCCTGATGAACAAAGCATGTATCATTTTTTGGGAATATATTTGGTAGTATCCAGATTTATTCCTAAGCGTCTTCAAGAAAGCAAAATCACTATTCAGCAAATTTAGGTTAGGTATAACAAATTACATGACTAATCTGTACCTAAAAGAAAATGGTTAGAATACTGCAAATATACTAACTTGAAGTCAGGTGCATTTTTCAAGTTTTATTTATGACATTTATGCAAATGTAATAATACTGCATGAATGTAATGTTAATACATTGTATATAATAAAATTATTAATAACTTTGCTAAGAATTTCAAGGCTTCTTCACTGTAGGGAGTAAGAAATGGTCTCATTCTCAAACATACATGTTCCAAAATGGTGACTGTTCTCTTTGCTGGTATTGCATATTCATACACTCATATGCAAAACTTCACATGTAAAACATGATACCTTTGTAATAAGAGGTGCAATGTAGAATGTAGAACTTACTGCAAGAACAAGTTTCTTACAGTTGCCCATCACACACAGGATGGTTCTCAGACTTAGATATATAGTCCATTATCAATTCTCAATTGCGAAGTCTGGGTTCGGGATTTTAAAATAAGGATGACATTCTGAAAAGTCCCTGTGGTGAAGGAATCTTACAAGCATGTTTAAAGAGAGATATTGTTTCACTGGAAAGGTGCTACAGGATTGCAATGCTGCTGCTCCCCTGATTTCTTTACATACAGGCTGAGTTCAGTGAATTGGGATAAAGTGTATCATATCAATCAGTGGGCTTGAATTTCAGACGAAAATGTAGAGTGTGCTCAACCCTTCACAGTACAGGCATCATAGTCTAGTATGGGCATCATACCTAGTTATGGACATTCAGACTTTTAACATGGCCTTTGCCTTCATGAAGCTGAGGATGGAGAGTTACAGCACCCCCTGAGAGAGGTGCAGTCTTTGTCAGGCCATTAAGTGTTTCTGCCAATGGCTGATCTTCCCTTGGAGCTATCCCTTGAAATTTACCTTTCAGAATCCAGACAGGTTAGCATTCTGTTGTATTTCAGAAAGCTGGACATGGTCCTTTGGTGTCCTATAGTCCGTCTCTTTTAAGCTTCAAATGTCTCAGTTAAATTCAGTGGGAAATACAGGGAATCACACCCTTGCTTAGTGATAAACTCTCTGCCCTTGTTCAATGGTCTTTCTGCATGTGACTTTCACCACATTCCTCTGTGGGCTGTTTGGCATACACTGTAGTGTGGTGCACTGTGGTATTTATTTTTTATTTTGTTTTTTGTTGACTTTGAGCTGTTGGCAAGTGAAACGAGTGTCTGCATTTCTTTTCATGTTGCTTTTTTAAGTATTACTTTTCAAATATATCTGTGAATTAAAGCGTGTTGGACTTCAGTGTTTGTGATCAACTAGGTGTTCAAAAGAGTGTGGGGTCTTTTTTGAGTTCATTTGGAAATCACACACATAAAGGCTGAAAAACTTTTACTGGCTTTGGTATAAAACATACAAAATGAAGTATCGAGTGAAAGCATGTAGATTTATGGTTTTATTGAGGCGTAGGCATGTTAACACAATCCACTTCAAAATTCTAAAGATTTCACTTTTAAATTCAATTACAGGATGTTTTAGTTAATGAAAACTCCACCACTTTGCTTCCTGTGTGTGGACAGTGCAGCAACATGATAAAAAAAAAAAAAGACTTGACCTTGATTTTGCTGCCAGGCTGAAATATGGTGATATTCTTGTAATATTTGTGTGAGCTGCAGGCTGTTGTACGAGATGGAGAAATTTTGGATTTGAGTGAGGCATTTTCTGTGGTTGGAACTGCCCCTTTTGAGCTGTGGAGCCATTTCAGAAGGGTTGCTCAGATACTTCTTGTTTGATTAATGCTGGTTTTGCTTGACTGGATAGGAAGGAAAAACTTCGTGAAGTTGCTGCAGGAGGAGGGCACAAAGGAGAAAAGGCTGATGATACGTACCTATTCAGATAGTAAATATTTGCCATGTATTTCCAGTTGCAGAGAACTGAAGAACAATTCTTTAAGTCTGCCATGCATGACAGTGGTTTGGTGGATTTTTTAGGAAGTCCATGTGTCTCTGATGAATTAATTTCTTCTGCTGTGATTATTTTTCTTGTGGTATGTATTGGTTTTTTCCCTTCCAGCCTGTATATGTCACTGCATTAGTAATGGTAATTACTAATGTAATTAGTAGTAAGTAAAAGGAGCAGCCTTTTGGCATGTCAAAGCCTATGGAAATACAATCTGAGCAGAAATGTGTGCTAGCAAAATGTGACAGCTCAGGGATAAGGAGTTTCAGTTATTAGTAGCAGAGTACACTAGTGGGCCTTTTGCCTTTAGGAAAAAATCCTGTCTCTCTCTCAGGAAGGCCTTTATGGAACAATGAAAACACAGCAGAGATCACAGACTATGCCTTTGTACTTAATTAACTGCTTGCAGGTCCTAAAGCAGCCCTAAAGTTAGAGTACGAGTACCTTTTTAAAGGAATCCATAAAATGCCACATTCAATCTGGCATATGATGTAGTAATTTGATGATTGAAGAAGTGGAAGAACATTTTGAAAACCCCCGTGGTCTTGTAAAACTTCCAGGCTGTTGTTAGCTGAAAAAGCCTACTTTCTGCCAGGGCTTGGAGCTAAAGTCAGCACTTTTTCAGGTAATATTTAAATCCAGAAGCAACAGTAGTGAGATAGAGCTCCATGCGCTGTTTCCATGTAGTTACCGAAGGTTTTTTAAAAAAAAAGATTTTATTTTATTTGTGAAACTGTGACTCTCAAGATGATTAAGGGTACAGAACAGGGTATATTAATACTGATAATGTGCTTCATTGCAGTCTGGGCCCTGTGGGTTTGCAACTGTCATATTATTACAGTTTTTGCTTTTTGTGTGATAATTAAATGAATTTTTTCTGCTTCTAGTCCAGGAAATTAACACTGCCCTAAAACCATGTTAGCTACTCATGTGGTATTGTTGAAGATAGTACTCCTGTGTTGAAGAGGTAATTCAATAGTCACAAACAGGTAAATATTGTACAGTCCAAGGTGTTTCTTTCCAGACTATTCCTCAGAGAGGAACAGTGGCTGAAGATAAACAGACCTCTTTAGAGAAGTGGCAGTAGGCACAAGTATGCTGTGTAGCCCTTAGCCATCTACCATAGCATGGCACCATTCAGCTGCTATACTTTGCCTATTTTAATTACTGTGAAGTGCAAAATGCTTTGTCTTCACTCACAAAAGCTTAGATGCATGTTAGGCTGTTCTGTATATGGTGAAATTACTGTTGCTGGATGAGGAAGCAGCATGACAGACAAAGAGAGATCCTCTGGGCAGCAAGCTCAAATGTTATAGTGAGATAGTTTTGTTACCTGTGTGTGTTTGGAAATCACTGGCTTACAAAAATGTTAAGAATTTAGAAATAAAGCAGTGGAGACAAACTATGTATATATGATTAAATGTTCAGATTGCAAAAGTAATCTTGTGAGAGCCATGAAATTTTGAGTTCTTGAAGCAAAGTCTGTTTGGGTTTTTTTTAGTTTTAGGCGATGTCACATTTTGACCACAGAATTAATATTAATCATTTTTAAGCTACTAATACAGGCTGCAGTATTTTACTTCGTTTGCACGTGCTGGCTACATCTCCTTCATTGTGACTACTCATGTGAATTAACTCAAATATTTACAGGTTTGAATTGGATTTTTTTTTTGTATCTTTTTATATATGGATATAATTGCATATTTTCTGCATTTCAGCACTGGAAACTCTTTTCAACTTCTATTCTTCAGAAAGTAAGGGTTTCAATTTGGTTTGTGCAGTGCCAATACTGTAGTTGTTTTGGGGGAGGTTTTGTAGCGTAAAAAGACTTCGTCTCACGTCCGGTAAAGTCATGACAGTTTTGAGATGCCAAGGTGGATTGCAGACAAGATAATAAAATCTTAAAGACAGGATATTTTATTTTAATTATAATGAAGTGAGGTATTCTTGATAAGGATTTCATTGCTTTGAAGTTGCTTTATCCATCTACTTACATAAGTAATGTTGTGATTCAGATGAATGGCTGCACATATTTAAAATAAAATCCAACGCCTGACAGTTTTCAGCTGCTGCATTTTTTATTTACTATAATTAGATCTATTCAAGGCTTTTATGCCCTTTTATTTTTTATGTGGAACTAGTATGTTTACACTTCTTTTGGGGGGAGCAAAAATGTCATTGCTTACTGGTGTATTTTTGAGAATTTGCTGCCAAGCTCCCCATGAACTTCATTAGATAGTTTTGGTAATACCTCCCATTCAGAGTCTTATACTCTGGTGATGACAGACATGAACTCTCCAGGACACACCGTAAGTACACAATTTAATTTTTATATTTAAAAGACTCAATAATCCCCTAAAGTTTTAAGTTTTACTAACCCAGGATAAAGACTGCTTGAGCCCACTGCTGCAGTGGGTGTGTACCCTATCTCATGCCTGTGCAGAAGGAGTCACTGTGCATTGCCTGCTAATGAAGTAGACTGCTGTTCACCTCCCTGTGGTGTGGAGCCCTGGGGTCTGGCACTGTGGAGGAATACTGGGGAGCCCCCTTGGAATGGGCAAGGACTGCTACTAATGGATATAATTTGCCTGCCTTGGACTCAAGGACGATGGTGCCTCTGTGTTTCTGTCCTCTCAGTATTGATGTGTGCATGTGAGCCTGGTACAGGAAATAAATGAAAGCAAATGTAATCAAGCAGTTTTCTTTCGTGCCCTCTGTATGGCAGCTGCCTTTCCCTCTCGACAACGTTATCCACTCCTTCTCTGCCAGGCAACCCTTGCTGTTTAGGGTAGTGTCATACCTGAAACTAATTTTAATAGTATTTTGAGTATTTATTGAAGGGGGATCAAGATCACCACATCGGCAGTAGAGAAGCTGCTACATAGCTGAAATTCTTAAGTGTTGGTGTGAATTGGTGTTAACTCTCTAAGTAGAACTGTTTTGGCTTAGTCAATACCTCACAAAAAAAGCTTACATCTTTGTTAGAGAAAGATATCGCAAAATTAATTACTTCATGCTTTTTTCTACCAAAACCCAGAACCAAACCCAAAAAAACAAAACTCAAAAAAACTGAGTAAAACATCCAGCTCTATTGGTACCAAAACCTAACATTTTCTTTTGAAGGCCTCTAAGCTTTTACACTTTCATTTTCCCTTGAAAGTGGAAATCTTTATCTGCCCAACAGAAATGTGTACTTTGTACTTCCTCTGGCATTGGGTATGTTAGTGGGGTTCCTAGTGCCCCTCTCTGAGCAGCAATATCCCATTCATTCCCATTGAGTCTGAAAACAGTAGATGCATGATCATATTTCTTTGGTGATCAGATTTATTTATTTGTTTTAACATTGTGCTGCTGTGGAGGGACAAAGAAATTTGGTAACTAATGCTGCCTTTGGCCTAATAAAAAATGACAGTCTTTGCACATGTATAGCTCAGTAAGATGGGGCTGCCTGACTCCAGAACATGTATGCAGGGTTTTTTGAGCTATCTTGAGACATGTTACCTGTTCTTGTTTGGATAGCTGAATATGAAGGAATTTCTTACTGTGTACTCAGTGTGTTGCAAGCCATCTGGCAAATGATGCCCTGTGTTGTAGGAATTAATGTTTCATAGAGCAGAGTTAGAAGATAAGGATAAATGGAGCTTTTTGCACTTCACAGAATCTGTTTACATATCCACGGAACTTGTGTCATTATCTCAGAGCGGCATGAAAGGAGACTCTAAAGGAAACTGATAATGTGTACCCCATCAGCAGCAGAGCTGTGTTTTGTTGCTGAGGTTAACAGGCAGCTCCACCTGTGCCTGAGCTCCCCAAGGAAAGATGAGTCACACATCTGGGGATAACCAGAACGGGAGCCAGCAGTAACTGGATCAATATCTCAACACTGATTACCCCACTCAGAAAACCATTGCAAAACTTACGCTGTTTAGGACCATACTTGATGAACAGTCTTGATTAGGGCAGAAGTAAATCAAGTGATTTTGCTGCTCTGTATAAGGTCATATTAGGTATTACCTAAATAGTGAGAGGAGGTTACATACAGTAACCTGTGTTTCAAAATTTGCATTATCAGCTGCAAAAGTATTACAGTATAAACCTTGGCAAAAAAAAAAGTAGATAAGGCTGTGACAATTTTAGTATTTTTCAGTGTATATGGATGATATTTTTGTATTGCCTGTGCTGCTTTAGTGGGTTTTAGTTATTACAGTGCAGCTGTATTGTGTAGATGAAAAGGACGTAGTTTCAAGATAGTGCTTATTGCACTGTGTCTTCCACAAGAAGAATGAAATGTCATCAAATAAAGTGCCATGGTCTGAATATTCTAGACAACAGCAATTCAGTTGGAAAATTACTCAGGTTCAGGGCAAGAAAAAGCCAAAGGAAGAAGCCATTCTTGGTGCTCTTGGTGGCCTAAATTTGCTTTGAGAGAGGACTAGTAAGAGTAAATAAAATTTTGCATGTTAAATATTAGAATTTTAGCTAAAGGAAACAGTTTGTAGGTGAGATATTTCAATTTGGTTTGTTTGTGCCATATGCAACCTTTTTGATCCTTTGAACACTGTAAAACTCGATTGATCTGGTTTGTACTACATGAGATCTTAATTTAGCCAGTATTTCAAATAATGTAATATTAGCCCAGTATTTTTAATAACTTCATTCATTGATTAAGATACTTATTCAGATAACTATCAGTTACATTACAGATAGATTACACTACATTATAATGATTTGAATGAAATGATGTTTAAATATAAACAAGTATCACATTTTCTTATTTTTGTAAGAGATTGTCATTGTTGCGTGTTATATCCTTATGTCTTACAAAAAAGAAGCAAATCTCTATTAACATAAAACTTAGATCACGCTTTCAAAAACTTATTTTAAATCAGAGAAGCAAAGATAAGGAACTTCAAATAAAGATTACTTTTTGTAGTATTCTTTTCATAAAAGTACTTGTGTAGGCAAAGTTACAGCAAGCAGATGTGTCAGCTGTAAATGGTAAAGAAAAAAAAAGATAATAGAATTCTGCTCCATGTTTTTTTTCTCAGAGAATCAGCATTGTATGGTCTGTGTGTACATAATATTGATGATCTTTTGTGAAAACTACTAGACAAACACATGATATTATCACAGAGTTAGTGCTTAGTGCCACCTTATCAGATGTTTCAGATCTATAGAGAAAAATGTGTCTAGAGCATATTGTTCCCAAACATGATATCTAAAAATCATTGTTCCTTTACAGTATCCCATGGCTAAAATTTATGACATTTTGAAAAATAGTGTAAGTAATTTTGCTTTTTTTTGTTTTGTTTTAGAAACTCGAGAATTTTTTAGGATACAGCATATATTATTCTATTTTTCTCTCTACAGCTTTTCACTGAAACTGGAGTGTATGATAAATGAAAGCTGAGGTTTTCAGATAATCATTTAAATCCCAGAAGTTAAGTTTGAGGGAGGAGTGAATACAGTGAAGCTTGTTGTAAAACTGAAAGGGCCAACAGAGATCTGCACTTGATTTCTCTGTAGTTTGTAGTTAAATTTTGAACAATTTAGTTTTCTGGGACATAAGTCCTGTGCAGCAGGACTTAACGAAAAAGAAAGCTGAAGTTTTTAATATATTTAGATATGTATTTTCTTGATTTGTATGACCTCCACAAGCCTTCGACATAGTAAAGTTTTAGTGTGGGGTCATGCTGGGAGTGTTCTACAGAGTTTGAGCTCCATAAGAATAGAGGGGAACTGTGGTGAATTAGTAAAGTCTCTGAATACCTGCTGAGAAGACAAAATTTCTGATGTGGAGAAATCTACCATAGTACATAATTATACCCATAAAAACAGTGTTACATGTGGATGTTTCTCCAGTTGCTTCTTTTGTTAATAGGAGTGTGTGAACTCCTGACATTAGAACCTCAGATCATGGAGAATTTAGGTGAACTGTCTTCCTGCTGCCCTAAAAGTGACAGCAAACTGTTTGTTTGATTTCCCAAACAGTGAAGTGTGAATGCATCAACATCTGTCCTTCTCAGTGGTGACAGATAACATAGGGCACTAGAGATAAAATAGAGGAAGAGAAGGGAGTTGGGAAGTATTAGCTTCCAACAGCAGCTGAAGGGACTGGCCAGAGCAACTACTACCTGTCTTCTATCACTTTTAACCCCATTAGAGCAGAAGATGTAGAATAGTTGAATGAAGCTCTCACTTTGGCTTTAATACCCAGACGTAATTTTCTGGTTTGTATTTAGTACTAAAATTGAAGTTACTTTCTTTAACACATTTCCTTTATTGGTGTAAGACAGCTCTGTGTATAGAATATACACAGAGGTGAAGGACAATTGCCATCCTCTCATCACAGAGCTTTCATGCAACTGGGCTTATAAAATGAGTAATGTTCTCCAAACAAGTATATCTTATATTATTTGGCCTCATTTTTTCCCCATGTAGTTCAGACTTTGTATGGACTGTGGACTGTTAAATTCCCCATGTTGCGCTGCTCGTACTTTCTCAATTCTTTGCAAATACTGACATCTTTTCACACATTTTTGGGGAAAGCTGCTCTAAATAACAGTGTTTAGTGCCAGTTTTGAAAAGCCTTCATATAACCCTGTCTTTGCCAGGGTTATATGAAGGTATAGTATATGACATGTAATGCTGCCTTTGCCAGTATTGCCTACATATTCAAGACAGTCTTTATCATTCTTGGTAAGGCTTATCTGTTTAGAACTTCCATCAGCTTGCATCTTGTGTTTAAGGAACATGTTCATAATCATGTGACATTTTTAGTTTATTTTATCCTCAGTTTACTCATTGTCTTGCAGTCCTGAAATCCATGGAAACTGTAGTATTCAGCTGCTATACATGGCAAACCTTGATCTTCCCTGTTGTACTTTCTTTCTTGCTTTACTATGTGTCTGCTATTCTTTCCAATAAGGTGTTTTCAGCAAAAATACCCTACAGGTTACAGACTAATCTTCACTAGTGCATTATCTTTCACTTTTATTGTACAGTGATATACAAAAGAATTTTTTATTTGCAGTTCTTGCTCAGTCTCCTGTTCATGAATATTGTAAATCTCGACTATTTGTGCATTTTTATGTTAGCGTTGTCTCAAATTTACTTTTGATTTGTAAAGGTAAAATAAAATCCCTTCATAAATACAGAAGGGAAAGGATTTTCTTTCAAAATTAGATAACATGTTTCAGTAGGACAGTCTCTAAGGAGATGCAAATCCCACTCAATTCAGTGCAGTTGTTCAGAGGAAGCAAAGTTGCAAAGATTCGGTTAAGGTCTTTCCATGATGCTGCTTTTAAAATGAAAGCTGTGTTTCAAATTCAAAGAATCACAGGCTGGTTGAGGTTGGAGGGTACCTCTTGAGTGTTACCTGGTCTACCTGCCCTGTTCAACCAGGGCTGCTTTGAGCTGGGTGGCCAGGACCCTGTCTACACATTTGTTTCAGTATCTGTGAGGCAGGGAGATGCTGAGATCACCCTGGGCAGCCTGTGGCCATGATGGTTACCCTTGCAGTGACAAGCTGTTTACTGATGTTCAGTGGGAAACTCTTGTGTGAGCTACAGACAGGTTGAAGGATTCTACTGAAAGCTGAGTTCACTGACAAGGCATTCAAGTGGCAGTAGAAGTTTTAAGTATATGAGTCTTTTTGGAGAAAAATGCTTGTCTTGCAGGAGCATGTTCCTCCTCCCTGAAATTCCCATTTTGCACTAAGTGGAAGTAATGCTCAGCTATATAATTGTTCAAGTGTATAGACTTCTCAGTATGTATAGCACTGGGAAACATACGTCTCTAGACTATTGTGCATAAAAAATAAGAAATATGTAGACTGACTGATATGAAATGAGATATTGCTTCACACTTAATGTTTACTTCAAGAAACCGTTTATAAGCTTCCTTCAAGAATGGTTCAGGAAAAGGCAAGAAAAACCATTGTCACCCACATACAGCTATCTTCTATTTCATAATGTAAGAATTAATAAAGAGCTTGAAATGGTGGGGGTTATTTTTAGAATCATAGAATCATAAAATATCCTGAGCTGGATCATCCAAGTTCAGCTCCTGGCCCTGGACCAGACAGCCTCAAGAAGTTGTATAAATGGGACAACCATGAAGTACAGAGAAACAACTCTGTTATGTCCTTTGTCATAAACAGGTGGATTTTCCTGAAAGTTGTTTGTAGCTCAAGAGTGAACTACTTGTAAAAACAGAAAAGAATTTGGAAATGGCAGAAGCCAGGTGATTTAGAAAAATCATTGGTAAAAGAGGTACCTTTTCATGGAAAACTTGGTCCAAAGGAAATTGCCTTTTTTTGCTGAAGAGTTTCAAAGCACAGAATCCCTCAATCAAACCTAATAAAGAAGTCACTGTCTCCTGTGCATCACTATGACAACACTAAAATGAAGTAGGTTGTCTAAGAATGCAATAAATCATATGGGGTCATTGCACTAATGAACAGTTTGGGCCCAAACTCTCATTAGCTTGTCTGTAGAAAGAGAAAACTGGTAAAACAGGAAAAAGCCATGAGAGAAGCTCTTTGCTAATACTGTCTTAAACTTTTATTGTTGAAAGATTCACTTTAGCTAATTTCAGACCCATTAAAAAATAAGTATTTTGTGATTTGGAACCAGTGAATAAGAGCTGAAAGCCCAAGTGCATAAAGCCATAAATACCTAAATACTTGGGATAAGAACCTGTGTAAAACTGTCAAAAAACATTGCTTAAGTGACAAAAGACACTCTCTGTTAACTAGAAGCCTGGGTGCTCTTGGCACTAATGCATATTTATATATGGGAGGCATATTTTTAGTTCCTTCTGAAAAGGCAAATCTTTTCTGTTAATAACATTCATTCTTAGGTTAAAAGCAGCTGTTTCCTCTCAGTGCACTCTCACCCAGATTCCTCAGTCAAAAGAGGAAGGTTTCATTTACTGTACTTAACAGTTTTAATATTTATGCTAATCTGTATTTCTTGGAATAAATTTCAGATAGGACTGTTTAAGGAAATAAATTAAATGGTTTCAAAAGTTATTAGGAACCCTTTTAAAGTATGTATGGATGATCTTGTGTGTTTCATAAGGACTTTCTGTGGTTTGAGTTCTCAAAATGATCTTGCTAAAGCAGAGCAAAAATTTTACCAGGAAAATACACATATGAAAATACAAATACGTATTTGTATTTATTTGTTCTTGTGATATTGACCCAATTATTTAATGCTGGGAGAAAATTTTGACACAGAGCGATTTCACTGATATTTTCACATCTTATAATGAGAATGAGACTAGGCCTTTTTCCACCTTTTTTCATTTCAAACAAGATCATTAAAAAAGAAAGTAATGAACTTTTAACAGTCTCTGAAATAGTCTCTGTGCCTATATGGTTTTTTTCTTTTTAGACTTTTAGCACTTGAAAGCCAAATATGACTGTCTTTTAGTGTTGGCTATTTTTTGAGGGAATGGACTTCAGATAAGTTAAAGTTCATGTTGAAATTAGTAAGGCAAAAATACAATCTACAGAAACTAGTTCTCAGCTAATAATTTTGCTACAAGAAGCAGAAATTGACGGACAAACCAAATGTTTAAGAGTAGCCTGCAGCTAGACAACTGAACTTAGTTTGCTGATGTCTTTAAAGTTTGCATATACGCTTGTTCTTCATCACTGCAGTCTGTTTCGTATTATCATGACTATTTTACAGCAAAAAAAGTCTTGTAAGGTTTTACAGAAAGTCAGGAAGGAAAAAATTTTTTTTTTCAAAAATGCTTGATTTTTATAGCAGTGATGCTGCAGTGTGTTTCAAAAAGGCCTGATACTGTGGACCACGTAAGAATCTTGATACTCTGAAGTAGCTTGTGTTGTTGGCTGCATTGGGTTTTGTTGCACAGGGTTGATTCAGTTGTATGTCAGTGACATATACCCACATAGCCAGGTACAGAGTTTGTATTTTGACTGTCTGTGAGAACTGGAGCTGGTGTTGATTTAAGGAGAGTAGATGTTAATGGTGTTTTTCTCAAGCATTCCCTTGCCTAAATAGGCACCTCTCATCGTGAGAAAAGGCAACAAAAGGCAGTAAATCTGTCTGCTCTATTATGAAGGGCAACAATAGATTGCCTATGGAGAAAAAGCAACTGTTGGGCTTAGGTAGTCTGTGTGCGTGAAAACGGAGTGTTACAGGCCGGATATTTCTGCTGTCATTTTGGAGAACAATTTAGTTCTGTCTTAATCATGAGGCAAGGAGAGTCGGACAGTGTTGGTTAGCCTGGATAACACATCATGTTAACACAGCTGCATAAAATTTAAAGTGTAGGCATGTTTCCTTTTCAATACTAGAGCACTATTTCCTAATCTAGTTTTCACTGTTCTTCTGTATGGCCATTTCTTGTTTTGTATTCTCCATTAACATCCCCTCTACCCACATACCAAATTCATACTTTGTCTCATGTACACAGATGTGCAAGGATATACCACTGAGTCTAGGAATCAGCCAAAAAGTGTTCTGAGACATGCAACCTGGCAGCAGGAAGCAAGACTCTTCAGTACTGAAGAGCAAAATAGTACAGAGCCAAATATACAGAATTTTTCTGTGAAGTAATAGGACTTCCTCATTAAATTAAAGGGAAATTTACACATTTTTAACAATAGTAGGAAAAAATGTTTAGAACTCTTTGTCAAATAGTATATGCTGATTTTAATAACCCTGTTTAAAAATTCAGTTCTCTTTTGCAATTGGTAAATTCTAGATAATTTCTCTTTGTAACCAAGTGTACCTTTTGGTTCAATCACGTTTACAATCTGCAGAGTTTTGGTACATATGGAAAATGTTAGGATTAGCAGAATTTCAGTAACAGAATAAAAGTTTAATTTAAATCCCTATATTAAGACTTATTTTCAAAGGGAGATGAAAGAAAACTGTCTGAGGTTTTTTGGCATTTAGTGTGGTCTGTGCAGGTCTTGTGTTTTTCAATTCCACAATGTCATTGCTAATTTGAAAAATGTTGCATTTCTAGTATGACAATGACAGAGATGCCTTAAGTCCATTATAAACTCATTTAGGCTCTCATGTTGTATAGTCTTTCAAACAAGGCATTGGAAACTTCTTATTAGGCTTTAGCAAAGAACTAGACATGATGTAGTAGTGTGTATGTATGGTGAGTGCAGTAGTAATTTCCACAGTGTTTGCCTCACTGATACATGAAATTAAGGTCTTTGAGTATTATTTGGCTCCACTTTTTTTTCTTGACAGAATGCTTTAGGCAGTAACTAACTATAAGAGTTTTTCTAGGCAAAAAAAAAGTCTCTTAAAATGTTATTTATCTTCTTTTTTTTTTCCTTTTAAGTCTGAACAGCCCAGTCCTGCCAGCTCCAGCTCCAGTTCCAGTTCCAGTTTTACACCATCTCAAAACAACAGACAACAAGGTACCAGTAAAGGAAAAGACATGGAAAGGAATGTGTGAAATGAAGGGGCCAATAAAAACAGAACTCGTGACATCTTATTACCTCTTTTCTTCTGTGTTTCACTTGCCAAAACTGGCCACAGTTTTGATTTACAGGCTTTTCTGCAGGTTGTTTTCAGATGTGGCTGTAAGGGCAAAATAAAAAGAGAGAAAGAAACTGTGAATCTGAGAAAAGGATGTGAATATTGTTTGTTTTGAAGGACTAAATATATGCTAGTCACTTAACAAAGGTTAAAGCCTCAAGAGCTTCTATTCCTGAGTTGTCCTTCTGCAGGGTTAGGTAGCATGGCACCTGGCTCCATTTGAAGCCCTGGAAGAGTGTGAGTTTCCCATGGGCACCCAACAGAAACCCACAGATGTGTTTATATAGACCCTTTCAAAGGTTGTGATCATCCCATACTACTGGCAAGTTTTAAGAGCACACAGTATTTACTTCAAATACATGGCAAGGAAGGATGATGGTTAGACTTAAAGTTTGGATTTTGGTTTCCTGGCTAATGATTTCAGTTTACTTGAAACTCAATAAAGAATGCATTTTTCTTTCTGGAGGCTTTGTCAAGGCATGTTTTCGGTAAATAAGTTGATATTCATTCTCCATGATCTATTAAACTACTTCGTTCCTGATTGACTTATTTCCCTGGTTTATGAGATTGTACAGCTGATACATTCTTAATGAGCTTTTGTTTTATTCTTTGGATAAGGAGCATTAAAAAAGCAGCCTTTGACTAAACAGAATTGTTTGTTTTAGCCATTTATATTCCTCAGTGGTAGACTTGATTTAAGGTTATGACAGTACATTAGTGCCTCAGGCGCACTGATTTTAAATGGATTGTCACATCATGTATCTCTCTCCTACTGCCTTTTTGTAGGTGACTGGTACTGATTTTCTGATGTTTTCTAGCAGTGTTACTCTATGTGAAGGAAGGCAAAAGCTGAAGTGAACTATACTGACTGGCTTTGGGCAGTTGATATTTACCTAAGAATAAACAGATATACTTCCTGCTGAACCCCCATTTTTGTTCTCATGAAAACATTAGTGGTGTGAACTGTCCAATTCAAGCCAAAATAATTTGGATAGCCAGTTCTGCATCTGTTATCTTTGCTGGGAAAAGACTTGTTGACTTAGTAGTTTCTTCTACTGGGCAGAGTGGTCCCATCCATCTTTTCTGGATCACATATAAGACATATCACAGATTATCTTTTAGTTCTTTATACTTTCTCTAGAAAAGATGGGAGATTTGTCCTCTGAAGTGCAAATGGTGTATTCATCTTCTCTTTTTTGCCACAGGAAATAGTGGCTCCTGCTTTTTTCTGGGAGCTCTAGGAACCCTAATTAACTGAGCATGTTCATTGCCCAGGCCCAGGTATCAAAGATATGGAGCACCAGGCATACTGTGGCATGTTCAAGCTATATGTTGTGCTATGGTTGGAAGCCATGCTTTTTCCCTTAACTGGATGTTACTTGCCAGAACTGTTGCTCTTTTTTGGTTGTATTTAGACTCCAGTGCTCACTTGGGTGTCAACAAAACACAACATGAACTTTTTTCATCTCTTTTTCATAAGCAGTGGGCTAACCTGAGTTTCCTCAAGTTCTTCTATCCTTGGGGCTTTGATATTTATCTGTTTCCTTACAAAGAAAACTTGCTCATGGAGAACTCTTAATTTTCAGTTTCTCCTTAACTATTCTGATATCTTAGGAGGCAGCAACTTACCAAACCTTTCAAAAAGTTGTCATGGAGCAGAAAATTGCTGTCCATGATAGAAAAAATAAAGACCTAAAAATTAATGCTTCGGTGATTGGTAGAAAAATCTGCTGGAAAGGTAGCTAGCAATGTGCTTTTCAGACTCCCAGACATGCTCCTCCTCTAAGTTAGAGCTTGTTTGGATGACAGGTTTTTCAGTTCTTATGTCAGTGATGGATGTATCTGAGGAGTCCAAGTTTCTTTTTATTACTGCTGCTATAAAAGCCCTTTCCCTCCTTCAAGGGTCAGATTGTACGTTATTCAGACTATGAGTTATTTGCAACTGAGCATTGTCTGCCTGAGATGCAAACAGGGACAGAAAATGGAGCACAGCTGAGGTGCCTCTACATATCAGCCGTGAGTGCATGGACAAGAAGCACTTCCATGCTGTCACCTATACGAATGTCTGGTCAACCAGGAATTTGCCCATCAGCATCATCTAGTTTTCCTTCCTAGAGTGTGAAAACAGAGAAAAGAATCGTTTCTCTGAACCTGTCCAAGCTGTGCCAATTTATAAAAGTTTTAGGGCAACCTTAGTGATAAATCATTCCAAACAACATCTTTGATGTCACTTGCACAAAACTAGTTGAAACGCCTATGGCCTGAATGTTGCTATGTCTGGAACAGTCCATTAAACTGTTCTCCCCATGAAGGGAACACTGTCATACTCACAACCCTGTTATGAGTATGGCAGTGACTGATAGACATCTACCGTCTCTGCTGGCAGTCATTCCTTGATTCAGGTTTCCCATTAGCAAATAGACTTGAAAGCTTCATCTCAGGCTCACTGTGTTCCTGTTAGTACTGAATTTCTTGGGCTGAGGGAATTACAACCATAATAGTAATTGCTGTTCCTACAGTCATCCCTGGAGCTTTAAATTGCTTCATGTCTTAGATGAGCTGTACTTTACAGTTAAATGTCCTGTGGCACCAGGACATTTTGCTTTCTTCCCTCTTCTAATCTGCTTTTGCCCATTCTTATTTCAAGTAGCAGTACTGTTACACTTCCCAGATCTATTAAACATATTCCTCTTTCTCGAAGTGTCTCTTAGAGCAAAAAGAAAATCAAAACCAAAACTGAGTATAATGCAGTTTTGTGAGGAAGTCAAGCTTCTTGTTAATTCAGAAAAGCTGATAACATGGTGTTGGATGGCTTGATGTACTTTGTACTTATCAACATGAATGAAATACTTAATCCACACGCAATTGACCCTGAAATAATGGGAACACCTGAAGTTAAAATACACAAAAACCAAGAAGACAAAACGACCGCCTTGTACAGTACAATTTAGCCAGAGCGATTTGTTGTAACTAACTTCTTATACATGGATTAACCTAACAGATGCACTAATACTGATCAATATGTTCCTGTAGATCTTTACTCACATATAATGAGAAAGCAAAAAATACTAAATCCCAGTGATACAAAAGAAGCACATGCTTTTAGCAAGCATACATTTCTTGTCAATTCCTCCTGTCATGACAGTATTTTACTTACTTCAGCTGTAGTCCAGGGTGCAAATTGTTCTAACACTTGAACATGTGAGCCACTTCATTGTCATGAGTAAGTCTGTTGAAGCTGAGATGCTCATGTGAGTAAAGATTCATGTACATGGACAGGTCCTTGTAGTATAATCCCCCGGTGCATTATTTCAACTGTTTAATTTTTAAGACTCTCCTCTCTCAACACTATGTGGGGAAGATAGTTTTAAAAGCTGTGTAAGTTGGCCACCAGACGGGGAAGTAAACTTAATTGTATTTTATTATCTCTGTTGTTTCAGGTCCATTGAGGACTATAATGAAAGATCTGCATTCAGATGATAATGAAGATGAATCAGATGAAGCAGATGAGAAGGACAATGATTCTGAGTTGGAACAACCTGTAAATACACGAGGAGGAAGCCGGAGTCGCAGGTGAATGTCTCGTGGTTGCAAGTGGCCTGCTGACCAAGACATTTAGTGCTTGTTAGTAAAAAGGTGAAGTCTGATGTTCTCAGGGTGCTGAGTAGCAAATGGGCAGAAAATCCATTCTTTCTAAAGCATCTGCACATAAAAGAGCCCCTTTTAAACACTAGCACAACTAGCCATTCCTGATACAAACTCTTCCTGTACCAATAAGTTGTGATGATCCTCATTTGTGTGACTTGATTTCATGCCATTGTGACTTGAGAGGAGGAGTTATAATTACTCCTTGGCCTAAATTACAGAAAGTTGTCCTTCAACTGTTGAATAAGCTATTCTATACATAGTCACAAAACACTTTCGCTTACCGGTTTTAGATTGTTGTTAAATTGAATTTCAAGTAAATTCTGTGCTGCATGCAGTAAATAATGCGTGAAAGTGCAGGTGAAGGTAAAGCAAGCATCTGTCACAGAAATTTTTAAAATTTTTGATTTTTAAAAGAGGCTTCTGCATCCTTGCTGCAACTTTCAGAAGGCATTCCAAAATTCGTCTGGTTTTCAGGCAACTTGAAGCTCCATCCAAATGATGTTCAAGGTTATGGAAGACCTGAACCTGCCTCTCTCAAACTCTCCTCATTTTAGGTTCTTTATGTAATTCAGAGGGTTTTCCTGTTAGTGCACAGCACCTGAGTGCCAGTGTCAGCTACTTCTTGAGTAGTAAGATAATAGGAAGACTTTAATGAATGTCAGCTGACTCCCTGTACTTTAGCAGCTGGAATCAAGGAGAAAAAGACCAAGATGACTAGCTCTTGAGAACTTGTTGGTGTCAGTGATTGTGTAAAGGATTGTTTCAAGCTCAGCTTGTCTCTGAGTGTGGAGATTTTGTTTCAGATTTTTAATGAACCATTAAGGCCACTATTTCTCTACTTCTTTATATCCCAAATAACTAATGGGGTTTTCCCAAACAAAAAATATTCCCTGTAGTTCATAAGTAACTGAAGGGTGAAACTGACTACAAGCTGGGCTTTTTTATGTGACCTCTCCTGAGGTCACATAAAGCACATAAGCATTTAAATTTTAATCAGTCAAAAGTGTGTTACTTTTGACAATAACAAGGAACTTTTCAGTACAACACGTATTCAGGTGGGAAGTACAGCTGTTTGGAAATGTTTTAGAAGTGCAAAAAAAGTATCCCTGAAGACCACTTTCCTTCTTTGACTGTGAAGTGAGATAAGGGATAGGCAGTTCAATTTTGTAGGTGTTTAACCATTTCTGTAATGTTAGCTGCTGTTAGCTGGACACTTCATCTCAGCCAAGTACGGACAGACAGCCTCCTTCTTTGTGCTACAAAGAGTTTTTTCTGGAGTGCAGCCCTGCTCAGATGCCTGTCTTCCATGTGACCTTGACTAACAATAGCCTGCTTAGCAAGGGGTTGGTCGTTGTAAGTCCCTACCCCAAAGTTCAAGGTTGGCTCACCCCATTTGACAGCCCTTTGTCTGTGGGTGTAATGCTGTGGCTCTTTTTTTCTGCAGGGTTAGTCTGAGTGATGGCAGTGACAGTGATAGCAGCTCAGCTTCCTCGCCTCTGCGCCACGATCCAGCACCACCAGTACTGAAAACTAGCAACAGCCAGGTAAAAAAAAAGCATTTTGGCTTTGTTTTAGCAGTAGACACAGTTAATATCAAACTCGAGAGTTTTATTGATTCATCTCCTCTACACTCCCCCATCAGAATTTATCTGGACAGATACAGTATTTTTTTTACTGCTGTAGAAGGCACAATAGTTTTTACTTTTCATCAGAGTACTTGTTCCAGATTGTAAGAGCTAATATGGCTGTTATTTCTGAAGTAGCAACACAGAAACAGGGTAGTTTGGTTTTTCAAAGTAGAGAAAGTAAATTACCTTGAGTTGCAAAATACTCCAGGGGCAAATGAGGATTAGCTTTTGGGTAGTACCTCACCCCTAGTAAGTAGGACACTCTTAATATAAAATTAAGTATAAAAACTTACATTCTTTACAAAATAAAATACACCATTTGTCAGTTATTTTAAGGAGGCATGATTCACCCCCAGTGTCAATTGTATCATGTGCAAAACTGTTAGGACACATACTAGCAATAAATGGCTATTAACAGTTATGATATAGTTATGATAGTGTCTAGGTGCACTAAACACAAGTTTGTGGTTTAAATGGTGAGTTTCATGGATGGGTCTTTTCTATATCTCTTCTTTATAACTGCTTCAATTATCTGGCAGATATTATTTACTTGCACTTGTTTTTCTATTGAGATGTCCAATACAAGCTATAATACAACCCCCAAATATTATTATTCATGTTAGCTAAGTTCAAATGCACTGTGGGGGAAAAAAACCTCACAAACTAGGAAGTACTTTGTGCACAGAAAGAAGGTAATTCCATGGGCAGAAAACATTCTTACTTTCTACCACTTTAGGCTCTTCTAAGTTATCTATACAAAAGTTACAAGTTTTTACAACATAGTCTTGAGGTTAAAAAGCTGTCTGTAGGGGTGAAGAATATTGCATTTACTGACCACATAAGCACAAGAAAAATAAAAAATCTTGTCTATAGATTGTTGTTTAATGAAGACCAGTTTCTAAAGAGCCAATGCAATTGTTAAGTAATGTTCAGTCTCAATATCAGCAGTCCACACAGTCACATCTTTTGTGCTCCTTTGGCTCTTGATAATGTAGTAGAAGGTCTACCTCCACTTTAAACACTCCAAACAATACTGTGTGTCATCTAAAATACCTTCACATACCTTCTTCCACTTCTTTAATTGAGCTAAATGTTATAATCAAGCTGTAAATCGGAAATTTCTGGAAGCATTGTGAGAATTCAAATTGTGTGAATTATAGCCAGATTTGAAATCTCTTTTTGGCAGCTTAGCACTGCCAGGGTGATACCTTTTGATTGATGAAATCAGGTTTGTGTTTACTAAGTTCCTGTATAGAATTGAAGAGCTAAGACAAAGTTTGTATTTGTATTAGCTTCTTCAGACATGGTTAGTGCTGTATCTTATCTATAGAGTGTTTAAGATGTTAAATTTTAACTGCATATCAAGAGCACTGTAAGGTAGCTGCTCTTTCACATATACTGTAGTCTTGGCAAGGTTCTATTTGAAATCAAGAATTTTCTTCCTGTGAAAACAGTAAGTGCATCTAAAAGGTACTGAATCCATGATTAAAAGTTTGGTTTTTTGTAGGATTTGGTGGCGGTTTTTTCCACGACAAAACTTTTCTGCTACTGGCCTACACAGCAGTAACCCTAGAGGGTGTTGAGCAGAAGTACTAGAATGATTCTTCAAAAATGTGTGTTTTGATTCTGAACACGCATCACTCTTGGCTAAGTAAATCAAGTAAGGTTAATTCAGATCTGCAGTCACTCTACAGAGTGGGATAGGGGAATAGCTATCTGCCAGGTGTATTCTTAAGTATGATCAGCTGAGGGAGGACATATGCAATTTAATTATTTATACCAAGGGAAGGAGAAACGAGAGAGGAGTTGTGGGAAAATGTCAGTAAGGCTTCTAGAAGACTTGTTATTACACACTTTATTTCCTTGTTTTAATTACCGAGTTTTATCCTGTGTTGTGGCTGTTTGGTATGGTTTTGGAGTTAATCATGCTAGTGATGTTAGTCTCACATACAATGAAATGTGAAACATAATCTCCCATTATCTGTGATTACTTAGTTTTCTTTGATGTTTTTCAGAAGAACTGGTTATATTCTAGGTTAGGAATGATATGGTGGTTTTTCTTTTGACTCCAAGAAAGTGTTCTCTATGGAAAAAACTGAAAGAACAACAGTCCTTTTTCTCCCAAGTATTTCTGCCTTTAATCCTAAAAGGTGCAAATCAAACATGGTGTCCTGCTGCTTTCTGATGTGCGCTTCTTGGATCTGTTTCAGTATAGCAAGCAATCTTGGCTTGTGTGAGTGGTAATAAATGGGTGTGAGTGGCATTGAAGGAAGGGCACCATATAAGTGCAAAAGAAATTACTGTCAATCACTTTCTTTTTCAGTTATAACTCATACAGTCTTTCAAGGACTGTTTGAAAACCTCTGTTGTCAAAGAAGAGAGATAGTGTTGAGGGCAGAAAAGAACAGGAAAAGTACAGTGATAATGTGATGTTTCAAAGACACAGGAGAGACCCTCAGCATTATTTTGTATCTGCCAAACTACCTCTTATCTTACAAGCATTTGAAAGATGGGGGGGAAAAAGTATTGATAAGGCTTGAAAAGTATATGAGAAGGCTTTAAGTGAAATAAAATTCCTTCTTTTGAGGCTTAAAAATATCACTATCACCCCATTCCAGTACCTCAGCATTTTCTGCTGTGAGTTACTTTTTGTTCTGAAAAATATGAGTAAGTTATATGGATTAAAGAATGAAAAGCTCAGTTCTGAGTTTTTGTTACTAACAGCAGAATTTTTCATATATAGTTGTATCCAGTGATGTATTTAATTTTTTTACGGTCTTTTCTTTGTTTTCCAGATTTTAGAAGTGAAAAGCCCAATAAAGCAAAACAAAACAGATAAACAAATGAAGAATGGGGATTGTGATAAGGTAAGTAACAATGAGGTAGCAATAAACTACTCCAGAATATGATACTAATGTGCTTACCAAATACCAACCTTTGTTATGGAATGAAAATCTTAGTACATCTTTGCTTTGGATTCCCTTAGGTGCTGTCATGGGTTAGCACTGGCTAGATGTTAATGCACCCATGAGTGTATGTTTTTCCTGATGAGCTACTGTGAGATGGGGTCAAGAACAGAGCAGAGCAAGCTGAAAACTTGAAAACAGAGAACAAAACTTTATTACATTACATAGGAACAGGAATAGAAAGGAAAACTCTAAACACACACACAAAACCAGAAATGAAACCTTCCCAGAACATTTCTTTTCCTCCCCCAATATCCACCCCCTACACGTTACCCTCCATGGACCAAACCCTTGGGTTTTAAATCAAACAATCACCACTCAAAAAAACTAATCTTCAACTCAGCAAGGGAGAGAGGAGCCTGCTGTTCAGAAAACATGGGTCTACCCCTTATGTGTTTCCATGTCACCCGTGGCACCGCCCGGAGAACTCTGCCAGGGTGACACTCTCTTTTCCTATGTCCAGTGCTCTCACCACTGTCCATGGGCCAAAACTGCATACAGGGCTCTTTTAAGGATGCTTGCATGCCGAGCTCTCCCCATCTTTCCCCTGGGGCCGAGGGTTCCAAGAGCAGGTTTCCCCTGAGGGCAGAGGGTGCCACCACACCCTCCCCCTCTCTTCTCTGCTAGCTCCACTGCAGCAAGTTGAGCCGGCCACATCCACCCCAAAATGCAGTTTATGTTCAAAAGAGACTCAAGTTCAGTCTATGGCTTACATTATGCAAGAAATGTCCAGTTCAAAAAGCTACTCTTCTTCATCCCTGCCCATCTGGGATT
This sequence comes from Prinia subflava, assembly GCF_021018805.1. Classification (NCBI taxonomy): domain Eukaryota; kingdom Metazoa; phylum Chordata; class Aves; order Passeriformes; family Cisticolidae; genus Prinia; species Prinia subflava. The sequence goes on along the minus strand of NC_086283.1, from coordinate 46,417,493 downwards.
CTTTTCATCTTCTATTATCTCAGTCCCAAGCTGTTTCTCTCTATCTTCTGAAGCCACTAGCGTGAGAATCAATGTCTGGGAAAAATTTCTTTCTGCCAAGCAAGGGTTAACAGTTCCTGGCTCCCGGCGGGGCTGCAGGCTCAGGCACTCCCAGGCTGGGCAACTCCCACACGCAGCTGGGCACCTTCTCCCGGAGGGTGGGGGGAGGGGACACACGTAAGGCACCTCCACAGTTTTCCACCCCTCCATCCTGGACGGGGCCAGCTCAACTCCAGTCCTGTCCACTCTCTTCTCCCCCCGGGGCCCCAGCTTACTTCAGCTCTGCGGTGTGGTTCCCCTCCCCCACCCAGTCTAAAGCTGAGCAGGGGAGAGCAGGTGTTTCCCTGCTGAAACCGGAACCCAAAAGAGGCAGACCTTCTGAGAGTCCTTGCTTTTAACCCCTTGTGTCCTCGGAGGCGTGTCCAACCCCTCAGTGGCTACTAAAAAATGCCAACATTCAAACCTGACCACTGATTGGTTTGACCACAGCCTTTTGAAAAAACTCACTTCCCCTCAAACCAGGACAGGTGCAGATGTTTCTCTGTTTTCTTTCTGGATTTCTTTTATCTTCTCTCATATTTTGAATTTTTCCCCTTCTTTATAATCTGGTGATTTGGCAAATTTCATCAGTTGTGGATCTTCCATCTATTTATTTTATCTACTGTCCACCATGAGTTTGTATTGTGCTTCACAGAGGAATGAGATGTAGATGAGAATTCACAGATGTATTCCTAGCCTGCAAATCAATCAGTTAGGGGGGAAAAAAATCATCTATTTTCTAGAATCCTTTTTGAAGGTTGTGCATGAGGAAGTGGCAGTGTGATTTAGCATGTTAACTGAAGTGATATGAAGCAACTGTTAGCATTTAACACTGAGATGGTTTGATTTAAAATCTGTCTACTGGCTGTTACCAAGTGCTCTCAATCCTTCTGTGAGTGAACATAGTACAATTGCCCACTATGGACAAGTTTCGCTGAAACCTTGTATTTTGCTGGTATTAGTGTCAATTTTGTGATAACATGAGGCAAAAGATGGAAGCTGTAGCATCTAGATATTTAGTGCCTTGATTTTTTTTATCTGCAGTACCTAGATTTTTAGTGCTCTGATATTTTGGTTTGCGTTTTGGTTGCTTAGGTTGAGTGTCATATCTCTTTCTGCTTACAAGCCAAAAAGAAAACAAAAAAGAACTTTTTGATGGGTCAGGCTGAAGGAGCAAGTTGATAATAAGGTGGAGAGGTGAGATATGTTTGACATCCAGGGAAGAAGTGCTGGAATTTACCTGTGGATTAATCTTACTTAGTCTTTATTTTCTTATATCTCCCTGTTGACACAAAAGAAATAATTATATACCTCGAGAGAAAAAGATTAATTTTGAGTCTTTGGGTTTGGTTTTTATATAGAAAGATGGCATATGTTTTCTAAAGATGCTGTTTTGGCATCCCCAGTCTTTTGATGCTTTTTGGCACAGTTGAGATACAGAGATTAACTTCTACAGCAAATGACAATGTATGAAGATTTCTGTCAATGTGAAGTATCTTAAAAAAACCAAAAAATTATATTTGTGTTTGTATAAAGCTAGAAAATGTCAGACTATTAATAAAAAACACATCTCAAAGAAGAGTTTGATCTTACCTCAAGTCCTGTGTGCAGTTTTGGATGCCGTACTCTAAGAAGGATTTCAAACTATTAGAGTGCATCCAAAGGGGTCTGCTAAGATGGGGAAGGGCCTAGAGGGGAAGGTTTACCAGGAACTGCTGAGGTCATTTGGTCTATCCAGCCTGGAGAAGAGACACTGCACGGGGAGAACTCATTGATGGAGGGAAGACTTTCTGAGAGGAAGAGGATGGGCAGGCACTGATCTCTTCTCCATGGTGACCAATGACAGGACCTGAGGAAATGGCCTGAAACTGAGTCAGGAGGGGTTGGATATTAGAAAAAGGTTCTTCACCCAGAGGCTGGCCAGCACCTGGAATGGGCTCCCCAGCAAACTGGTCACAACACCAGCCTGACAGAGTTCAAGAAGCTGAGAGAATGGGCAATGCTCTCAGGCACAGGCTGTGACCCTTGGCGTTGTCCTGTGCAGAGCCAGGAGTTGGACTCAGTGATCCCTCTGGGTCTCTTCCACCTCAGAATATTACATGATTACAAGATTTAAAATAAGATTTCGATTTGTACTGGTTTTAAAGACATCTGAAGTTTATGAATTATATTGCTACAACTTAATTAACAAGTTGTTTATGGGGGGGAATTTCTTTCTAGGCATATCTTGATGAACTAGTAGAGCTCCACAGAAGATTAATGACATTGAGAGAGAGACATGTGCTGCAGCAGGTGAGAAGCATTCTCATGCATTATTACAGTGTGCTCATTGAAATTCTGAAGTTACATCTTTTTTTTTTTCTGCTTTCATTTAAAACTCTGTAATCAGTTATCGGTTAAAAACTCTGCTGTTAATTTTAATAGCCTTTGAGCTTGTATAGTCCATAGAAGTCCATTACTTCTTGCACTGCAGCTTGGGGAATTTTTTGCACTTAATAAAGTGTGCAACTGTGTTGTCTCTCTAAATGACAAATTTTTAAAAAAATGGCTGAGATGAATTTTTCACCAGTTTGTTATGTTTCTTAACATACTGTATCAATAATTATGAAAGCAGGATGGGAGAATGGATAGAGTTGTGCACTGTGACTTGACAAAGATCTTGTTGCTTCTTTCCTGAAAATGACCAGCCTTGTCTCAGAAACAATTGAAGTGTTTCTCTGTAGCAAGCAGAAAACATAGAATCCAATGCCAAGTTCACTTTGAATGAAAATGTAATGTATTTGTTGAGACTTCTGAAGTCATTGAAGGAGTAAAATATAAAAGTGTCCAAACCAAAAAAGCTCCAAGTTTATTGAAAGGTTATGCAATAGCACAAGAGCAAAGAAAATATTCTTGGTTTGGGGTGTTATTGTCAGGTACTATTGGATTGCAAATTGTGAAGATTAAACAGTAAGCACTGTCAACAAAGTAGATGCAGTTGTAGCACAGATGGGTTTATTATGTTTAGCACAATTATGTCCTAGTTTTAGAGATGTTGTAAAGAGGAAAATTTTTGCCGCTTCTAAATCTTTGCAATCACTTCTCGAATTTCTCGACTAAGTGCGTTAACAATATTTTGCAAGCTTCAGCATTAACCACTTTGTTAGTTCAGACTCCGTATTGTGGGTAAAGATGAGAAAACTATTGAGAAGTCATTGAAAAGGAAAATCTTGGTTAAGGATATTCTTAATTGAAGATGAATTCTGGTAGCTTTGTCAGATTTTGTCTTAAGACGCAGTGATGCATATTCGTTACCCTTCATATTTAATGTACCGTTGCTCTCCAAGTTTCCTTTTCCTACAAAACAAAAAAATTGCCTTCAGAATGGTGATGGGGCCAAATTATATCTACAGATTATTTTGCAGGAGGCTAAAACATAGGAATTGCAACACCCTGTCCACTTCACTTTATTCATTGATTCTCAAAGAGTTCACATTAAAATTGAATCTGGAAAAGCCACTATGTTGTTAATTCCCACCCTGCCTTTGCTTCCTGAACACTCACTTGCCCAGTTATCCAAGGCATAGCTTCCAAATGGTATCACTTCTGATACACATCCATGGCCAGTGCTACTGTTAACAGTGCAGAACTGAGCCACTGTCCCAGCCTGGGCACTCAGACTGTGAACTCAGCTTTCGCTGGGGCTGTTTTGACAGCCTGCAGACCATAGGTCTTACATGGCTTCATGTGGAATTTTGAAAAATAAAACAACTTCAAAACATTTTGTGCAGAGCAAATACAAAAACAAGCAAGAAACCTTCTTTTTTTCCCATGATGGTGGTCTAGAGCTTTTGAAATCCTGACAGGATAAGCCTGGAGTAGCCAGATCTGACTCCACAGCTGAGCCTGCCATGAGCAGGGACTGGGACTAGCAAAATTCTTTCCAATTGGAATTATTCAGCCATCCTAAGAAATATTTTCAAAGTAGGTAAAGTGCTTCGAGTTGAACCCCTCGTTCTCATTCTCACTGGCGGCATTTATTTGGCAATGAGGAAGTATTTGTCTTTGTTAGAAAAATAATGCCCACTAAATTGTATTCATTCTAATATTGGAGTATTGTTGTAGTAAGCTTTGTGGGAAGTTACTAATGCAAGGAAAAATCATGTGAAAAGAAACTGAGCTGGAAATTTAGAGTATCCTATTCTGAGTAATTGAAAAAGAGCAGTATATTCTTGTGTATTTTAAACTAGACTTTTTTTTTTCTCTTGAGACAATTTATCAAACAAGAGAAAACATTCGTTCATTAACTTTACCTCACAACTTGCATTAGGAGTGAGGCATTTTAATGCTGTAATCCATGATCACTTATACATTATTATTTACATTATCAAAGTTTGGTTGATGTAGAACTGGTGTTGCCTTCTTGGGGGAAATTGTGCTTGCGGATTGTTTCCCATGATTCAGAGTGTTTGCAGGCTGTTGGTACAGGCCCAGTGAAAGCCAGATTTATGGCCAGGCTGTTGAGGCTGGGACAATGGTTTGGTTCTGCTGGGAACAGCATAATACTGGCTACAGAGGTCTACCAGGAGTCAGTGGAAGAGCCAAGTTACCTACCTGTTAGCCTGTCTGCACTAGTGAACGGACTATGCTGCTGTAAAACAAAAAACCAGCTTAGTTTTAAAACCTTTAATCCCTTAATATTCTGCAACTCATTAATTCATACGATTTTATCCATTTATGGAAATATCTTGCCAATACTGAATGGATAATTTGCAGAGAATCAGTGCTTCTCTATACTAAAAATAATCTGCCATCCTATCTTAAATGTCCTTACTCCTTTGCAGCTATGTAGTTAATGTAAAATTAGCTTCCAGTGTGCACAGAAATTAAAAAGATACAGAGCTGAGAAAGTTTCTAGGAATTAATATGAAATATCTAGACTAAGAAATACATAGAGCTTGTAGACAGTACAAAGGTGAGAACAGCAAGGTGTAAAAGTGCATGATGGGATTGTGGTTACTGCATGAGAAGAGAGATCAAATGCAAAAATATGCAACAGAAAATTGTAGGCAGCTGCAAGAGTTTCAGAGGTGTTGGTGTTGAAGTGGAATGGTGATGGAGTTGTGTGTTTCTGAATGGTGGCTGTCATCTTGTTAGTTTATGTTAGGGCAGGTTAAGTCTCTTACACAGAGACTTTGAGGGAATTTTCAGAGAAGGGACTTGCAAAAGAACAATGAAGGCATTGATACCATGTAAAAGCACAGGATTTTTAAACTTACATGGAGGGATATGAAAAGGATTTACTTTTTTAAAGGTTTTTTTTCCAACCTCAGTTGTTACCAAGTCCATAGCCATGACAGCAAGCAGGAATACAGCCAAATTGGAAATGGGGAAAATGTATCCGTTTGTGCATGTGGCTCTTTCCCAAGAGAGGCATTCTCTTTGAGACACCTTGTCAAAGGAAGCTGAGAAAGAGACAAGACAGGAGAGATGCGATACTGTACTGCAAGTGCCCAGATACACAGTGAAAAAATCTTGATTTTATGTACTACTTACAAACATGTAAGAAATGCCTGAAAGGGGGAAGACATGTGAAGACCAAAAAATTAGTCCTGTGAGCAGTTTTTATATGAGTATTGACAAGACAGAAATTGGTCCGAAATTACATTTATGCACAAATTACCACATCTTTCACTGTAAGGAAAGAAATTGGAATTTATGGTGATGGGGCTTTTGTCTTTTTCTTTTTTTGACTGAGTCTGCAATCAGATGCAGGTGCAGTTAACGCTGCATGTCCAATATATTCAAATTTGGCTGGCTAAAGTAGTGGTTTTAACTCTGCATTTTCAGAACTGCAGAAAATGTTGGCACAACCCCACAAAAGGCAACAACATTTCTGGTAAGACTCTGTGTCTTATTTTGAGGCATCATAAGTCATGTCTTCAGCTGGTAAAAAATCTGAAAGCAGTGCATTAGGCAGCACAGGCGTAAGGAAGAAATTGAGAGTATGCAGCATGGCTGAAAATTACGTTGTTCACGTTCCTAAGGTGCTTAACATCAGATGGCAACTATCTTCTTAGAATTTTCTGCCAGGGGCAGCTTGGATGTCTGGAAACTATCACATGGCCTAAAACCCTCCATAAATTGAAAAATGACTGTCATTAGTTGCACTTTGGCTTCCTTATACAAACACACTCACTTGCTTGTTTAAAGGCTGATAAATAGTTATACTATGATGGATAATGATGAAACTGAGCTGGAGAGACATTATGTAAACAGAGACATAATTTACAGCAGAAAAGCAAGGCTTATACAGCAGGAACAAATGTGATATTTTTGTTCTTTGCAGCCTGAGCCTCAGAATAAAACATTTTAATGCCGTGTTTTTAATGTTAGAACTGTCAGACTTCCTAGCAACTAATCTCGACCTTTTATTCTTTTTTGAAGAATTTCTGAATAGCACAAAGATGTATATGCTAATACTGTAAGTCATGAATTCCTCATTGACTGGCACACAGGCAGGTGTTTTTCATTGAGCTGTCTGGGTTTATCTTGATACATTTTTTTTACATCCATTAGAGCCTTTGGGGTTCATTTCAGTTATTTGCCAGGTGCCCAGACATAGTGACTGTATCTCTTGGGGACTGGATGAGGGATATGTTTAAAATGTTTGTTTCCCTTGACCAAGAGCTTTAAAAGCCCAAAGCAGAACCTGATCAATAGAAGTCCTTATCCATTTCTTAAAATATGCAGCACTGTTTAAAAATACATGTGTTAACACTTTCACATAATCTTTGTTTCTAAAATCAAGTATATTGCAGTGGGGGTTACTAGGGGTGATATTCTTCTACAGTAACACAAGGAAGCGATAGACAGAGTTGTTCAATGGAGCTGCATTTGCCTGGCCTTTGCTTCTGTAAGCTTCTTGTGCAGCCATTTATTTGTCTCACAGTGGATATTTAGGTAGCAAGCCCAAGATTAGATTCCAAACTTTACAAAAGGAGGCTGGATTGACTACTTACCTTCGCTTCTTTCTTAGATGAGGCTCAAGAGAGTGCCAAAAATTAGAATAATAATACATATCAAAGTTTGGTTCTGGTATTAATCAATTTTTCTCCGCTGGATTATTTTTTTCCTCATGTCAATTGCAGAACAGTAGGGGATGGAAAAGTGTTACAAGAATCTGTGAATCAAGAAGCAGACAAATCAAGTTAGTCATTTTAGATTAAAAATTCCTATATGAAAAATAAATTTAAAGCAAGAGGTACAGATTTAAATGATGAGTTAATAAAAGCTGGATTTTTTCCAGGTACTTTCAGAATTTTGGGCAGCTGCAAACCAAATTAGACAGATTTTATTTTTATTTTTTCCCACCTTTGAAAATAAAAGGTGATTGAAAAGGGAGATTTTTATTGTAACAAGCATTTCCCTTTTACTATTTTATCTTATAGCCATTCTATTTATTCTGTCCTGGGCTGTGTCATTCCATGTCTAACAAGACACATTTTGTATTTCATTTATCATTGAAATAGTCTTTACTTCTGTGGTCTAAGAAGAAAAAATATCTGTTTATATAATGATATGGAGAGTGGAAACCTACAAAATATTTAGTTTAAATTCATTGTCCTTTTTGGAGTTCGTTATTCCTGCCAGATTTGTCATTTTAAGGTACATTTTGTAACCCATATGTGCATACATCTGTATCTCCTTCAGCTGTGGAAAAGGAGTTGCGGTCAGAGTAATAAAGCTCAAAACAATCAAGGAATATCTCTCAGTAGTGTTTCAGTGGAGGTGTATGTGGAAGGCCCAGAACTAAATGGTTTTCAAATTGGAGGTGGCGGACAGGATTTGGAGTGTAGCCTGAGTGCTGCATGAGGAGTGGTTGGAAGAACTGAGAAGAGCAGTGTTGTTCTGTCAGTCCATGAGCTACCCAGAGGCTACTTCAGGGTGTGGTGCTTTTTAGTGTGCTCTTGGCATGTCTGTCTCTTGGAATGAAACAGCACATAAGAGATTTATAGCAACTGTGTGTTGGCACTGTGTTAGCCCTCTCTGCTTTGGCTTTTCACGATGCTCAGGAGTTTTTTTGAGGTAGGTGTGCATCCTGGAACTTAACATATCTGAGTTGAGTATGACCACTCTTCAAAAATACAGACAACAGTTTAGAGACTAAAAATGTCACAGCTGCAGAAAGGTATCTGTGCAAGTTAGGTATCTACTACTGATTTCACAGAATCAAGGATGGTTAAGGTTGGAAGAAATCTCTGGAGGTCACAGGGACATGTATAGTCAGTTGCCTGGGACTATGTCACATGACTTTGGAATATCTCCAAGGATGAAGAGCCCACAACCTGAGTGATGTTTTGACCTTGCTAGGAGTTCTTCTGTGATTGATTTGACTAAAAAAAATATTTAACTCTCTTATTCAAAAAGTAACTGCTAGTGTGTGAACTGGCAGGTCATGTAAGAGCTTGTTGGGGGTTAGATTTGGGGGTTTTTTTCTTACAGAATTTTCCCCCATAAGTTGCCAGGCAACTAACTACTGAGTACTTATGGGTGCTGGGGAAAACGAAGAAGTGGCCAAAGGAGAGCATAGCACCAGGCTACATCTCTTTTTGGTCTCTGGGAATTTTCTCTCAGAGGGGAAAAGATATTGCAAGGTTTGAGGTTTAGGGGCAGGTAAAGGACGGGGCTGGAGGCAGCTTCGCTCTCTTGCTCTCGGCATTGGAGAGAGAACAGTCTGGCTGCTGCTTGCTGCGGGAGGAGTTTGCTGTCACCAAGTCTGGTCCTGGGAAATCCACCACCATCTGCTCATGTGCCCTGGAATTCTGAGCTCACCTCCTCCTGCCCTGCTGAGCTGGCCCTGTCCTGCCGTCCGGGCTTCTTTGGCGCTGCTTTGAGGCTTTCTGCTACTCTGTAGCCCAGCCCTGCCGGACACCCCTGCTGTTCCAGCTACCAGCGCAGAGCTCCTCATCTCATCCACCAGCCTGGGACTTTCCACCCTTCCAGCTCAGCATCTCAGAGTTCTGCAAGGGCACCGAGATCAAACTGCCCCGGGCTTTGTGAAAGAAAGCCCTCGAGGTTCCTGGTTCTGTTTATTATTAATGCTGTAGTTGTTGTTTGTTTGTTTCTTTTGTCATATATACCAGTAAAGAACTGTTATTCCTACCCCATACCTCTGCCTGAAAGCCCCTTTAATTTTCTAAATTAGAATAATTTGGAGGGAGGGAATCTGAATTCTCTGTTCCAAGGAAGGCCTTGACCTTCCCTTGCAGACAGCTGTCTTTCAAACCAAGATAGAGCTCTTGTGTACATTTATTTCTTTATTTATCTATTTATCTATTTTTAATATAGAATGGACTCTAAGGATTTATTTCTTTTCCTTGCTTGCAGAAAGGTTTATGCCATTTATTTCCTAATGTAACCTGCTTAGTAGCTATGACATAACAGATATTTCAGACATCTGCCTGGGATTTTTAAAATTGTTTGAGCTTAAGGGTATAATGTTGCCCCTCCCTTTTTTTTTTAACTGAATTAGAAAATAAACAGATTTTCTTTGAACATTTCAAAAATATGTTGTCAATGCTGGTATTTGCAGGAACAGCAGATGGTTATGCTGACATTATGGTTGATGATGATTCAAAAAAAAATCCCAAGGTACTGTAATCTGGACAATAATGCACGTCAGAAAGGAAGTTGAAAGATAAGGACAATGGTCAAACCTGCAAGTACTGGGGAAGTTTGGCTCATCTTAGGCCTTTGGCAATTTGGCTCGTGTTAGGTCATATGGTACTTGTTTATACTTACAGTGGGCATGTAAAACTTCTGGAATTTCCAACTGCATCTTTTCTTTTCTTTCAGATAGTAAATCTTATAGAAGAAACTGGACACTTTCATATCACAAATACAACCTTTGACTTTGATCTTTGTTCACTGGACAAAACCACAGTCCGTAAACTACAGAGTTATCTGGAAACATCTGGAACCTCCTGAGGATTCAGCATATGGCTGTATTGAAAACTTTTCTTTAAATGACACATGCAGAATGATGCGACCAAAATGGAGGGGAAAAAAACAAAAACCTCTTCAGCTTTTATTTTTCCTTAAAGCCAGTCTCTTGATAAGGGAGAGAAAAAGTGACCAGACTCAGAGGACCACTCTTCTCAAGAAGAAAATGCTCTGGAAGTTTGCCTGGATAGCCTTGAAAAACAAACACAGAAAAACAAACAAAAATACTTGTTCTTAATGAATGTGTATGGTATCATGTATCTCTCTCTGTGGTGTTCAAGTCCACAAGACGAATGCATGTTCAACACACTGCCTTACTACATAACTGATCTATTTATTATTGCATACATGTATCCTAAAGTCAATGAGTCACTCAGTGACACTACCAGATATTGCGAGTAGTGGGGTCCCTTGTGTGCTCTTTTGATGCAGTACTTTCTCAAGCCTGGTAACTTTATTCATATTAAAATGCCACTTCTTGCTATCTTTCTTTGTTCAATTGAAACACTACAGTCTTGATTCTACCGCTGCAATTCCAGGAAACAAGATACAAACTTGGCGACCAAGCAGTGGTCCTGTATTTCATTTCCTGTCTATCACAGTGGGTTGGACCACAGAAAGTTGGACTGCAGGTCCTTGATTCTGTCCACTTATGGATATTGACCATGGTTAAAAAGTGCACCAAATAGGTTTCATATGACTTGCTGTCTAGCCTCAGTGAATAAACCAATAAGACTTCTAACAAAAAATGTTATGTATACTGTCCTGACTCTAGCAACTCTTGCAGTCTACATTCTTGTGTCCGTTTAAATGTTGCAAAACTAAATATATATGACAGTGAAGGTGTTCTGCAGGAGCTCATGATAAAAGAAAAAGTAATGGTCCTGTCTTTAAAGAAAATGTTGTAGAAAATTCATAATTTCGAGCTATTTATTACTTTGAGTTTCAACACTCTTCTGCTGCCAGTGTGTGACTCGCTTCTACCATAAAACTTTTTGCATAATATTTTTGTTTGTTCATATAGTATATGATCTGCTTAGTTTGTTTTGGGGATTTTTTTCTAATTTAGTTTGTTTTTTTACAACTGCTAAATTAAACTGTTTTGCTTGAAAAGAAAGAAAATGTTATACAGTTAAATAAATACATGGAATAAATACATGTATGATATCATCTGTACGTATGTGTTTATATATATACATGTACACCACACCTGTATATATGCACACACATACATACACATATGCTTTTTTAACTTTCCAGATTTTGGTATCTGTTTGATAACCTTATTGTGTTTCCAGAAGAATTGCTTGTCCATAAAAATGATCATTCTTTCATTGTTTCTTAAAATCAGGATCCTTGTTTGTGCATGATCAAATGAGAGGATGTGTACTCTATTTCACATCAATGCTTCATGCTCTTGTATTGCTGATGGTTTCTTGAGGAAATCATTAGCTTTATATTAAAAATCCAAATTCCTAAATTAAAAGAGAAAATAATAATTTTAAAAATACTTCTGGATGCAAAGGTTTATTCAGGTTTACCAGACTAAAAAATGTATCTTGTTGCTAGACAGGCCAGTATGTCATGTGTATGCTTATATGCCACATGTAGTCTCTATGTGTAGAGCTAAACAGTAGTATCTTTATGACTTACTGTTTCATGTGCACAGTTTGTGCAGCACTGAAAAACTATTGGGGTTATTTCTTATTCAGATGGTAAATCTTAATACTGTTTCTTTAAGTCCAAAGAAAATTTTACACTTTACTCTTTTTGAAAGGGCACGATACATATTGGGTTGGGGGGCTTATTTCTTATTTAAATGTTGTTTGATCATACTCTGCAGGAAGTCCTCCTTAGGCTTCTGAAGAATAAGTGTACTTTTTCAGTAATGTTATGACTCTTATTGATGATTGGCATGAAGCATACTTGAAGCGTTATGTTGTTCTTTTAAGTCCATGTCTTAATGTGCAATTGGGGAGGGGATGGAGGAATGGGCTTGTAATGTTAACTTTACTATTGACAGAAGGCAGGTGACGATGGGGAAGGGAAAAGGGATGCATGTAAAGGGGATAAACTTCAATTTTTATTGATTGTTTTATATAAAAATGTTTGGTAATCTAAAAGCAACCTTAAAAACCTTTGGTCTACAAATGTGTGTTCAACTTTCCTGTCTTTTAGTTATACCAGATGTGTATGGAAATTTGTCCATTTAGACTTTTCTAACTAAGTCTTGTGGTAAAGACTCATTGAGTTTCAGAAGGGGATACTTCTAATACGACTATTGCACTGTTTTTTTTAGTAAATGGTGAAATGAATCATTTTACCCTTAAAAATACCAGATAAGCTTTATTGTACACTGAGAACAGGGATGGAGGAAAAGAGAAACTAGGTGAATAGGCATAAAAGGGAGACGAGATCAGTTACAGTATCAGATCAGTGCTGAATTTCATGCAAACTGTGGATGATCCTTAAGCTCTTAAATTTTCTAATTCCATGAGAGAGAGAAAATAGATTGTTGATTTCAATGTGTGTTGACGTTTTCACAAAACTCTGATAGAAATAGAGTGACTAAGTTTTGATCTAAATTTTCAAGTTAGCTATTTTCATCTAATTTTGTATACAGAGACAAAATAAATCTGTGTTCACCTAATTTCAGACATTCATATTTCTCTTAAAGGAAAACAAGAAGATACCCTTCCAAGTCTTTAACATCTGTAAGCATTGATCTTTGGCATGGGTTAAAGTGTTTTGGCAGCAAATGTTTTGAAGTTTTACTTAACATAAAGCTGTTTAAACAGTTATATGAGAGAATTTGGACCAGACAGGCAGAGATTAGCAGTTAAGTTCCAGTATCTAGAGTAATTCTCAGCATGAGTCACTGTTACTAGAGCAGTAGTTGTATCCAGTAGTAAAGAGAGTTTTCTCACGAGTAACTTTCCTCTTCAGAAAGTGGATGCCTAATTGGGTAGACAATTTTTTTGAAAAAAATTTATTTAACTTTTCATTTTGTTTCACAAATTCAAATCACCTCCGAGGCTTTACAAAGCACTCAGTATCATCTAAATATGAAGGCCATCTTAGTCCATGCTAAAGAAAAAGAGCTAGAAATGAGGAAGGGACCTCCTTTCCTCCTCTCATACACTGATTTGAAGAGAGTCTTCCAAGGTAAAACCAAGTCTGTGCTCAGTCTTCAGCCTTTGGACTGTAAGAAATGGTTGATCGTTTCTCTCTCTCTCTCTTCATTGGTTTGGTATTTTTAGGAAAAGTCTATGCTTTCAATTTCAGAAAAAAAATGCACTCAGTACAGTGCATTTGGAGAGCCCAGTATATTTCTATTAAAAGTTTCTTTTAGTCTCTGGGAAGGAAATTACAAGTTCTTGGGTTTTGCCTGACCCATTGTTCTTCTTTCCCAATCTCACAGTGAAATAAAGTACTTTCACAATCTTGTTTGAGTGCTTGGTCCTTACTTGGTATAATCTTCCTTTCCTAGAAGCTATACCAATGTTTTGGGGTCTTTTGAATGACTCATTGATTTTAAGACCTGTTATTTGGTTTCCAAAATTGGTGGGAAAGCTGTAGAATTGGCTGAAGTGAAAACTGCCTCATTCATTTGGTTTTCTTGTATGTATTATCTCAATCCTGCTCCATCAGACACTGCTCTGATGGTAGGATGTTTGATTTGTTCATATATACCACATCCATTTTTTACCACTTGCAGTTTGATGACAAACTATCTTTTTGTAAACACTTATTTCAGTCTACAGAGTCTGTTTTGTGTTTGCTCACTGGTCTGTGGTTTGCAGAAATTAAGTGTCACGATGAAAATTTTGTCAGGTTTTCAGCCACAGCAGGAGCTAGGAGGAACTACAAAAATAAGCAGTGAAATAGGAGATGTTCCAAAGTTTAACAAGTGTGAGGCATGTATTTTTATTAGCCTCAGCAGTTTTCTTAATTGTCAAGCAGTGTACGGTAGAATGTAGTGGACACCAAGAAGCTACTCTGTACTCTGTACACTGTACGAGGCCTTGCTGCTGGACATAAAAGCCGTAGTAACAGATGACAGGGACTAGAACACATATATCTGCAGTGCTTTTGTGCGTGCTTGGGAGTTAATCTGTGCACTAATGCTGCTGAGCCAATGACATTTACAAGGCTGGCTCTGTGTCTGGACAGATAAATTAACATCAAAGAACACTCACTATAAGGGCCTTGTATTTGATTGAGCAGCAAGAAATGCCACTGTGACTAGACAGGAAAGAGAACAAAGGCCTGGGGTGTGGGGTGAAGTGGGGAGGAAAAAAAAAGGTGTAAAGAGATGCAGTAATACAACTGGTGTGGTTTGCTACTGTAAAATCTGCCACAAATGGTAGGTAGAGACAGAGAGAAATGGAGATTGCAGCAACATAAAAATATTTAGGATGTTTTATTGTTTGGGGTGCTAATGTCTGTTTCACATTTGTTTCAGTATTGCTTCTGACTTACAGTCTATGTTTTACCCCAGCCAGGCTAATTGTACTGCAAAGTGATAATCCTGCATTTTTCACTTACTTTAATTTTTTCAGTCTTGGAATTCAAGTGGAGTCAAATGTAGGCCTGTGAATGCAGCAGATGTATTTTTATTATCATTCAGTAAAATTCTGACTGGAAGTAACCATTTCCCAAATCTTCCATCAAATGGATTATGCATTTTCATATTTTCCTTTCCATCAGGGAACTGATGCTATAAAGCTGTGATTTCTGTTAGTAAACTTCACCCTTCTCATCACAGCAAGGAATAAATTATTTGCTTTTATCATTGCTCACAGAGAGACAGAATGCAATGTCTGGGTCCTATTTAGGAAGAGTGGGTTTGTGAAGCTTTTTTAATAAGACCTAGAGATAAAACCTTGTTCTTTTGGGGAGGAAAAGAACAGGAAATATTTACTTAAAATATTTCTACTCTGATAATGCTGGGATTTCTTATAATTACACTCCTCTTTCAAACTGTTAAGCATCTAATGGCCAGTGACTACATACAAACCATTAAAGAATCAAAGGAATTGAAAATACAAGCAAGTTTGTACTAAAATCCTGGCTGTGCAAGGAATAAGGTCATAATGCTGATACTGCTCTCAGTTCAGGGCAGACATTCCTAGCACATGTGGTTTGTGTATCCTCATCTGAGTGGGTGGTCTAGCAAATGGTGCAAAATGCTGCAGGAGGGCTTAGTTTTTGAGTGATGCAGAGGAAACATTAATGATATACTCAGCCAGTACCACCCAGGCTATCCAAGATGAAGCAGTTTTCTTTTAACTTTTATGAGCAGCTACATTTTCACTTTGCCTGTGCAGCTAAATATTTTAATTCTTTTTTTACAACTCTCTTAATCCTCAGCTGTAACTTCCACACTTGGTAGACACCTGGTTAGATTTGGGGTGGGGTTATTGTGATGTTTCTTTGGGAAGGTCATAAGACAAAAGTGAAACATGGTAGTGACTCCTTTATTACTATTACTGTTATTGTTATTATTTTATTTTATTTTCTTCTTCTGTCCAACAAGTATAGCCTCCTGAAATGTTCACTCTCAAAAAAGGTAATACTGCTTTCATTAGTGTCAGGTTTTGCTAACACAGTGAATAGTAAGTAAGTGGATGAATTCAGAATAAGCTGCTGTGAAAATAGACATGTCTAAAGTCAAGATGTGGGCTGATGGTCTTTTGGACCACTGCAATCAGGGCAGCCTAGAAATGCTTTTATTGTTATTGGAGAAATGCATGAATCTCAGCCTGTGTATAAAGGGAAGTAGGGATTAAGGTGCTCGACTATCTCATGCGTAATCTCCCTCGGACATCTGCTCACAACCTATGTAAAAACTTAATTGAGCGTCAGCTGGGACTTCTCTGTGCTAAACACCCTTTTCCCTTTGCATTGTCACAGCTATAAGGATAGATTGCTGCAATAGGCACTCGTTATGTCTTGCAACTATGGAACAGAATTCTACAATGCCTTGGTTTATGTTAAATTATATTCACGATTAACCATGATGCCAGTTGCTCAGATAAATTTTCTTTATCCTTTACTCTTTTGTGGTAACAGATTAATATTTGCAGGGGGACAGGTAGGGGAAGAAGGGTGGAGAGAGAGTTGTTCTTTCTCTATCAGTGCAATGGCTTCTCTCATTCCTGATTCACATTCTGAAGATAGTGACTCTAACAATAAAACATCAAGGCTCAAGCTCTTCCCATGAGAATGTGATGCATTAAACATCTGCAGAACCTTTTGTGGCCTAAATCCTGGATTTACAGTTTCTTCTTCAAAAGGATTTAAAGCAAGGAAAGCAAGATTGACTCTTTTGCTTCACAAAATTTTTGAGGTTAGAAAGGACCTTGAGAGATCATCTGGTCCAACTCCATGGTTTCTCCTTGAAAGTCGCATTGGACTTTTGCCAGATTCTTTGGGAAGCTCTTTGTGTTGGCCTGTTCCCAGGAACTGAGTGTTCAAGTAAACTAAATGTAGCTTTATGCTAAACTAAATGCTAGAAGAGCATCCAGGCACACTCTTACAAGCCTTATGTCATTGTTCCCTTAAGAATAAGCTTTTCTTCTCCCTGGATTAGTAGTTTTTATCCAAGGACAAAAGCTGGTACAGATATCCCTCTATTCACAGGAAATGGAAGGCATTTTAAAGGAGCGTTTTCAAAAACTTTGATGTGCTGCCTTACATTCTAAATGTACTTGGTTGCCTCTGGATTTTACACTAGTGGTAATTTTTCTTCGTATATATTTAATAATGCACATATTCTAGAATCATAGATTGGTTTCAGACAGAAGAGACTGCTAAAAATTACTTGGTTCCAACCTCCCTGCCATGTCCAGGGACACCTTCCGCTAGACCAGATTGCTCAGAGCTCCATCCAGCCTGTCCTTGAACATCTCCAGAAATGGGGCATCCACAACTTCTCCGGGCAACCTCTTCCACTGCCTCACTACCCTTACACTCAAGAATTTTTTCCTAAAATCTAATCCTACCCTTTTTCAGTTCAAAACCATTACCTCTTGTCCTGTCACTATAGGACCTGGTAAAATATCTTTCTCTGTCTTTCAAATAAGCCCCCTTTAGTTGTGGGAAGGTTGCAATGAGTCTTCCCTTCTCCAGGCAGAACAACATGAACTCTCTCAGGCTGTCTTCATAGGAGAGATGCTTGAGACCATTTTCATGGCCCTATCTGGACCTGTCCTGTGCTGTGGACCTCAACTCTTACCAGTCTGTCAATGTTTTTCCTGTATGTAAAGCATCATTTCTTATGTGGTGTGAGCAGAGAGAAGAGGGGATTATCTATGGCTCTCACAGACTACACAGCTGGCACGTGTTCAGCCTGCTAACTGGCTGTTCCCCCAGAGCTGCTCCCCAGACCCAGTCTGCAGTACTCTACCTTCCACATCAGACCTCAGCATTTGGCCTTGTTAAATTTCACAGGGTCACCGTCATCCCCTTCATCCCACCTGAACAAGTCATGCAGCCATTCCGTCAAGTATTTGACCACAGGCACCCCAGCCTGGTGTTATATACAAAGCTGGAGCAAGTGCACTACATCTTCTCCTTCAAGACACTGATAAAGGTGTAAAACAGGACAAATCCCAGCAGACCCCTGGGGAATGCCACCCCTAACCAGTTTTCAGGCTGAGCATAAACCACTAGTCACCAGCCTTTACACCTAAACACTTCTTTTACTCATATAGGTGTGTCCCCACCCAGACCTCAGCACCTGAACCCAAATATGGAAATACCATGGCAGAATCAGTTGGCTACTAAGGTTGTGGTAAATTACATCCACAGCTCTCACTTTTACTCTTGGTAAATGCATGATGTTACTTGCCACAACCACCACCTTCATATGCCTGGAAGAAATTTTCAAGGGCATTGACTATATGAATTTCCCAGAAACTGAGATGATAACTGACTCGTAGTTCATCAGATCAGCCTTCTTTTCTGTTTGTAAGGCATAGATAATACATTCGCCTTTCTGCAGTCATGGCCTGTCACGCTGTTAGGGTGTAGCTGTGCTAGGGTGTCAGCCAGCTGGCTTAGCACCTCTTGATGTGGCCTTTCAGGTCCTGTGCACATACCGGGGACAGGATTGCTCCAGAGGTGTTGGAACTCGTCATTGGCAACCAGTACCTCCTTTCTTCCTTGAACCCTAGACATGAAGGCTTGGTAGTGAAGTCCAAGATGAAAAAGACACCGAGCATCCCACAACATTATCCATGGCCAATAAATAAAATCTGGATAATTATGAATGGGACAGTTAGCAGACTATACAGCTCAATTATATGTAGTCTGACCCATGGTTACTGTGCAGTTTAGACAGGAAAAACATCTGTCATCCAGTCTGGAGCATTTCTTCTCGTGAATGGGGGTTCCAGGTAACCAGTTACAAGGATTTTCTGTCTCTTCCTATTGCCAGAGCAGCACAAAGGGTCTGGAAGAGAGATGGAGATGCATTATTTATCTGGGGGTATATAAACAGAGAAATATTTAATTGAGTTTTGGTGGGATTTTTTCCCCCATTCTCTCTCAAGACAGATGCCAGAAAACTAGACAACAAGTATCCTTTTTAAAATGAAATAACACCAAGTTACACATTAATATACCAACTTAAACTAATGAATCAAATGTAAGGTTTATTTAGCAATGAATTCTGTGTAACATAAAGGTTTCAGAGACTGTGGTCTTCTTTTAACTTTCCCCAAAAGGTCAAGGACTTATGGCACATAAATATGTCTGAACAGTATTTTTTTATGCTGGGAGGAACAGAGAGAACAGAAAGACCCTTTGCTTTAGTGACTTTTACCATAAAAGGTGAAATGTAAAATGAGAGTCAAGCTATAGAAAGATTTGAAGAAATCCAGGCTGATGATATGATAAGTAGGATTGATAAAACCAACGGAAGTATCATTTTGGCTCCAGGAGATCTGGTGAATGAGTTTTCATGTCCAACATGTCATTAGCAACCATTTATGTTAACCAGCTCCATAACATATGCTGGATTTCTCTCTGTGGTTGTTCCCAGCTCTGTGTTGCTGAGCTACAACTCATGTCTGAATGACATTTGGTTTTAATCTCAGGATGCTACATGACAGAAAACTGTCCCTGGTTCCTTGTCGCTGAAATCAATGATCTTCCCTTCATTCTAAGTGTCCAGTTGCACTACTTAAGCTATATACTTTTGATTACTTTCATACCAAACTGAAGCACACCCTCCTTTTCCTTCAGTATCTACAGGGCATGGTTTTCTTTTTCTTTTAACTGTAGCTTAAGTTTCTAATTTAACTGTATTCTCTGCTTAATTCAGAGGTAGAAAGTACAGACTATGGATATTCTCTCTCCTCTTTTCTTTTTCCCAATGTCACATTTGTTACTCCTTCCAAAGTGTCTTGTCAGGAAGAATCACAGAATATCTTGAGTTGCAAGAGACCCATAAGGACCATCAAATGCAACTCCCTGCTCCTTGCAGAACTGCCTAGCACTGAACCATATGATTAATTTGTCCAGATGCTCCTTGAACTCTGTCAGGCTGGTGCTGTGACCACTTCCACAGGGAACCAGTTTTCCAGTGCTCAGCCACCCTCTGTGTGAAGAACTGTTTCCTATTGCTCAATCTGACTTCCTCTGATGCAGCTTCAAGTCTATTTCCTTGTATCCTATAGCTGGCCTTCAGAAGAGGAAGGTCAGTGTGGTCCAGGAGGACCACAGAGTGTCTGAAAAAACTTGTCCAAATTTGTCCTCTAAACTTCAGTGGATGCCAGAACAAATGTAAACTATTTAGAAGATATGAAGTTGCCACTGTATCTCAAAACAGACCAAGAACTGTTTGAGACTGAAAACTCAAGTGAAGTGAAATGTGTTCTAAATTAAGGAATTGTAAATGTCCAATTTACTCTGAATTGGAAGGAGATGACAAGAAAGGGCAGCAAGAAATGATGGAACACTTAAGCTGTTCAAATATGAGGCTGATCAGAGAGAATAGAATAAATGTTAAGATACCCATTTGCAATAATGGTATGGTGTACAGGGTACATGCAAAAATAAGAAGTGGAAATCTCTTTCTTTGAAGATAGGAACAGTCATAGCACCAAAGTTGAAAGTTGATTAATTATGCCTTCTTGAATTTACTGTCTTTGTCTCCTGGAGGGAAAGGAGGTACATGGAGTGCTCTTGCCAAGGACATATGACAAGAACAGAGAACACTTGTCTTCCCAAGTGTCCTGCCTGCAGACAAACAGGCTGAGAGGAAAGGTACTGTGTCTGCAACAGGAAGAAGGGAATGAGCTTTGGGGCAGCTAATTGCTTTCAATGGGAATAGCATAAGAAATCATTAGGGGTTGTAGACTGGGCTAGAGCGAGGTAGGAATGCAGGGTGTTGACATATATGCAACTTGAGGTGAGAGAGCATAAGACATTAACAATAATATTAGAATTTACTTAGAAAAAAATATTCAAGGGCTTGATGTGGCTGAAGGTAACATTGATTTACTAGAGCGAAACAGTAAGAGCAATGCAAACCAATACAATGAAGTTTTGTGGGGTTAAACTTCAGAGAGTATTTCTTAAGCGGAGGAATATCAGACAAATTTTTATGGAATCTTTTAAAATCCCAGTGCAGTGGCTCTAAATGTGAAACTACAAAAACTTTTTCAGGTGTTCAAAAGCTGAAACACAAGAGCAGCCTTTACCCTAGGAAACTGAGTTAATATAGAAAAATGACAGTTTTTCCTCATTTAGAGAGTGAAGGCTGCACGGAATACATTTCTGAGAAAAGTAAGTTAAACAGTCATTTAATGAGATCAGGATATCTCAATTTGTTCCAGGGGATGTGAAGATCCCAAAGAAGCAGGGTAAAAAAGTTCAAAAGTGAGCTTTTGATATTTTTCAGAAGGTTCAATATCTTTTCCTGTCCCCAAATTTTAGTATGCTCTTGCCTCTGATTAACCTTTCACCCCCATTGTGTGGCAGAACAATGGCGCCTTTGTTAAACTCCCAGCAGAGCTACTGATTCATTATGTCCTACTTAATGTCTATTGGTAATCCTCCAGTTTATCTCTGGTAGTTTAGGGTTTTTTTTTCCTTTTTTGTCTTTACCTTATCAAAGCAGCAGAAACAAAAAATAGCACTCGGACTGTTCTGCCTTGTATTTCAACCCCAAATGCTGAAACGTGATAGAGAAGCAGTTTCTTTTTAACCAGTTTAACATACTTTGTATTGGGTATTGGCTTTAAAAGCATCAAAAGCATTTAAAAGTCAGAGCTTGCTGATGTAGTGATGTAGTAGTGATCACTCTTTTCTGAGATGAAAAAAAAGCACTATGGGTTTTATACCTGACAGTTCTGTCTTTTTTGGGAGTGAAGAGGAATGACAACCATTTGAAAGTTTTTTCCGAAACAATATGATAAAAATTTCCCCAGTATACAAGTGACATTAACTCTACTCTTTAAAAGGGTCCCCCCAGTCACTGAGGCTTTTACCCCATTTTGTTCTCATATGCATACGTATTTTATTTATGTGTCATTGTCATGGATATCAATTGCCCAAATCATGTACCATAGTATTGGGGCTATAGAAAAACACCCATGTACCTTTTATAGACCGTAAGTTGCCTAAGTCTGTAACAATATGGGATCATGAGTTCTGACCTCAAGAAATGGAGATTTCAGTAGTAGGTCTCTATATTTTTGATATATAACCCCACATAGTCCCCAGAGAGAATTGTTAAACTTTTAAAATCAAGAATAAAGAATTCAGCCCCAGTATGTCAATATTTATTATTTCTGTATCAAAGAGGGAATATACAGAGAACTCATTCAATTTGCTACACTTTCTGTACAGCTTGCATTTGAAATTTGCAAGACTAGTCAGAAAGGTAATGCACCTGAAAATATTTCGTGTTTTGTGTGCTGGTTTTGCCTAAAGGTTTGGGGTCTTTGTTTTTTTATAAATTCTCTTATGACACAAAGCCCAACCACTATCCTTTGTTAGTGAACATTTGAAGTTTGGGGAGTTAATTTTCTTATTATTACTGACAGCATTAAAAGTTGATTGCATATAAGCAAATACTTTAATAAAAATTTAATGGATATTAATTGTTAAATTAATTGTTAATAATAATAATTGTGGTCTCTACGGCATCTGAAACTCTCAGGTGAATTTAGTCTCTCCAAATTTAGGTAGCTAAACACATGGATTTTTACAGATCTGCAGAGCCACAGTCGCTGAAAAAAGTTTTGCAGGCAAGAGGTTTGCAGTGTACCCTACAGCCTTAACTGAAACAGTTAGTAAATCACTTATTGTCACTCACTGTAAATCACTTTTACAATACTTTGGAGACTGAATTATTACTTACACAGCACTGCAAGTAGGCACAGCAGCACTCCATTGGTGTCCGAACATCACGGAGAATTTCACCATCTAAATAATGTATATACAAAACCAAAACAAAATAAGAAAAATCAAGATACCCAGGAGCAATTGCACGGAGTTTGTTGGAAGCAATGCACAATTTCAAAAGGACTATTGTACCTGGGAAGGTTAGCAACACCGACCTATTCAATCTGTGTGCTGTGCTTTTGAAAACAAATAGATCAAATGATTGAAACAGAATCAAATACTCTTTCAATGAGGCTCCATTAGCCCATTATTCGTTGGCCAGACAGCCCAGGTCTGATTCCAGACAGTGCCATACCATCACAGACCTTGGGCTAGAAGTGCAAACGCAAAAGTGCATTCACTATAAAGGTCTGCAAGGTAAACGTTTTCATGTCTGAGGTTGAAAGCTGAGGATAGTTAGCCATCTTATGGAGAAAATCTGTTCATCTTTCCTGTCATCTTCTCTTGTTACCCATCTAGAAAGGCATATCTCACATGTAAACAAAATAATCCCCTTTCTTCGTACATGGGCCACAGACTGTTCTCATGCCTCACAGCGAGTCCTCATCAAAGTAAGAGATCTGACTGTTTTCTGAAGTGTGCAGGGTCTCTGCTCAGTGATCTCATTTTCTGGTTACTACAGGCATGGTGCTCAAGCCTGTGTTACAGCAAGAAGTAACTTTCATGGGAAGATTTATGGATTTTTTGACTCTGTTCCTTAGGGTGCCATATGAAACTGTATCACAGATCATTTATGTAGTCAACTTAGGTTACATTTTTTAAGGATTTTGAAACCCTAGGCCTGTGACTATCCTTGTTAACAGCTTTGCACCAAGTTACCAGTTTTGCTGAGCTGACAATATATTCCCAGCTCACTACAAGTTTTGATGGAAACACAGATTTATGCACAACAGCACTGAGTAGGAAAGATTGTTGGGACTTAATGCTGCTTCTACAAACAGTTTCCCTCTGACTGTCATCAGACTCTTTGGTTTTCAGTTCTTGTTTAATATGGTAACACAGAAGTATTCCCTTATCTCACAGTGGACTTCTGAAGCTCTTTTTATTATTAATAAATGTAAATAAGAAAAAAAAATATTTACAGTCACTCGGTTCCTTGTTTCACTGCTTCTCAGTTAAATAGAATTCAGAGGTATTAGGTGTGCTCGAAAGAGCTGTATAACTTCTCAAATATGCCACCTACTCTGCAATGGCTGTTGGGGAGCAGTTTCAACCCATGACACCCGGTCACTTATTGCAACGCACAAGTCTTTAGAGAATTTGCATCTACCTACTGTGACTGTTGCATAATATGCAGAGTCCAAACTCCTAAACAGCAATATAAGAATTTAAAAGCCATATGGTGCTTTAAAGTGTTGGGTAACTTTAAAGATTCTATGATGCCAGTCCCAGAAAAAAAATCCTACTGATCTTCCTATGATATGGAAAAGGGAGGACTAAAGAAAAAAAAAAAAAAAAAAAAAAAAAAAAAAAAAAAAAAAAAAAAAAAGGATTGAAAAAGTAGAGAAGTTTTTCAAAAGTAGAATAGAAAAGTTAGAACATTTGTGTAAGCCTATGCATCTGTCTATTCACGGCACTGCTGAAATAGAAATAATTTGCTAATTATTTTGTGACCCTGTCTTCTGCCCTCTCTTCTTCAGAGGCATGCATATTATGTTTTCTGAATTGTTTTGTCACTGAAAGTGGGAAGTAATAAATATTTTTTGAGTCTGTATTTTGAATCTGTATGTCAGTCTGGAAGATATTTTCTGGATTTACATTGTGACAGGATGTGTACATCCCATTCCTCTTCTGTGAAAATCAATAGTAGCAGTATACATGGACATAATCCTTAAAACAAACATAGCTTTGCAAACAGAATTTTTAAACTAATAAATGTTGAGGACGTTTTTTTCCATCTGTGTATTATCCAAAAGCACACAGTACCTCTGGTGCCAATTAATCTAATTGGTTTGCTTATTTGGTCAATGTTTTCATGTGCCACTAAACACTCTCAGACTTTGGCATGCAATTAAAGAAGATGATTTCAGTAGTTAAAAAGAAATAAAAAGGAGAAAAAAGGGACAATTGAACTGTATTTAAATGTCTTTGTGAGAGCTCATGGCTAAATGTGTATACTCTGTATACAGATACATGTGAAAATATGAGTCTGTAACTGATTTGGAACATTAAACAGTTTCAAGATTTTTGTCTTTCACTAAAATTTCTTTAAAACATTAATCATGTTAATGGCTTTTAAAGATGGTTCTTTTTCCTAGCATTCTTTGTTTTCCAGTTTTGATTATTTTCTCTTCCCTTTTCCTTTGTTTCTTGTCTTTACTATTATGTCTTGCTCCTGGTTCAAAGACCACGATGAAGACTGACAAGGAGCAGAGTAACAGTGAGGTGGAACAGCATGTGTGGCTCTCTAGGTCAGCTTGCCATTTGCAATGTTCTTTCAGCAGCAGTGGGCTGTGGACATAAAGTGGACTGTAAGGCTTTTATTTTCAACATACTGTTTTGTTGAATCACTGGTTAAGGAAAGTTCTTACTTACAGGAAACTGATAATACTGCTTTGCAATGTTCCAGAGAGTGAGACTGTGTGAAACAAATGCAACTGCCCTCTCTTGACTCTGCTAATTGTACTTGAGTGTGTTGTCCAACACCAATAACACCAGTTCACACATCCTGAGGCAAGGCATTTCAGTTTTTATTACAGTTTGCACAAAGTAGGGAGCTGGATAGTAGCCCATAGAAAGCCTGGCTCACCAGTCATCAGAACTTTACACTATACATTTTATTAAACAAAGGCATCAACATTCATTGATTACGAATTACATAACTTTACATAACTTTTCTATGAATTAGTACTCAAACCCCTATTTGCTAGGCTCAAGTCTTGAAGAGCTCAAATCTTAAGGGGCTCACTATCAAGTGCAGAGCTGAAGTCTGTCCAGACTTTGAAGGCTCTGTCCTTGAATGCTGAGGCTTCCAGCTTGCTCTCTCCTCTGTGTAGAGGGCCTTTGCCTGTGCCAGAGAACCCCCAGCCATCCGTAACCATCCCCTGCCAGCAGACACCCAAAGTGCTGTTGGAGAACAAGTGTCACTTTCCTGTCCCATGCCCTGGTGTTCTCCAGTCTGCACCTGCAAACACCCAGGAGTTTGCTTTGCTGTGTCTGGCATCGTAACCTGAGGAGTGCTCCCATGCTTCTCCCAGCCTTCCCCCTTACTCCTTGCAGGCCGTGTGTGTTATCTCCATGCCATCCCATACATTTAAACAAGACTGGGTAAAAATAAGAAAAATTATACAGACACCAGGTTTTAAACTATATGAGATGCAGTAACTTCACAGCGGAAAAAAAGTCTCTCCTACTCTGGCAATGACTGGTGAGGATGTAGAAATTTACTAACGGCTGATAATTAAACCCTCACTCTTTCAAAGAGCAATAAAATATAATTGCAGTAGAAAACTAAGTGGGTGGTTGGTAGAGTGAAATTTCATTTTAAGCAAATGATGCATAAATATGCAGAGCAGAAGAGGAAGTTATCTCAGCTGGTTACTTCTTTTTTTTTTTGTTTTTATACTCTAGTTTTCTTTTACAGGGCAATCTTTTTATGAATATTGTATTAATACTGTAAGATAGATATGGAGAATCAGCATATTTGAAGTTAATGCCACAAAATACAGTAATCTACCTATAAATAATTTGAATAATGTGAGTAATTCTATGCCAGCAAGTGTCCTATATCCCTGTGCTAGTCCCTTTCAAGACTATGAAAATGAGTGTTCATCATCTTAGGTTTCCTGAAATGGAGTTATATACCTAGAAGCCTGTAGTTTGTTTATGTTTCTCTTCAAATTAACAACACATTGTGGTTGTATTCAATTAGGCCATTTTTCCAGCCTTTTCAATCTTCAAAACATCTTCATGGGTTTTGATCTTCACATAGCTCCATTTATGCTAATTAGATTCAGCCCTGCACTGAGTACACTCTGTTGTATAAATGCTAAAATAAGAAAAACAACTACTTGAATGTTGCCTCCCTGGCAATATTACAGGCAAGATAGCAGCACAGGTTTCTGTGTGTATGTGTGTATAGAAACATATAAATATTAAAAAATCCACTATATTTTGCTTGGTTATTAATTTTCACTGCAATCTCCTGAAAATAATGCAAGGTGAAGGGGTCTCCCTTTTCTTGCTTAGAGGGAACTAGAAGGTTATAATATGTAGACCATGGTGAGTCCATAATTTTTATACTACTACACATTTTATCTGTTTATGATACAGGAATCCTTGCCAGGCTGAGGTGTTTGTAGTCCAAGGCCTTGTTTCTCACAGGAGCCACATAAAATCCTTGGGACGAAGGTAAAGGGAACAGCTGACAAACAAGTGTTAACTAGTATTTACTGAAAGTCTTGTCTTCTGAACCTCAGACTTCAGGACACAGTTTTCTTTAGGCAAGGGGGTTGTTCTTCTCAACCACTAACACAGTTTTCTTTAGACAAGGGGGTTGTTCTTCTCAACCACTAACAACACAGAGGAATGTCTTATTGGCAAGCGTAGGGATGGGGAATAAGACTAAAATGTGGAAATGAAGAGAAAGTGAGCATATTTATTTGCCTGTTGCATCTAGTGAAAAAGATGGACTGAATAAAATGAACAGGGAAAACTTCCCATCTACTGTTTTCTGCTTTTCTTTATTGAAAATACTCTGTGAAGAGCAATGAAAGACACAAAACATGGTAATACAAAGTGTCTATCACAGGCCAATGCCATGTCTGGGAGCCAGTGGGCCCTCCCCTCTGATTAAGGGATCGTGATAATGATCAGTTTGTATCAGTTAGGCTTTCACTCCTCTAAAACCAAACCTCAGAGTTCTCAGGTTCTTAGGAGTATTCCACATTAGGTGCACCTGCACTACACTGTTGTCCTCATCATCTGGCTTCACATCTGATTTTTTTCTGCTTTTAAAGGCAAAGGAATCTCTTTTGCTATGGATCATAATGAAAAAAATTGGATGTAATAGACATCAATACAGTGAAAAAGAGTACTCAGATCAAAAATTCCCCTTGACTCGTTCTCAGCTACCTCATATCTTATGAAAATGGAGGAGAAGATTTGAGACATCTGCAGTTTGTTTTTGTTTGGCTGGGTTTTTTTCCCCCAAAGGAATATATAGTTGATTTGCCTTTTCAAGATCTCACTTTTTTTTGGTAGTAAAACAGTCAAGGAGCCATTGAGACAAATACATGTGAATTGTGTGTCTTGAATTTTAAATCCCACATATTCAGAAGATCTTGTTTCAGAGTCAAAAGCAAATGATCAAAATCTATCATACCTTATTAAGTCAGTGCACACTGAGAAGCATGCAAGACAGAAAATTGCTTGGCAATTACCACCCCCAGCCCACAAAAAAATTCAAAATCCACTGAAAAACCCACCTAGAAACACCACAGAAAGTCATTACCAAAGCAGCATAGAATTATGTAATAAATAATCCCCCTACAAATAATTTTGATTGTTCTGCTATAAATAATGGGCTCACAGCATTTGGCTGTAAGCTCAGAGAAACTAGTTACAGCACATTCATGGCTTTCCACCCCTTTTGGGTGGGATAAAAAGTACCTAACCTAACCACTCAAGGGTTAGGTTTCATTACCTCACGTTTAAATAGGTACAAGCCACTGTATAAGGTACAATACAGTGTTAGAGGAAAGTCTTTCAATATTATTCATTAATTTAGGTAATAATTGATTTTTGTTAATGTAGTAAATTCTCAGCCTTTCTGAAAATCAAGCGTTACATAGCCAATGGGTCTGTGAAAACAGCACACCAAAAATCACGTAGACAGTAACACTGACAACAAGGAGCAAAGTTGTGGACTTGGGCAGAGTGGAGTATCTCCACCACATCAGAAAATGAAGATTGTCTGCTATAAGCTGTTCCTTCAAAAGTTGGCTGATGAGCTAACTGCCTTCTAATAGATCCATTCCCTAACAGGCTTCTTCTATCTGCAAATAAAATATCCATAAATGTTAACTGAAATGTTGGAACAGTCTGAATGATTTATACTTTCATTCTAGGGAATAGCATGCAGTAAATCAAGATTAGTAGTCAGTAGCCTGTTATTGTAAATTCTTCAAAAACAGTCTTGAAGCAATGTTTACCTTTTCACATAAGACAGTTATTCACCTTGTGGTAAGCCTAAAGAAAGGATTCAGCAGGCCCAGCAGATTTTATAATCAATCAGTAATCAAAATGTAGATCAAAGTTTAGAACTGAGAAGTATTCTTTCGGCCTTTCGGTTTTGGTGTTTTTTTGGTTTTTGTTTTTCCCTGCTGTCATAAACCCCATTCTTTCAAGTTTCATTTCTTTTCTAATGGAATAAATATAAAACAATACTGTTTCTTTTGTGATATTATTAACATATAAATGAGTGCACTCCGTGATATTTTCTTAAATGCCCATGCAGTACTTCCTTTAGCACAGTTAAAAGACTGCAGTAACCTGCAAAATACATTGTGCTGTGTGAATTTCTGTCCATACACCTTTCATGGGGCTTGTAGTACATGGTGCTGCTGCCATGGTGTCAGATACCTCCAATGACATGTGGAACTGGGCAGACTAGGTAAGAAACCATACCTTTGGGTATCTTTGAACATATTTGCCTGAAAAAAAAACCATCTTCAAACCTCTGCTTTTCCACATGGCAATTCAGAATGGGTATCTCTTGATACACTGTTAAGGTCTGTATTTAAGTCCAGCTTGCACTGTCTCTACTCTGCAGCATTTTTGACCCTCACTGATGCTGGACAGCATCTCCTCCTGAAAGCAGGTTCTGCAAGTCTTCCCTTGGTCATGTTCTGCTGCCCACCTAGCCCTCATGCATCTTACAAATCAAACCTTTACCTCTAATACCTTGACAGTACAACCCAGCAGCATATTGGACATCCTCCCTTGCATCTGTAAGCATAACTGTCATACAGCAATAATGCTTAGAATGGACCAAATATCTTAGTTCAGCTACAGATCAAAATCAAATGCTGCTTGATTTACTTCTTGGTTTCTCATTGTATACAGTCTGTGTAAACACATTTTTCCTATTTTTCCTGTTGCTGAGATATGCAGTGAATCCTAGTCATGGACATCTGTCATAACCGAAGGCTGCATTTGGATCTTTCTGTCAAGCACCACTTCCAGATAATCTGTGTTCTGCCTATACAATTTCCTGTCATACATTAAAGGGAAATGATATGCTGTACTTTTCTCTGTAGCTATGCACAGTTCAGCTGCTGAAATCCTGTATCCCAGACTTTGTGACATTCAAATGCTTGATGTAATGACCTCAAAGTCAAAGCACACTAATGTGGCTGGTACCCAGACAATGGAAAAAGACTGAAATTCTTACTGGCATTTATTCAGACATCTCCTGTGCCGTGGGAAAGGGGAGATATTGGTAAGGCATTTTGAAACTAGTAGACTAGAGTGGTTTAATTGCCTAACAATTGGTGTTAGTATGCATCTGAAAAAGAATGGGTAGGATTAGTACAACTTGCTCACAAGCTGCATCCAGCCTTATGAGTTTTTGCAACCACTGTGCCTGAAAGCTACCAGAGTTCTAGTTTGGGATATCTCCTTCTCACTGGATCTGCCACTTATGATTTTCCTACAGCTTCCACAGGACGACTTCTGGGATTTCAATGGAACTTCAATGGAGAAAATATTACATTACAGAGCAACTGCGTTGGCCTGCTGTGTGCAAGTTGAGATTTAATAAGTAGCAATTTTTTAATAATATCTTTTGATATAATTGATGTTTTCAGAAGCTGATATTTTTTAATGAAAAATTTCAATCTAAGGGTAGTCTGTTAAAAATAAAGACATTACAGTTCAAAACATGTCAATATTATTCTTATTAAACAAAAAAGAAATATGGCCTTTGTTTTCTTTGTTACTTTAAGAAAACTTGATGACAATTGGTGTTTACTTCTTAAAATAAGATGAAAAACTAAAGAGGTGAGAATCAAACTCATGACATCTGAAACACTCCTCAGGACTCATGCTGAAGGTCTTGACAGCTCATTTACATTTGATAAGCTTTTTCCTATACTACAACTCTTTCTTAAAAAGTAGGCATATGATTAAAGGTAACATTTTCTTTTGCATTATTTATCTCCTGTAGTTACTGTGCTAACAAGAGATACAGAAGTTCAGCAGTTGATAAAGACATTGCATTAACTTTAGCTACCTAGCTATAAACACTGCTCTCAGTAACACTCAGTAACATGCATGACCTTATGCATAATAAGCATGATGAACCGAATGAAAGTTTTGAAGAGCTGACATTGAAAACACTGGGGACACTGGGAACACTGTTTACTTTACGGAAACAAACTGATGAAAATTTAATAATTTCTGACTTCAGCAACAGTTTTCCTCTCCATGCTGTGCCCTGATTGTATTTCAAGTGGATGAAGCATGCAAACCAGTCAGATCTCTGGGTCCATAAAAGTGAAAGGGGCTGTAAACTTAGCTCAGCTGTACAAGCAAACCTGCTGTCTGGCATCAATTCCACTTGGTGTAAGTAGGAAATCTGAAACAACTGCAGCTCTCATGGTAGAATATTCATGTGGAGTGGACAATGAAATGCCCAGATTCCTTATTTAAACACTAAACATCTTGATACTATTAGCCACCAGTGTTTCACTTTTGAAGAAGGAATCCTGATAACATGCTTGTCGTCACATTGTAAGCTAATAAATGTAAAAAATTTCATACATCACATCTGTTAATTTAGCTAATGAATTTTCTTCTGTTTTATTGCCAGTGTTTTTGCAGTCCAGCCTCCTCGTGTGGGGAGAAGATGTCTTGACCTTTTTATTATTTACTATCTCTGTAATCTATGGAAAGCCATGGTAAATCTCAGTAGAATATGTTATGACAGCTTTGAGAACCTAGGTCTTCATTTTGTGTTGGGAGTGGTAAGTTTCTCTTGTTAGTTCTCCCCTCTGGAAGAGTGTTGAAGCATAGACAAATATATGCAAACTGTTGTAAAAATTCAGGTGCCTTTTGGGCTAAACCTTTGCTATGATCAGAATAAACTGAAGCGTGAAATATATTCTAAGTCCTCTCTTCAGAATAACAGACAAGAAGATTTACTTAAGAAAAAGAAACATCTGTGTGCCTCAGCAGCAGATGGGTATGCTTGGATGTTGCAGAGATGAAATTACAT
This sequence comes from Prinia subflava, assembly GCF_021018805.1. NCBI lineage: Eukaryota > Metazoa > Chordata > Aves > Passeriformes > Cisticolidae > Prinia > Prinia subflava. The sequence goes on along the minus strand of NC_086283.1, from coordinate 46,385,794 downwards.
TTATTGTGCTTGTTTTTAAAATGGGCCCATCAAAGTGTTGATACCAGTTTTAAATGCTTAAATTTTGCACGTTAGAGATTAGTCTTGTCCTGTGTTACTGTCAAAAGTGCCAAGGAAAGAAATTCATCACTGCCTTTTATTTCTGTATGGAGCTACCCTGAGCTACAATTGCAACAGGGCTGGAAAGCCTAAGTTGGTTGTCACAGCCCAAGTTTCTGCCCTATGAGAAGATAAAAGAAAATGCATTATATTATCTTTTTTCTTCACTGCATAAAACAGGGGAAAATAGACATATGGTCTTTGAAAATACGGCAATTGTAATGTGGAATGTTTTATTTTTTCTGGTCAAGTCAAACAAAATACCATGTATGTAATACCAATAAATAAAAAAAATCCAGGTAGAAAAAGGGTACCATTTCCTCTCTCAGGGTGAATTCAGAGCTTCTCTCACAGGCATGATTGAAATGTTTTCCTTGACCATAGTTCAGCGCAACATTGCTATCGCTAAAGTTTGACTGATTAAGCCTTGGAATACAAAGAAAGAAAGAAAATGGACCATCTCAACTCATGACAATCTTTTCATCTCTTCCATGAGATCCTATTGATGTATACTATAAACTATATTAAAGTATAGTTTAAGAAATAAGCTACAGCTGGAAATCTCGTTGCTTCACTATGTGGATTTCCAGGTATTTTTCCAACTGGAAAAGGAAGATGACTGTAATCCATACGGGATTTCAGGAATGGCGATGCTGAAAGAGATTTGTCTTGAGGAGCCATTAAGATAGCTACTGTTTTTTGAAATCATGCTGCAAAATACACTGGACAAGATTACAGACCTATTAGAATGCTGCTGGTGTACCTGAATGTTTAGTAACAATCCCTTCAGTGTAATCTTTTTTCATTATCGCAAACGCGGGGCTACATCAATGCAGGGTCTAAGCAGCAGAGAAAACATATGGACATTTTCCTGACCAAGAGGCAGAATGTCCTCCCGTGTCCTTGGAGGCTGAAGGTGGCAGGGTCATGGTCAGGAAGATGAATCAGGCTCAGGAAGCAACAACTGGTGAACAAAGAGACCTGGGCATGATATGAGCAAATCTCTGTGTAATTGAATTTAAGTTTAGCAGTTTCTTTTTGTTTCATAGTTGAAGAAAAAGCTTTTTTGTTCATTTGAAATCACCTAGGGAAAAATACCAACCACCAAACCACAGACCAGAATAGCTATTTCAACAACAACAAAGATTTCAAAGATTTTTGCCTCTGTAAGTTTTCTGTTAGAAATTTTATGAAAAAGTACTGCTAACTAATCACTGGAAGATATCTCTGCCACTAGATTGCGAGGCTAATCACAACACATTCAGAACAGTTTAAAATAGAAAGGATCTCTGAAGATCATCTAGACCATCACACTTTGCTCAGAGCAGGCTTAACCACTGCAGATTACTTGGGCCATAGTCCAGTCAGGGTTCTAGAATTTCCAAGGGTGGGGACTTTACAACTTCATTGGACATCCTAGTCCAGTGCATGACCAGCCTCATGAGAAGAAAGGGTTTTCTGGTGTTTGGGTTGTGTTTCCCAGAGTTCAGTTTGTGTCCATTGTCTGGTGGTCTTTAACTGGGCATCACTGAGAAGTGTGTCTCAATCTTCTGTACATCTTTCTATCAGATAATTGCACACATACCTCTCAGTTTACCCTTCCCCAGATTTTATAGCCACAGCTCTCTCTCAGCCTCTCCTTGTATAAGAGATGTTCTTCTTCCTTAACCATTTTCCTGGCCTTTACTGTGCTTTCTCCATTATATCCATGCAACCCTTTTAGTGTGGAAAGCAGAATTTGTGCAGCACAAAGATGTATCTCAGCAGTGCTGAACAGAGGGTAAGGATCACTCCTCTGCATCTCCTGGCACTTTCCTAATGGAGCACAGGAGGCTGTTGGCCTTCTTTGCTGCACATTGCTGAGTCACAGTCAGATGTTATCCTCAAGGACTCTCCAGACCTTCCTCTGAAAAACTACTTTCCAGTCAGTCAACATCCAGGCATGTGCTGGTGCATGGACTGACTTTTCTCCAGATTCAGGGCTTGACATTTCCTTGTGTCAGTCTTCATGAGATTTCAGTCATCCCATTTCTCCAGCTTGTCCAAGTACCTCTGGATGGCTGAACTACCCAGCTGGTCTAGCACCCACCCTTCCCAGTTTTGTATCACGTGTGAACTCTGTCTAGTCTTTCTGAACATTCATGAGGGAATGAAGTAGTACTGGCCCTGGGATCCACCCGTAGGGCACACTGCTGCTGGCTGACCTGCAGCTGGACTTTATGCTACTGAACACAGCCCTTCAACCCTGGCAGTTAAACCATGACGTCTCAGTGTCCATTTGTCTGACTTCAGTTTCAGTAGTTCTAAGAGACTGTCTCAAAAGTGTTGCTAAAGTCAACAGTAAACAAGATGTGCTGATGTCCCTCATCCACTGAGACTCACCTCCTAGACAGCCACCCCATAGAAGGCTACGTGTGACTTTGTCTTTGTAATGCTGATCTCTACTGCATTACAGAGGAACATCTTCAAACCTTTGGAGAACTCCCTAAAGTTAGTTATCATCTGTGAAAGTAGACTGGCAACCAGAAAAAAGCAGATTTAGAATTATTTGCTTTACATCATGTGAAAGGTCAGTGGCAGAAGAGGAAACAGAATACAGATTTCATTACCAAGTCTTTTTTAGTGCCATCTTTACTACTTCCCAAAACCAAAGAAATAAAGGAGAGTCACCATATAAAAGAAAAAACTAAAACAAAACAAAAGCAAAACCAAGATCCAAACCCCACAGACCCTGGAAACACTGACCTCAAGTGTTTTGCATTTAAAGTAGTTACAGAGGTTTGTTATTCTCCTTTTCTTTTTCATTGCCTTGAACAGAGAAACTCATTGCCCCAGTAAACATTCCTTCTCTCTGTCTCCATCTTTTTATGTACCACAAAGCATTGTCCTGAAGTACTAATTTTGTATTCAGCCACTGAATGCTTGAAAGATTATGATTTTGAGTCTTCCACAATATATGGGTTCCTGTCTGTTCATCTGCAGCCGTTAGTGTTCTACCTCACAGCAGACTTGCTGCAGCTGCCTGTGGCAAAGGCAGAGCCCTCACATTGTGCCAGTCTCACACACAGCATACACACATGGAATTAGGTAAATACAACCTCTATATTAATGGGTATAATGGAAACAGATTGTGAAGAATGTAGGAATAATGCTTTTAAAAGGCACTTTCTAAGATTTCTCAAACAGCATGTCTGAGAGAATGTTGCTGGGAAATCAGAGATATGTCTTAGGTAAAACAAACAAACAAACAAACAAACAAACCCCAACCAACAAACCAACCAACTGAAAAACACTAAAAAAATACAAGACAGAAAACAGAAATATATACTCTCAACATTTCAGTTGTAGGTGACTGGGATATTACCAGTTGGGATGGGGCAAGCCCAGAGGTATGAACAGTCTGGGGAAGAAGATCCTAAAAAGCAGCCCTGAGGAAAGAGACCTGGAGGTCCTGGTTGATGGCAAGCTGAATATGAGTCAGCAGTGCCCTGGCAGCCAGGAGGGCCAACCCTGTCCTGGGGGGCATCAGGCCCAGCATCACAGCCAGGCAAGGGAGGGGATTGTCCTGCTCTGCTCTGAGCTGGGGCAGCCTCACCTCCAGCGCTGGGGACTGGTTTGGACACTGCCATATAAAAAAAGGTAGTAAACTATCAGACAATGTCCAAGAACAGCCAAGAGGATGGTGAAGAGCTGTGAGGGGAAGGTATGAGGGGTGTCTGAGGTCACTTGATCTGTTCAGCCTGGAGGAGACAAAGGACAGAGCTCATTGCAATCAAAACCTCGTGAGGTACTGAGGAGGGGCAGACACTGATCTCTTCTCTGTGGTGACCAGTGACAGGGAATGGCCTGAAGTTGTGTCAGGGCAGAGTTAGGCTGGATATCAGGCAAAGGTTCTTCTCCCAGGGTAGGCACTGGAACAGGATCCCCAGGGAAGTGGTCACAGCATCAAGAGCTCAAAAAGTGTTTGGACAATGCCCTCTGATGCATGGTGTGACTCTTGGGTGATCCTGTAAAGGACCAGGAGTTGGACTTTGATTATACTAATGAGTCCCATCCAACTGAACATATTCTATGGTTCTATGATTTTTATGAACTAAGAAAGGGAGCAGAAATATTAACAATAGAAAAGAATGTTTCTAGAAGAAGAAAGATGTTCTTAACAATCACTGCGAACTGATGAATATTTGAGTGCTTGCAGATTTTTCACTGCATTTTGCCTAGGCAATAAAAGATAATTTGGTTGTGACTACACCTTTGGCAGACCAGCACTCTGCATTGGATCTTCGGTGATACTAAATATTCAAAGCAGCATTTGTGTTTCTAACATTATTTTACAGCACAGCCCAGTGACTTCTTGGTGGAAGACATGCTGCGGTTGCCTACAGAACAGGAAACCAGGAGTTCTGCTCCATCACTGAAAAATGTTACAAGCTCTGACTATGAATCAAAAAGAAAAAAGAGAGCCAACATGACAGCCTCACCCCATGAGCAGGCCTTGTCACCCTCAGTGTGCATTTAGCTTTTATTCTAGGGAGCCTGGGGGAAGAACAGCCGGTTCAGATGCTATGGACTTCCTGCTCTCTGGTGGGGGAACATATAGGTGAGAATTTAAAAGTGATTGTTGCAACCTTTGGAAAACCACACTGAGCAGCAGTCCTTCCACCCTGTGTTGCAAGAGCACTTTTTAAACACTGCTCTCTGCACTGATGTCTTTGCAAGATGGAAGTTGCTTTATCTGATCTTTCTGATCCTGAAAGAAAAAAGGTAACAGTTCACATTTTGTTTTCACTTTTTCCCTTCCTCTCATCACACACACAGTGTGCAGCCTAAAAAGGCTACAACAAAGCCATGAAAAACTAACAGGGGCATTCAGGCTGTCTTGGCTGTAATGTGTTATTGCTGCAGCTGTCTGCCATTGTACAGAGGTGGGGGCAGGGACTAGCAGGCCAGGACACTGCGACAGGACCTGAGGTGTGGGACCAAGCCCCACTACTTTCACTGCACACAAGTTCTGCATCATCTGCAGAATCAGCTGTAATTCTAAAACTGAACTCAGAGCTCTGAGCACTTATTCCCAGGCACATAGGCTTAAAAAAAAAGCATAGGCTAGCTGAAAAAGAAGCTTGCCAGAGGCTTTCTCAAATTCAAGAGAGAAAGTAGTCCAAAGACTTGGGGAGATACTTACAAATTACTTGCTGGCATGGCTGGATTTCATCAGACACAAAATCAGAGATCAATAATATCCTCTACTCTGCAGGTCTCTGAATCTTGCCCTAGACAGCAAAAATGTACTTGAAGTTATCTTCAGGCATACACAAATATATACATACAATTTATAGTAAAAAATTCTGACATGTTAGAATTACAGTGACTTATAAAAAAATTATAAATAAAAAATCATAGCACATAAGTAAGCCATCCGCTTTTGAGCCCGATTAGTCTCACAAAATTTTCTTTAGTAAGTTAAGGTGCGCAGTAACTTTTGCTCCCTTTTAAATAGTCATGTGCTCTCACTCAGGTGCTTTGTGCATGTCATTACATTAACACAGCCATTACAATTCATGCTTATATAAGTATCTGTGCACATATAAGCATCTGTGCTCATCTGTGAACATATGTGTTACTCTTGAGGTGAACAAGTAGTCCCTAAAGAAGAGAATGGGTGGTAATGCTGACAGCTCTGCTTGTGGTTGACTTGGTGCAGTCCTAGACAGATAGACTGAACAATGCTAATGGGAAGCCATGGACACACACAAGTGTCCTTTTCAGCTCTGAGTGTAGCCACAGCTCAGTGTAGTGGTTATCACCATGTTTATGTGGTTATAAAAGCAAAAAATGTCTATCTCTTAATATTGTTTGAAATCTGGAAAAAGATAGTGGATGTATTGCACGGCAATGGAGATGAAAGATGTTTGCAACACTCAGCTGTGCATCTGTCTCTTGAGAAATTTTGACATCTTTCATTCTTCCTTCTTCAGGAATGTTTTCATCCTCTGCAAGCATAGTGTGAGCATACACCTGTGCACACATGATATTTCACCCTGACTGTGAAATGAAAGTGGCTGTTTTCTGTGCTGCCATAAATCCTTATTGCTTCCCAAGCAGAAAAGGTAATACATGTAGGTTTCCAAGTTATTTACTTGACTATAGCCATTGCATCTAATGGCTCTAGTGCTCTTTTAAAAATAAAAATAAATATGGAGGTCAGAAAAGCATAACTGAGGGTTTATGAAAAGAAGGCAGCAAAGAAACCAGAAGAAAGATGGAAGCTGCCTCATTCTGGGCTCTTCCTGGTATGAAATCCAACTGTAGGTAGTTCCTGAAGCATCTGCCTGGCAGGTACAGATTCTCCTTTTCGAGCAATAAGGAAATCTGAGAGTGATTCAAACATTTTTTGAATGTTCATAGATGCATAGATTTTTTATGTTGATACTCTTTAGCTTTTGTCTTCTTCACCAAGGTATTCAGTAGGAATTCATTACAGGGTGTGATGATGTTAAGCTGGCCTGGGTTAGAGAGAGCAGCATGACTGGACTAAGGGCAAGTTATGCTGTAATGCAGGGACTGTCTCTTGGGTCACATCTCACATCATTTGTACTGATAATGCTGCTTTCCTCTCTCCATTCCAGTTTTACAAAGTCTCCATGACAACTGCAGTAGCTATATATTTGGTAAAAGATTACTCCTGTTAAAGTGTTTCCAGTTGTGTTAGTGCTGAAGCAGGAAAATCCAGGACACTTAGCATCACAAGGACAGACAAGTGTCTTCAAACTGCACTGAGTCCATCCTGTGGCTGGGAGAAACTCGTGACTGAGAGAAACCTCTTTTCTGTGAATTCACTGTTCCTGCCCAGGCACCTAGCTGTGGCTGTGAAATACAGCTCTAAAATACAGCTGTTCCCCAAGTGTCAACATGGGAAACACCTAATCTTTTGTAGCCTGAAAGCAGCACCCAAGGCTTCAAGCAGAAATCAAGATCTGCATACTGTGTTTTGCAACATCCTTCAAAGTGGCTGAAGCCTACCTGCCCACTAAGCCTCTCTGGGCTGATGAACCTTCTCTTTTATCCTAATTTTTGCTTTTAAGGATACTGTTAAGCTATTAAGGATGTAAGGGCAGAGGCGTCATTGTTAACCTGTCTTTTTGCTGTTGTTGTTTTGTTTTCTTCTGGTAATTCTACAGTCATCCATGTTACTGCATTTCCTTATCCACAAAGTATGGACATAAACTGTGCATTCATTTTTCTTTTCCCTGTTGAAACCAGTTTGAAACCCATAGGGCTTTGCAGGACACCAAGTATCACTGTCATGGTAGGTATCCAGAGTAGCTCAGGGTGGGGCGCCAGCTGCTGGTTTGGGTCTGAGGAAGCCTGTTGATCAACATCAGTTTTGTTAGTTGATGACTAGCAAAGTGCGACTGATTTTGTGCAAGTGGTTGAAGTTCTGTCTGGTGTGGTGCTCTTTTTTCTGGTGAGGGATTGGGGAATGGCTGGGAAACAGTGAAGGCTGAATCTTCTAAATTCTGCCAGCTTTTAGTACAGAAAAAACCTTCACTTGTTTTTTAGAGAGGCCTTCTGTGTAAGAGCTTAACAGTGTTGTATTTAGAATATTTTCTAATGCACTGCTCTTTAATAAAAAACTTGGACAAGACAAATATACCCAGTAAGTGTTGTTCATGCATAACAACCATATAATTTTTGAGATTTTACAGCTCAAAACCAATAGATGCTGAGCTAAAATCTGATGAACGTACTATTTTCTGATTTTTAAGCTGCTGACATCATTTGTTGCACAAGGCATTAGAAAACTAAAAGACTGAATTAGAGAATTATTTGACAAATGCCTGTTGTGGGTGATTTTTCATACCTGCACAATTACCTATTTTCTTGAAGCGTTTTGTATAATTGTCTGGGAGACTGAATGACAGTTAGTTTGGAAAGCTCTGTCTGTGGATAATAGGCATACTCAGATATTTGTTTCAACACGATAGCTTCTAGTTGGCTTATTATCCTGAGGAACAGCCTCCCTAGAGCTGTCTGTTAAAGCGGCATCCCTCTGAGGTTTTTGTGTCTTAAAGGAAAAAAGCTAAAAAAGAAATCTGCAGCCTAGTCTCACTGGATTAACTTAAGCCATCTTGCATCACTGGTACAGCCGATGAAATGGAGACTTTCACAGCCTGGGACACCAGCGGGACATCCTGTTTCAGTTTAGAAATCACCCCTGTGGCCCCCTACCTCCTCACTAATAAAACAAGCCGACCCAAGGAATAATCTCTAGCTGAAGAGGCTGCTTGGACGTTGATTGTCACCCTGGCACCCAGCCAAGTCCAGTGTGCCACAGAAATGGGCCCAGGAGGGGAGCGGCTGGAAAGCAGTCAAAGAGCACCGAAAAGGGAAGTCATTAAAACTACCACCATCAACAAAACTCTCACTTGTTCAGTCTTCTTTCTTTGCTTTCTTCTTGTTCACCCCCCTCTTTTTCTTTTTTTTTCCCTTTTTTTTTTTTTTTTTTTTAAGAATTAATTCAATACAAAACTTTCCTCTGGGCTGTGATGGAAGTCCAAATCCGCTTATTTCTATTGCCCCAGTGATGTTGCTATTGCTCTTTTGTTTTGGTGATTTTTTTATGAACTTTTGCATAATTTGTCTTACTTAAAAATAGTAATAATAAATAATGACTAGACTGTGAGTCTTTTGCAGAATGAAAAGAAAAGTTTTGTAAGAAAGAGTCCTGTAAGTATCTTTGTGATGATACTCTTACAGTTGTAGAATGATTTATTTGTTCTTTTTCAGAATATAATGGGGAAAGGGAAGAGTGATGTTTTTTACCATTTGAATGCTGGATTCCTGCTGTGGAACTGATATCAATACACAGAAGAGAGTGAAGCTAACTTCATTTATTCTATTTGAGAATATTTAATAATGTCTTTTTAATTCAGAAGAATATAAATACTATGGAGATAGTGATGTTGAGCTGTAAATAATTAGTGTGTGTACTAATTGAAATTGAAAGGTAAGCTATAGTAATTAAGATTTCACTTCATAAGATTAAGAAATGGTTAGAAGTTCTTAAAACCTGCATTCAACAGAGCTTTGTCTTCACAGAAAATTGCCCAAAGCTTGTGTGATGTGTGACTCAAAAACCAAGCAACTAACCTAACAAAACCAACCCAGTTTAGCAGAAGAAGTGACTTGCATATTTATATTGTAACCATCACTAGACCACCTGACAGTAATAGCTCAACAGTGAGGGCCTAACAAGCAAAGTTAATGAAGCAAATAATGAATGTTTTGGTAGATGACAGAGAGAAAGGGTAGATAGTGTTTACTTTTCCAGTATTTACTGGTTTTAGTTAGCACCAGGGTCCTTCCTTGTAGCCATGGGGAGTGCATCTTTGGAGTTGCGCCTTTGATACAACACAGCACTTAGGGTGGCAATTCACCTGCCATCACTTGACATTGTAGAGGAAAGATGCAACTTGAGACATCTAACATATGGCTCAAGAGGAAAAGCTTTTTGGGAGAGGAGGAAACTGAGAGTAGGACTGATCAAAAGTATTACACTGGATCTAAAAATACCCTCTGAGAGCAGTCCTCATCTGGCTGGCACAGTCACACTGTTTCTGTCAATCTGGTAGGTCTTCTGAACAGATGAGGAGCACCCATTTAGTGCAGCAAAACCCTGAGCTTTTTCAGAGTGCTGTATTTTGTATGCAGAGCCTGAAGTGTTGGGAGAGAGAGTGGAGGGTGTGTTTGTGGTGTTCAGGGAGGACTTTCTGCATGATGGTAAAACAGTGGCCACTGGCTTGGCTGTAGGGGGTACCTACAGCACCTCCTGTGATCATATGGTTTTATAAAGCACACTTCACTGTAGCTAAGGTTTTATGCTACGTTTCATTCTGCAACCCAAATCTGCCTCTGCAGAGAATCCTTGTTTTTAATGCATTTGCTTAATGGGTCACAGAAACTTCACCTTAAGCTAAAGGGCAATGCCAAGCTGAGCCATTTGAAAGACAGAAGTATACTTGACTGCAGTGCCTTTTTGCTTACTGCATTACTATCTTTGCACATACAGAAACATTTCTCAAATCTGCTTCAGATCAGATTCCTTGGTTTCATGTTCTCTTCTTCCCATTTGAGGTCTTTCACATAGTAATTTAGTAATAAATGCTTTACTAATTAAACTTCTCAAAATGCAGCTTATATAAGTTCATTAGCTGAATGTGTATGATGTGAATGAAAACGTATTTGAGAAAATGTACTACAGACATACAGCTTACCTTTCACACCATTTCCCGCCTTCCCTATCCACCCACAGCTACCCACCTGTTGGTGTTCTATACACCTATGACTTTTTGGCAGCAAGTAGGGTCACTGTGTGGCTATGACCGGGGCTGAGAAGAGCTCCTTTTGTACCTTCACTGCAAACTTTCAAACTGATTCCTGCTGCTCATACCCATTTTGTGTTATTTTGTAACTGTTCCTACAGTTTTGGTATATTGTAATGATTTCTAGATATTGTAAGGTACTTAGTCATAAAAGTAAAGGAAAAGTAAGGCTATTGCCATTTTAAAAGAGCATGGGTGCATGTTGAAGACATCAGTTCATGTGAGAAAGCAGAGTTGTGGTGTTTCTTGTAGACAGGTATTCTTACACAACACACGTTTTCCAAAATGTTACTGTCCTACTGAACCTACCCACTTGAGCCACAGCTGGAGAGAAATGCTGCTGAAACTTTGGTCCACAACAGGCTTTTAAAGCGGCATTTAAATCTCCCATGAGATAGGAACACAGAGCTTGCAACTGGGCACCCAAACCCCACCTTTCAGTTAAGATTTGTAGTTGAGTGCAGCATTCCTTAACACAGCATCCACCAAACCCTCTCTATCACATCTCTCCACAGCTAGACAGGGGAGATAAAATAAAAGAAAAGGTTCATGACTTAAGATAAGGACTGAGAGAGATCACTCACTAAGTACTGTCATGGGCAAAACAGACTTAACTGCATTTTTTCTGAACCAAATCAGAGCAGGATAATGCCGTGAAGTAAAAACAGGCCTTTAAAACATCCTGTCCCCACCCCTCTCTCCTTCCCAGCTCAGCCTTCTTCCCCCAACAGCGCATGAAGACAAGGAATGGGGGTTATGGTTAGTTCATCACATGTTGTTTCTCCCACTGCTCATGAAGGAGACTCCTTCCCCTCTTCCAGCATGGGGTCCCTCCCACTGGAGACAGTTTTCCATGAACTTCTCCAGTGTGAGTCCATCCCATGGGCAAGTCCTCCACAAACTGCTGCAGTGTGGGTCACTCTTCCTCGGGCTGCAGTCCTTCAAGGACAGGCTGCTCCAGCCTGGGTCCCCCATGGGATCACAAGTCCTACCAGGAAATCTGCTCCAGTGTGGGCTCCTCTCTCCCCAGGTCTGCAGGTCCCTGCCAGGAGCCTGCTCCAGCACAGGCTTCCCACGGGGTCACAGCCTCATCTCAGACATCCCCCTCCTCAGGAGTGGGTCTCCTCCAAAAGTTTCAGGTGGATCTCTGCATCCCTGTGATCCTCCATGGGCTGCAGCTGCTTCACCACGGTCTCACCACGGGCTGCAGGGGAATCTCAGCTCCAGCAGCTGGAGCACCTCCTGTCCCCCCTTCTGCACTGACCTTGGTGTCTGCAGAGCTGTTCCTATCACATGTTCTTATTCGGGTCTTCTCTGGCTGCAATTTCATCTGCAATCACTTTTTATTTTCTTCTTAAATATGTTGTCACAGAGGTGTTACCACCATTTCTGACTGGCCCAGCCTTGGCCTGTGACATGTTTGTCTGGAAGCTAGGTCGGATTGGCTGTGCCAGACATCATGGAAGCTTCAGGCACATTGTCACAGAAACCACCCCTGTAACCCACCCTTCTACCAAAACCCCTGGCCATACAAACCCAACAAGAGGATTTAGATGTAAATAGATAAATTTCTGGTTATAAATTTATTGCATTTACATAGAGCACCTAGTAACATACACAACCAGAAATTGTGTCCGCTGCTAGCATTTATCTTTGTCACTCCAGTGAAATCCTTTCGTTAGTTTTGGTTTTCACAACCATCTGGAAGAAAGCTCAGCCAGATTCTGTTCAGCTTCTGCACAAAAATAAGTGGTTATTTTTGGAAATAACTTTTGGAAAAAAGGGGTTTGGTAGGCAAGAGTTAACCTGTGGCCGGGGAAAGTGAAGGTTATGGCACTGGGAATCTGTAACTGAAGGCATGGCAGCATACACCATTGTGCACACATTCAATATTTTAAAAACATATTCAAATTACGTTTGAAAAATTTGTATTCAAATCATTCAAATTTTAAATTGTATTTAAAAACTGTATTGTATCAAAATACAGTTTCTTTATGTTGCAGATTTTTCCCTCTGAGGATCAACAGCAAAGATAGCTGACTACAGGCTTTTGTTTCTATGTACAATAACATAAGATGTTTTCTGCTGCAGTTTTCAAACCTTAATGTGAGTATGAAAAGATGTAGTGCAGAGTGTCTCCCAGGTAGGCCATACAGCATGTGTGCTTAAAACTATAAAGGGACTGGTGTCACCTAATTGCAAAAAACACTGACTCCTGTATATGTTGATTAAGATGTCACAATTCCTCCTTCCAAAACCTCCAGAGTTTCCATTAACATCAGTTTACATCAAGCACTGGTGGTCACTCTTTTCTGTTGCCACTTTCCTTGTCTTCACAGTTTTGGGATATCAAAGGTCATCACAGAGTAGTGTAGCTTCAACTAGCACTAAGCAAGTTCTACAGAACTGTAGGCAGCCAGGGAAATGTAAGGAGGCAATCTACAATCTGGTCTGGAATCAGCACAACACCTTTAGTCTTCTCGTAGGGGCAACATGTGGGAACGGACTGGAGGCTGAGGAATTAGCCATGTTTTTCTCCTAGTTATCTTTAGTCTAAGCCAGTGGACTTCTAGTGCCTGCAATTCCTTCTGCCCAGACCGGTACTCCCCCTAAGTGGCCTCTTTCTTTCCCCATGACAGTGAGCCATGACATGCCTATCTGATGGGCATCTCACATGTGCAGATGAGAATGTGTAAGTGTCCTTGATGACGAAACAGATCAAGGATTATTAAGAGAACTGCAATTCCCTTCCTTTAGAAATGTCAGCCAGAGCCATAATGAAACTTTCCTGAAAAAAAATGGAAGAGAGAACACTAAGTATATAGATGTGCTCAGTATGCTAACCACAGACAGGGCTCTCTATCCTTAAAGCTATTCCTCAAGCTTCTGTTCAAAAAGTTGTGGTGGATTAAGAAAATCATCAACAGGAAAGTTCTCTAAAATCACAGCTTGGCCACAAAATATTTCCATTTCTAAAGCTTACCATTTTTCTGTGTGAAACAATCTTGTTTGGTTTGGTTTGTTTTGTTGTCCTTTTCAGGATCAATTTTTGTTAGCCCTTAACCATCAGAAGGAACTGAAAATATTGCAATTCTAACAACAGCAGCCCAAATGTCCTTGTGAGGCCGTTTAAAAAGACTAAAGCAGGAGATTAAGTATGGATTGGAAAAACATGAAATAAATGAAAGGGGCAGGGGCAGAGACAGGTGAAGGAGGGAGAAATATCTGCCCAGCCTTTCTGTTTGGTAGGAAACAGAAGACTGCTGAGTACAGGCTCACCCCCTTCCTGCAGCTGCTTTTTCTTGGCTTGTCATGTTTCCTCACTCCCTAACCTTGCTCTAACCGCCTAACTGTGAGTCAGAGGAATTTTTCTTCCATCTCCACTGCTCACCAGGGCCATCTGTTGACTCTTTCCCAGGTCCTTTTTATTCTGCTCTTCTCCTGCCCCCTTGAGCCAGCACTGAAAGAACCAATGAGAGAAGGGCTTCCCAAACAGGAGATAAGGGAAAGATAAGTTTGTCTTGGTTGTGGCACCTCTGTTGGCTCTTCAGGAAATGGATGTAAGACAAGGCAATATGAGTAAAGTAAAATATGCTTGACACCCTCCTGTTTTGCCTTTAAAACAATGCCTTTCAGTATAAATACTTAAGGTTTTGTGATTTTTTTAAAGGTATTTATCAGTATTGTTGTATATGGATGGGATGAGAAAGGCTAAAGTGAGGCTTCTACATGTACATTAACCAGAAAAAGAAAGACAAAGAAGATGTAAACAATGATAAACAATACTGAACACCTGGTAACAATGAATGAGGAGAAGACTGAGTAATCAACAATATTTTTGCCTCAGTCCTCAATGGCAACCTCTTTTCTCACATGTCTCAAGTGGATGTACAGCAGGATGAGGACTGAGGGAGTAAAGTCCCTCCCACTGTAAGTAAAGACCAGGTTTGTGACCATCTAAGGAACCTGAATGTAGGTAAGTCCATGGAACCTGATGAGATGCACCCCAGAGTCCTGAGCAGTTTCACTGATGTAATTGCCAAGCCAATCTCCATGATATTTGAAAAGTCATGACAGTCATGTGAGGTCCCAGGGAACTTGAAAAGGGAAAACATTGTGCCCATCTTCACACAGGGTAGAAAGGAGCACCCTGGTAACTACCACTCTGTCAGCCTCTTCTCTGTGCCTGGGATGATCTCAGAACAGATTCTACTAGAAGCTGTGCTAAGGCAGAGGGAGATCATGGAGGTGACTTGAGATACCCAGCATGGCTGCACCAAGGGCAGGTCCTCCCTGATCAGCTTAGCAGCCTTTCTTGGAGAAACTACATCACTGGACCAAGAAGGAGCTACAGAAAATTTTCTGGACTTCTGTAGTGTCTTTGACACAGCATCCCCCTAAGATCCTTCTCTCCAAATTGCAGAGATGAATTTGATGGGTGGATAAGGAATTGGTTGGATAGAGGTAGCCAGAGAGCATGGATTAATAGCTCAGGGTCCTACCAGACATCAATGATGAATGGTGTCCACCAGGAGACCATACTGGGACCAGTGTTGTTCAGTGTCTTCATCAATGACACATAGACAAAAGGATCTAGAGCATCCTCAGCAAGTGTGCAGATGACACCAAGGTGAACTGTGCATCTGACACATCTGAAGGACAGGATCCCATGCTTGGACAAGCTCGAGAAGTGGGCCCATGGGAATCTCATGGGGGTCAACCCCCAGTATCAACACAGGCTGATAAACAGTTGGAGAGCTGAGAAGGACTCGGCGGTGCTGGTGGATGGGAGACTGGACACGACCCAGCCATGAGCACTCACAGCCCAGAAAGCCAAACGTGTCCTGGGCTGCATCCAGAGCAGCGTGGGCAGCAGGGCCAGGGAGGGGATTCTGCCCCTCTGCTCTGCTCTGCTGAGACCCCACCTGCAGGGCTGCATCCAGCTCTGGGGTCCCAGCACAGGAGGGACATGGAACTGTTGGAGAGAGTCCAGAGGAGGTCCAAAAAGATGATTAGATATGATTCTGTGATGATATCTGCATTCAAAATAAAATGTTAGGGGAGAAAGTTCAGCCCAGGCTTCTGAAGCTAGACAACTCCAAACTGCAGGTTGCCCAGACCACTTCAGGACACAGTTTACACACCCCAGTAAAATGTTTTCTGAACAAGTGAGTACAAGGACTCTTTGTGGGCAATATCTCTACTTGCACTATGTAAAAGCAAGGCTTGTGTTTTGCGTATGCATCTCAGCTAAGACTTGTTAATGAAAGAGGGACTGCTGCCATTCTGCCTGTGCAGTGAGAAGTGCCAATAATAACAACTGTAAACAAAAGGTCTTGTTTGTCATCACTATGAGTTAGATCTCTCTCTGTTTTTCTTTGTCCTTCTTTTTCCCAATGTCTTTTCTGGAGAGAATACCTGTACTTTCTCTGCTCTTTTTGCTCTGTTTACTGGAAGTTTCCACTTAGTGTTAAATTCCTATTGATTCTGGTTGTTCTTCAAAGAAAAACAACTTCTAGCAACATTATTTGTTGCAGATGCTTTTGGCTGTCAGCCTTCTGTACTCAAAGAATTCCATTATTCTTCAAAGCTGACAAAGCAATACAGTATTGTGAAAACCTGCTTCAAAAGAAATAGTTGGAAATGGTACCTTTTTGGTTTTGTGCAGCACTTTTAGTGTGCAGCACTTTTGGTCTGCAGCTACCACTAGAGGAGAGTTGGCTCAGACAAGTAAAAATGTTATTTTCAGGACCTCCTGCCAGGCTGATCTAAGAACTTCTAAAGTCAGAGCATGAGTAAAGTGAAATTGGATTTAATTCTAGAAGTCATTACATTGCATGAAACGGTGACCTTTACCAAGACATGTCTGAGAAGGTCAGAACAGCACACTAGCATATATAAGACTTAAAAAATTATTATGTGCTAGATTAAGGTGCCTAAGTACATCTTTCCCTATTGTCCAAGTGAATAATTATTCATATGTGTTGCCTACATGTTTCCAAAAGTCTTGCAAGGTCATGCCTCTGTGCTTAAAAATCATTAACTGCTTTTCATGCAAGTCTACAACTGCCTTACATAGGGGGCTGCCACCTTGTCTTGTGACTAGTCATCCTTAAAGGACACAACCACAAAATTATTGGTGGCTAAATTGTTCTTACTGCTCTCACCTTATTGACAGTGCTTCTATTCAGATATATTTTACCTGAAGAGTAGAATTGCTTTGGTTTGTAATTATCTTTCTGTTGTCATGAATTATTAGTTATTAAGAGCAGAAATGCCAATACTCAATAGAAGGAGCCATGACTAGCCTGGTGGTCTGACACACTCATAATCATCTATAAATTTGCTTCTTTATAACAGCTTTTGTGTCATCAGATGGACCATGAAAATGTGTACAAAGCATTTCCCTTTCTAGGAGAATGAATTATTAAACTTATAATGCAACCTCTAATTCAGGTATTTTTACTGAAAAGGCAGAGTGTTTTACTGAGCAGCCCTATGCAGACAATCTGTGATAGACAGCCTTGGCATCAGACTGGTCACCAGGTGACCATGCATTTTAGGGGCATGCATGAAGCTGGTATACTGGGGCCATAATGCTGTGGCCAGCTGGAAGGAAGAACACTAAGGAGAGGGTGTTTGCTGGGGTAAAAGACACGGAAACTCTTCATTCTCAGGGCCCCTGGAGAGAGGGGGCAATAGCAGCATTTCCAAGCATATGGTCTGACCCCAGCTCAGGTTAATGTGCATTAAAAGGCACGGTGGGCTGCAGTGAGAAATCTAAACTTCAGGAGAGGGCAGGCTGAGGTGACCGAAAGTGGTTGTGAGAGTGCTTGGGAACCATGGTGGTGGTTAGGAAAGCTGTGTGTCTTTAAGTGACTTCTGAGATCTTAACTTCTGCAGAGAGACCATTAAGGGGGAAGCCTCTGAATGTTTTAATGTTTTATTGTGTGATCCCCCCACAACTGCAAATAAATAGTGGCGATGTGTGCTGGAATCTAACAAATAGATCATTTATGTCCTCTTTGTGCCATCTGAAATTTGGAGGAACTCTGTCTTCTCAGCTATTCTTTTTTCCTCACCCTTCTCCCTGAGTGCTGGCTAATGAGGTAGCAGTTGTATTCTTTTTTTTTTGTTGCTGTTGCTGTTCTTGTTGTTGTTGTTGTAGTTTTTAAAAACATTTTGCTTAAAGAAGCAGATATTACTCTTCTACACAGCATTATGTGCCCACCTGGCACCTCTGGTCTTTCCTCCACATCTGCAGGATTCAGCTTTTCTTACAGAAATTTAGCAATGTTCTCTTCTAGCCTCAGGCATTTGGCAGTTAAAAGGAGCTTTCTTCTAAGTAGTTTCTGACTCTGGAAAATATTTGGCACTGTTCAGGGTAGTTCTCGGCTCACCTCCATAACAAACTCATTGGCTTCTGGAAAGGAATAAGAATATTGGATCATTCGTCTAGTTCTAGTGTACACTGGCTTTGGACTAATAAAGCCCTTCCAAATGCCTTGAACAATTTGTCAGATAATCCATCAGCTACTGCTCTGAGCTGCCTTTTGCTTTAGCCTGGATATAGAAGAATAAAAGATGAAGGAGATTAAATAAATATTCCTGACAATCTTTCACTACTTTATTGACTCCATTGTCATCAAATGCTTGATAGTAGCACTGGTCTCTGAAAGAGTAAATCAGGTATGCATTGGAAGGTCTACAAGGTCTGAATTTATTCCAAGACACAATTTCTTCCAGATATGACCTTTTGTGGTTTTCTGTCTAGTTATCAGTGAGCAGCAAAGTTCTCCAAACATTATGGGTGTGCTCAGGACCTGCCCAGATACTGGTGCCCTCCACATTACTAGACATCTGCATGATTTCCAGGGAAAGAGCACAATTGTTTGACCATAGAAAAGAGTGATATTGACATAAATATTTCCTCCCTCCTTCTAGTGACTGCCCCCTTCAGGGGGGCATTCTGAGACTGTTGCACTCTACCAGTGCAACGAGGCACCTGAGGTGTATTAGAAATCAGTATATATTTGGGTTGAGGTTTTATTGAAAGCCATCCCTCCCTGGTCTAGTTTACTGAAACTGTATTTACCTGCAAATGTACCTCTGCAAGGATGCTGCTAGGGAAGGAGGAAGCACCAAGGAGAGCTTCAACCATGAGCACAACTGGGTCATTCCTATTCTTCGGTAGTGGGTGTGTGGTATATCCCAAGCTGTACTGTTCAGCATGGGCTTGCAAATTATAGGAGACAATGTGCAAATCAGTTGAGTGATGCTACTTCTCTGCTGATGAACCAGGTGAAGAAACTGCAAATAAATTCAGGAATATTTTTCAGTCTTCCACCTGAACTCGTCATCAGGGTATGTGCTGCTGCAGGAACACCCTTTAAGGTCTGGTACATGTGGCAAGTGGCTGGACTCACCACCAGGACAGTCTATTCTGCTGAATTCAGCCATGTAACACACTTTCTGCACATGATATAAGAGCTGATTTGTTTGCACTATAATGTATGCTGTATGGTTGAATGGTCTGCAGGTCCAGGTTCAAAAAAGTCTTTGAATGTATGAAACAAAACTCTTGCAAATAGGCTGCAATTTAAATCTCTGTATAAATAAGCGTTACTTTATGAAACAGCTTCACATACCAAATACAGTGGGGAAGCTGTTTTCTTACAGATAAAAGTTCAAAATGGGGAGCAACTGAAAGAATATTGTTATGCATTAATCATGTCATTTTACTGCAGATATATGTAGTGGCCAGGAATAGAAGTATGTGGCATGGCACACACGGAGGCAGTGTCCTGAAAAAACTCTCAAAACAACA
The DNA here is from genome assembly GCF_021018805.1 of Prinia subflava. NCBI lineage: Eukaryota > Metazoa > Chordata > Aves > Passeriformes > Cisticolidae > Prinia > Prinia subflava. Next base: position 46,366,483 of record NC_086283.1, on the reverse strand, counting down.
CTTTGGCCTTATTGCTGCCAATATGGCATAACTCCAGCTCATTTCCTAAAATACTGGACAGTGCATGACCTTGCTTATGTAAGCCATTTAACATACTTTTAATAAATACTATAGGCAACAAAGGTAACTGTATAAGGATTTACAGATTCTTCATGACTTTTGTTGAAGAAAACGGAGATGACTCAGACATATTTCCACACGCCCCTTCTGTCAGCTTAATGTACCAGCATATCAGCAACCTTTCTGAAGCCTTATGTAAGGGTAGAAAGACCACCCGAAGTGCAGTGCAAGCAAACACTTCCCTCTCCTCTCCTGCTGCACTGAGCCAGTGCAAAGCATTTTGTTTGTGTATTTGGGGGTGTTGTAATTTAACCCTAGATAGCAACTGAACACCACACAGGCACTTACTCACTCCTCCCTGATGGAATGGGAAAAAGAATCAGAAGGGTAGAAGTAAAAAAACGCTTAGGAGTTACGAACAATTTAATAGATAAAGCAAAAGCCACTCATGCAAGCAAAGAAAAACAAGAAATTAATTTGTCATTTCTGATGGGCAGGCAGGTGTCCAACAGTCCCCAGCAAACAAGACTCCATCACGTGTAACCGAGGAAAACATCATCACTTCAAATGTTTCCCCCGGCTTCCTCCCTCTTCCCCTCTCTTTATATACTGAGCACAGGACCCTTATGTGAGCTGAGGTCAGCTGTTCCAGCTGTGTCCCCTCCTAACTCCTTGTGTACCCTCAGCCACTCTGACGGGGTGCTACCAGGGGCAGAAAAGGCCCTGAGAGTGCTCAGCAATCATGAAAACATTCTCGAGTTATCAATACTTTCTCCAGCACAAACCTAAAACATTAACGCCATCCCAGCCAAAACCAGCACAGGAGGAAAACCTGACCTAAACACAAAGCACTAAACTTACACTGTTTAGTCAGTGGAGATCAGGTCCTGATTTGAGGGTCCAACTATGGCTGAATCTTAAACAGTCCTACTTTGCAGCATCTTTTGTAGAGATTGTCTCAAATATTCTCAAAAATGCCACTTTTCAAAAAAAATCTATGTAGATAGAGGGGGCCTGTGAATTCTGGAGAAGTATGCTAGCTAGTATCCTACCAGAGATGTAAGAGATATAATCAGAGACTTTGAACAGGCAACATAGCCCAAGTGCCCACTGACCTGAACAACTCTGTTGGTTTTGCATGGCCTGGTTTGGTAGCAGGGGACCCACAGAAGTGGCTTCTGTGAGAAGCTTCTGGAAGCTTCTGCCGTGACCAGCAGAGCCAGTTCCTGATGGCTCTCAGGCTGGACATGCTGCTGGCCAAGGCTGGGCTAATGAGAGACATTGGCAATGCATCTGTGATAACATATTTAAGAAGAAAATCAAAACAAAGTGTGCACACTTGATTTCTAGCCGAAGAGGAGGAGGTGAGAACATGTGAGGGAAACAACACGGAGACACCAAGGACAGCGCAGAAGGAGGGCAGGAGGTGCTGCAGGTGCTGGAGCTGAGATTCCCCTGGTGAGACCATGGTGAAGCAGCTGTGCCCCTCAGCCCGTGGGGATCCACAGGGGATGCAGAGATCCACCCACAGCCTGTGGGGATCCACGGGTATGCAGAGATCCACCCACAGCCCCTGGGGATCCACAGGGGATGCAGAGATCCACCCACAGCCCCTGGGGGAGGTGCCCATGCCTGGAGGAGGCTGTGATCCAGTGGGAGACCTGGTGGAGAGAGGGGTCCTGCTTCCTGCTTCCTGGAACAGCCTGTCCTTGGAGGCCTATAACCTGTGGGAATAGAGACCCTTGCCACAGCAGTTGTGAAAGGAGTGTCTGCCTGTGGGAGGGACTCATGTTGCAGCATTTTTGGCAGGGTTTCTGCTCATGAGAGTGGACCCACGTTGGAGAAGTTCATGGGGCACTGTCTCCTGTGGGAGGGACCCCATGGTCCCAGAGGGGAGGGACTCCTCTCCGAGAGCAGTGGAAGATCTTGGGTGATGAACTGACTGAATCTCCATACCCTGTGTCCCTGTGGTGTTTGTGGGAAGGAGGGAGGGGCTGGGGGAAGACAGATGGTTTTTAAGGACTTATTTTACTTCTCATTGTCCTCCCTTGACTCTGTCAGTTAAAAATTCACTTTGGGAGTTTAAGCTGAGCCGATTTCATCCTTGGAGTGTTTTCTCCTGGTCCTTAACTCATGAACCCTTCATTAATTTTTTTTTTCCTCTGCCTCTTCCTCAGGGGTGGCGGGGGAGGGTGAACAAGTGGCTTTCGTGGGTGCCTGGTGTTTGGCTAGTGTGTCAAACCATGACAACAACAAATTCTGTTTTAAAATACAATTTTTTCTTCCTCTCATTCAGGTCTGAAAAGCACTATCAACAGAGCTTTTGAAAAAGGCTCTTGGGAGCTTGTTAGGCTAGCTATATTTGTTCTTTCAATATCTGACAAATAAAAGGGTTCAACAAGAATTTGTTTTATGTTTATCTTGTGATTCCTGGAATGTAAAGAAATGAAGACAGATTCAGAAAAAATCTGTTCTCACTTGTGCCCTTAATGCTTTGAATGATAGTTGAATAAAGAAAAGTAGTTCGAATAATTGTAGACCTAGGTAAAATGAATTTGTTTATTAGGAGAAATATTTGTTACTCAATTGCTGAATAAGAACATCTGAAACACTATCAAAATTTCAGGGCTCAAGTAACAGTTACAACAATCTCAATTTAAACAAATTAAAAGCTAAATCTCTTGAGAGTCCAGCCTGTAAAGCAAGCTGCTACTATTAGATAAAATATGAAATGAGAAAACCAGATCTTTAATGGAAAAAATAAGTGGATTATATTTATTCTTGTCTGGTTTTAGTTTGAAACTGCTTACACATTGGTTCTTACAATTCATTTTAACCAAAGAGGCTGATGTTTCTATGCTAGCCTGGGTAAGAGTAGCAGGATTGGTCAGATGAGAAATGTAAAAACTGTGATTAAGCAAATATTCTGTTTCATGACTGACAAACAGGTTGTTCCCTCCAGTAATTGCATTCACATTCACTGTATGAAGCTAGAAGTAAGTACCAAATTTCCAGCAAAGCATGACACCTGGCACTCATGGCTTCACAGTTTAGTGAAATCATATAGCAAAGGGAGAATGGAGGAGACTTGTGGCCTCTGGCCAGCTGGACAGGATTGGCAGTGCTACACTAGCAGTTATACCTGATCATCTTGAAGGTCTTTTCCAACCTCAATTATGCTATGATTCTATAATATTCTGCATGATCTGTTTAAAAGATAAACATAACCATTGAAAACACCACCTTCATCTGGCATTTTCACAACTTGAAGGAAATCTCTTTGCTACTGTCTCTGTCTTTAGAGCACAAAGAACTGAGCCAAAACCAGGCTTTAAGTCGGGCCTTAAACAGAGAACACTGAGGCCAAGAGGAAGGAAGATCACGACCAGTTCCTGCTTTACTCTGTGAATTAGAAAGGCATGGTTGACCCCTCAGCCAACACACCTCATCCTGACATCCAAGAATTTAGCTCCAAGCAGGTTTCCAATTTCTGGGGACAGATGCCTACCAGGAGACAGTATCCTTGGAGTGAACTGTTTCTATGGTCAGCGTCTGATTTTGCTGGATAAATGGCTATTTGAGGCTCAAATGCAATAAAACTGCTTCACAGTTTGTACTCTCTTTCTCAACCCTATTTTTCAGACTTGAGCTGCAGTTGCAGTGGGCTGAGAGATCAGTGAAGGGTATAGAAGGCTCAGTAAGGCTGGACCTGAGCTGTGGCTGCATATGGAGCACAGCCACCACCGGTGGTGCAGGCTGAGGAGAGACAGCTGCTCAGTTGGGCTGTTCACAGGCAAGCCTCTGAGCTTGAGGTGTTGGGGAAAGGTGTTGAGTTGTGGGGAAGGTCCCTGTGTGGTCATACTAGAGAGCAGAAACTTCACCACCATTTCAACCTTTGGGAGATTCTTTGCCTATGTATGGGGAAATGCAGCAACCAACACTAAAATTGTGTAACATGTCTGCTGCCAGGGATGAACTGCAAAGTCCAGCAAGAAGGGGTGGGGTGTTCTGAAGGGCAGTCTCAGGAAAGATGCCTCTCATTCAGAGGAGCTGTGAGAAATCCATGTCAATACTGGGCACTGGGCTAGCTGAGGGCAGAAGCTTTCATGGCACTGTTTCATGAGAAATGATGAGCTTTGCAGAGTGCTGCACTTTCCCATCAGCATTAGTTCAATCTCATGATGATTCAGCTTAGTCAGGGCTGTCTGTGTTTGGGAACAGTGCAATGCCAGAAACAGTGCTGCTGCTAAACAAAATAAACCTAATAAAACACAGGCATTGTCTGAATAGATTAGACTTAAGGTCTGCCTATTCCAGAATCCTCTGTCTCAGACTGATGAGACCATTCAAAGACAGTGGTGGAAAATAACAGCAAGCAGATGTGGATTAAGCTGCCCTGTTCCTTCTCTGCCACTGTATTAAGTCTCACTTTGGCCCATAATAAATATTGGCTTGAGCCCTAAATTTTGAGTTTTAATAGCCCTTCCAAAATATTTTCCACTGATTGTAACTCTGGCTGTTGTTCATATTTTTTTTAAAAAGTTCAGCCTTTTTTTAAGGTCAAATATGATTCTTCTAGGTGATTTCAAAACAAAATTCATGGTGTTCCTCCTAGAAGTAATTTCGTTTTCGTTTTTTGCAAGATTTTGGCAAAATCCCGTAAGTGGTCTTGGTATAGGAGCAGTGGCTAGTATACATAAAAAAATTTCTACTAAATTAATTATGAATCCAAATTATGAATGGTAGATAACAGAAAAAAGTGACAAAAAAAGCAGAATGAACACAAGTCTTGCAAATGCTGTAACACAAACAGAATTCTAGGTCACCTTTTTCCTACGCACCAGAAATAGCCTATAATTATGTTGTTCTGTTTTTCCGAGACCCTGAGTATTTCAGGCTTTTGCTGAATATTTTAGTTTTCAATTGGTGGATATCATAATGTGAAAAGTATAGTACAGTTTAAAAATGCAGAGCATTTAATGAAAGCATGATTTTTAGTTGTTCTTTGTAGCTTTAGCCCTCCCTCTGCTCTGCTATCATATTAGAGGAATGCTATTGTCAGACTTCCCCTGGATATTTTCTGCTTTCCCATGTTTGCTATTTGTGCTTGCAATAATTTCTTTTTTTTCTTTCTTTTCTTCCCTTCCTCCCTTCCTTCCTTCTTCCTTCTTTTCTTTTCTTTTCTTTTCTTTTCTTTTCTTTTCTTTTCTTTTCTTTTCTTTTCTTTTCTTTTCTTTTCTTTTCTTTTCTTTTCTTTTCTTTTCTTTTCTTTTCTTTTCTTTTCTTTTCTTTCCTTTTCTTTTCTTTTCTTTTCTTTTCTTTTCTTTTCTTTTCTCTTCTCTTCTCTTCTTTTCTTTCTTTTCTTTTCTTTTCTTTTCTTTTCTTTTCTTTTCTTTTCTTTTCTTTTCTTTTCTTTTCTTTTCTTTTCTTTTCTTTTCTTTTCTTTTCTTTTCTTTTCTTTTCTTTTCTTTTCTTTTCTTTTCTTTTCTTTTCTTTTCTTTTCTTTTCTTTTCTTTTCTTTTCTTTTCTTTTCTTTTCTTTTCTTTTCTTTTCTTTTCTTTTCTTTTCTTTTCTTTTCTTTTCTTTTCATGTTCTCTACCCCAACTTTCCCACCACAAAATCCATCTCTATTCCTACAGTAAATTCATTCTCCCTGATGGTAAATTCTCATACAGAATTCTGGGTGGCAGGTTCTGACCAGGGCTGCATACAAATTAGGCTTGTAGAAAATTGCGTCAAGTTAGGTAAAGAACAAAAGCAAACTGACTTCAAAGGGAATGAACCAAGTGGAATCTATAGTTACTGTGCACTAGGGGTTTAACAGACCCTGTGTTAACAAAACGAAAACCTCCTACAAAACAAGCAAAAATCAGACCTGCCCTTCTTTCTGTGATATTTAGGAATTGCTTGAACTGCTTTTAGAAGAAATTACAATCAAAAAGTAGATCTTTGATATTGTTTGGGTTGCAACCATTGCTAACAGGGCTTTGTTCTTCCTGGTATTCCACGGTAATTCACTGTGGCTCCCTGACTCACCATGTCTGCACCAGTCTACAGACACAGAGAGAGTCTCAGCTGGCAAATCTGACTTGGCTGGCTATAGATGAAATCTGGCTAGCTTCCCAAAGATTAGGAGCCTGGACGTGCTTCCTCTCGCTGTTTTTGGTTTTTTGTGCTTTTTTTCCCCCTTTCCCCTTTCTAGTCAGTCACTGATGTGTGTATATCTAGCAAAGACACACTGAACTCACAAACTGTCTAGCATGTTCTCATGCTTGTTCTCCTTGTTTCTTTTTCTTCCTTTCTTTTGGAAGGGTGCAAAAGAGTATCAAAACAGAGAAGAGGTTAACAAGACTTTTAAAGAGTCTCTTTCTCACCTTTTTTTTTTCTCACCAGATTTTTTTCTCATCAGCTGATTACATTAAGATCTTACTAAAGACATGTCTGCTCTCCTTTATAAGATGGCATGTATAAAAATGCCATTGCCACTTTAATTAGGTCTGTCCAGTTGTGGGTTTTATTATAGTTTTTAAGAGTCTTACCTTTTGAAGGCAATTTTACTTTAATTGACTGGAATCAGAGACAGCCCTTACTTGTGTGTGGGTCTTGCTGCCTGTCTTGCTGTCTCTTTAACCAAAGAGGCCATGCACAGCAAATCTTAAACCTGTATCAGACGACAGGAATGCACCTAGTCTCACATACTGAAAGTTCTGGGAGGGAAGTAAGAGGAGGAAGCAAAAGGGGATAAAAAGACAACTTATATCCTTAAGTATGGAAAGGACTCTTACGGTGTATGCTTTAGATCTGAAATCAACCATCCAGCAAGTTCAGACTTGAGAGCTTGAACTGTATCACAGTCACTTAATCTTATTTTACTTCTAGGCACTCTCCTGTGTGCTGGGTATGAAGCCAAATTACTAATATGTTAGTCACAGCTTTTATAATAGCATTCTAGGGGAACTTTTTTCTCTATCCCTCACTCTTTACTTTCCCCACAAACCCATTAAAAGAGTTGATTGTTCCTGACTTGTCAGGTGCAAAAGAAATGAGTTGCATTGCTCCTGGAGATGAAAGGCACTCAGTTGTTTGATGTGGGGCTCTGGGAGGGGTACCCCACTGTCTACATGAGGTGCAAACATAGAACACTGTTCCCAAGACAGGTTAAATATCCATTCTGTGTGCAAAAAATAACAGCTTTTTAGACTCCTGCTTGTAGCACGGTGATGTAAGAGAGCATATGTCCACTGCAGAAATCCTCTCATAGAAGTATGTAACCACAGGAATATCAACTAATTCCTTCTTTGTCCACTGACTGCCTTTTTCAGCTATCCCAGATGAGTCTGCTAAACCTGGCTTTGGATACTTGTTAACGAGTACAGAGTAACTAGAGAGAAAAGATTAAAGGAAGAATACAATCTGTGTGAAACAGTGGCCCTGACTCTAAAGAAGCAGATGATCTAAGGGAAGGAAGAGCTTCCCTTTAAACAAGAGACTCCTCATGCAATGCAAATGATCCCATATGCAGCTGCCACTGGCAGGCAGCCACCCGTCTACAGAAGAATAAAGTCAAAGCAACAATTCCCCTGAACCCTGAAGCTCAGTGACTTCAAACAAGAGAAAAAGTGACATGTTTTTTCTACTGAACTCTTTCCATCTCTAAACTGTATTGATGACCTCATCAGCTACAGCTGTCAACTCGGAGCTTAGCTTCTTTCTGTCCAATGCACAACATCTGGTACCATCTATGTATTTGTACCCAGGATGGGAAACATGTGGACCATACTGCCTCAAAAATGTGCAACAATGGTCTTAAAAAACAAACCTTAGCTTTTGTTCACAGTGGCAAGTGCTTACAAATCCATTAGCTCAGTGGGAACGAAGAAGGGTACATCGACAGATAATTCAGGAACTCTTGCCTCATTAGGCAAATTTTACTGACAGCTAGCTGTGACCATCTCAGTTTTACCTACTTGTGTAGTCTCTGCAGACAGTCACAATGATAAAGAGTCTGTCAATTAGTGAGGTAAAACCACCTCCTCTAGTGGACTCATCTATTCTTCTCTACAGAAGAATCTGGGCTCTTGTAAGCGCATCCAAATATTTTCAAGCAGTTGACAAGGTACCACCTTAAAATGTGACCCTTGCCTTTTTTCGGGAGCAAATTTTCAAATCCAACAATGTACTCCAGGTTGCAACATCTCTTATTCCCTAGACGTGAAGTTCCAGATGCTTGGAATGAGCTGAATTATAGCACCTCTGGTGCTGCAAACATGGTAGACTTAAGGAGATCTTCCCTCTACCATATAACAATGTTTATTTAAATGTGTCATACTATTCTTTATGACTTCCCAGCAAATCTTTTTGATGTATAAAGACATCACTGGATTCTCACTTAGTTCTATGTGGCTGCCAAACTATGAAGCTTGGTAGCTTACATTACTGTGATAGTTGTTCAGTGAGGAGCACCTTCAAGCATCCATAGAGTCTTAAATCTTGGTGCAACTACTTGGCAAATGCATGGAAGGAGTGGTGCCTCCCCAGAAAACTTACAATGCAAGATCCCAATTCAGCAAAATTTGTTTTGCTAGATGCTCAGTTTTTAAAGTACATGAGAATGGATTTAGTGTCAGGATTTGAGGAATTACGGCGACTTAGATCCTTCTGGAAAAACACCCCTTGTGGGAGCAGCAGATAAGCTCACAACTGGGACAGCTGCTATAAAGTAGATGAGTAGAAACTGATTTCTGAAAATGAAGAAGTGAATAGAAAGCCACACTAAGCTGTGGAAGAAGCTGAGGAATGCAAAACACTACTGGCTTTTTCTCTCCATTTGTTTTGGCACATGTGCTGACATCTTCCAGAGAAGTTAAGCTTTTGGAAAACTCTTTGCAAATGAGCTTTTAAATATTATCATGTTAGTGTATTTAGCTATGAATGCCACCCTACTTCCCTGTTCCTTTTCAAAGACCCGTATTTCATGCGTTTCAGATGAATGAAAAATCAGCACTAAAAATGAGATAAACAATAGAGTAAAGTGAAGGCAGAATACCTGACAACTTTGTGCCTCCTTAATATCCAAAACCTCAATTTAATTGGAGAAAGAGCTCTTCAGTTTGGGAGGATGGAATTTGTTTCAAATGCTGGATGAAGAATAACTGAAAAATTATTACATCAAGATTTGCCCATGGAAGATGTTCTTCTCTATAATTTGTCCTATATCATGGACCCTCAGTCTAACCACTGAAAAAAAAATGCAGAAACAAGAATGGGCTCAACCCAGAATCTCTACAGCTATCTCTGCTTACAACTGAAATGTGAGTACAGGACTTTCTGGGTTGCATTTTTGTTCACAGCCCTGAATTTGGACATCAACAGACTTCACTGGCTTTGTGTTGTCTAAGAAACTATTTACTGCTCTCCCCACATAATCCAAGACATTAATGCTGGGAAATGAAGGGAATTCGTGAATGCAGCTGAAGGTCCCAAACTCCCCCAGATTAAGTCTGGAATAAATGTATTTTAATCATACTCATTTTTAGTTACTATAGTTATAAGGAAAAAACCTTGGTGCCTCATATTAAAAAAAAAATCAATGTCAAGAGCATCATTATCTGTTTTCCAACTATTTATAAATTATATGTATCAAATTTTGAGATGTTGGTCAAGATGAGAGTTAGCTATGGTGTAATGTTTGAGTTGAATTCAGCAGAACAGAACTGACTTTGGAAGTGTTTAAATTAATAGCAATTTCCATAGAAAATTTTCCTACTTTGTCTTAGATGTCTAGGATTTTCTAGATTTATTAGAAGCAAGGGTAAAGTTAGAGTTGCTACACCTAATTAAGGTGCGTAGATGTCTTTTCAGTGCCAGAAATTAATACACAAGCACAATCTGTGAATGTGAGCTGTTTCTTATTTAGAAATGCAAGTTCTATGCTTTTACTGCTACATACTTGGTACACTTGCAGACTACTGACACTTGGCTTATGCTCTCACAGCTTTGCCACATAACTCTTTTAGCCTTGTCAAAGAGGAAGAGGGCCAAGAACTCAGTTTAAATCCTTTTTAGGTGAAAATGGCTATCTTCCACTAGAATTATGTGTTTAACACAGAGACTTGGGTTTAAAACATGCAATCAGTCAGATATGCTAAGGTTTATCAAGAAAGATAGGAATAACTTCTGTGCTGATATTCATACCTGCCTGCAGTACCCCAGCTGAAATTCCATTCTGCTCCAACTATCTCTTTCTAGTCACAGCATTGTTGCAAAGAGCTTGCCTTCTAGTGTGTCTGTAGATTTCCAGCTATGATTTTAAGTTTGGTATGAGAAACACAGGAGCTGTGTTTTCTGGGAGGAACAGGTGAGATGCAAAGATCACTTGCAGATGTGTGCCTCATCACAAACTGAGACAGCTGAGAGCAAGTTATTTCTGATTTAAGGTGAGAGTGGAAGTGAGAAACCCAGGTCTTGGGGTTTTTTCCTTAGCTGAAAAAGGATGTAGGATTAATTTTATTTTCTAAAATTGAATAGAAAGTTCATATGTCAACCTCAGTGTTATTTCCTCAGCAAAATTTTTACTGGTCTCTCTCAGAAATTTGCTGTGTGTTATACCAACCTAATAGAGAAAATACAGAGTTAATCAACTATATGGGAAATATATGGTCCTGATACCAACCCTGCTAAGAAGAAAGGCCTGCAAAGAGAAACTAGGTAAGTGTATACATAATGTAGTCTATTTCAAGAACTGGGCTTTTTAATTCCAAGAACGCTTTAGAAAAAAATATGAAAATAAATTATTCTGGTTTGCTCAAAAGCTTGAAGTACTGTTCCTTCCTCAAGGTATATGATGCTGTCTTGATATGGACAATTTCTTGAAACAAAACTATTTATAAATATTAATTTCTTTCATGTGAATCTGTGAGCCAAGCCCACAGTTTTAAGTCTGACTTGTGCACTAGATTGTGCTGCAGTCTTCATTGGAGTGTATTTTTTTTTCACAGCAAAACAGAGTCTAGTAGGCAATGGAGTGTAGTTCCACACAAAATACCCAAATCACAAGAAAACAACATTTTATGTCTGAAAATATCTTTGAGTTGCTATCTGGCTATTATTCATTGCCATGTTTCTTAAAGGGTTTTTTAAAAATTTATTCTTCTGTGTATCAGTAAACACCAGTACAAGTTTTCTTCATCCTTCTGCAAGATATTTGGTTGTTTTGTGTCACCAGTATTTCTTCCTTCAATGGACATGCTCAGCATCAGACAGAGGATGGTAGCCCACTGCATTTGGACACTGCAGTCTACGCTGCCTCTCTGCACCAGCATTGCCGAGTACATTGCAGTACTTGGGAGATCAGCTGTATGATGAGTCCTCTAGAGCAGCAAAAGTCTATTCCAACCCTTCTCTCTCTGGCTGTATAACCTTGTTACAACTGTAGAACTTAAAAGACACACAGGTTCGGAAAGCTAGGGTGAGGGAAACTATTTATGAGCAATATGTGGTGCTTTTCTGTGTGTGATCTCTGAATGGTATCAGAAGGCTGATAAAGGTTTTGATCAATATCATGTACCAAAAGCAAAAAGATTAGATTTCCCATAAGTTTTTCTGAACTAAATGCCTGCCATCCCACACTGTAGCTACCACTCTATGATTCAAGAGTGGTCCTAGGAGTTCCTCCTAATCTTGTTTCTCCAGTGTGTTATCAATCAAAGAATGGCTTGAGTTGGAAGGGAGCTTAAAGACAATCTGTTTCCAAACCCCATGCCATGGGCAGGGATACCAGGCTGCATCCATCCTGGCCTTGAAAACTGCCAGGGATGTGCCTTCCACAGCTTCTCTGGGAAACCTGTTCCAGAGCCTCACCACTCTCATAGTAAAGATTTTGTTCCTAATATCCAATCTAAACCTATCCTCTTTCAGTTTGAAGCCATTTGCCCTTTTCCTGTCACTACATGCTCTTGTAAACAGTCTCTCTCTATCTCTCTTGCAGGCTGTCTTTAGGTACTGAAAGGCTACAATAAAGTCACCCTGAAGTCTTTTCCAGGCTACACAATCCTCTCCTCATAAGAGAGATGCTCTGACAATATTCCTGTGTGTGGGTGAGACTGATTCTGAGAAATTATTCTGATATCCTTTAAGTGGAGTAATCATAGAAAATTGGAATTGAAGTGATGTGAGGTGATATGCATACAGTTCTGACTAGTGACAGACACAAGTTAATTTCATTCCCTGCATGAGATCTGGTGCTGGATATACTGTGGTGTAGTGCAGCTGTGAGACATCAGATCTCACAGGAAGTTGTGTGGCTGTGAAACGAACTCACCTGTATCACTGCTGCACAGCAGGGGTTATGATTAAGCTGTAATTCTCCCCAGAGGGTTTCACAGTTCTGGATTTGCAACCATCACTAATTCAAAACCATTGCTCTTCTGCCTTTAACCCTCTTTAGACCCACAGAGATTCCACTGAGTAGAACATTAGTATTTGACAGCTGAGGCTTTCTTCTTTTCTTGGTCAATCAATTCTTCTTGGGGCACAAATTTAGGGGTAAACTGAGTACAGGCACTTGCATTGAAAAATGAAGAGGAGTTTATAAGAGTATGTCACTTGCATGAAAAGCTGAATTGTGTAGCAGCTTTACTTGGAAAGATAAAAGAGGGTTTAGCTTTAGATGCAAAGGAGAATATGTAGTATTCAAACTCTAGCATTCTGGTCAAGCTCATTGTTAGCTGTCCAAAGGAAGTACCATCTATGGTAAATGTAAATCCTTTAAAAGCTTTTCTTTTGATGAGATCTTTCAAAATGGATAGCTCAAACAATCTATAAGATTCATAATGTCAAATTAATTTCATGGTAGAGATAGATCTAACATTGCATTTTATGGCTTCCCCATAAAAAGCCACTACTGAAAAGTTTTCAAGTTCTCATGGGAGGGCATTGACTTTTGTATTTTTATTTTCTTTTTCATTGAAAGTGCATTTTTTTTTTTCCAAACATTTTTGCCCTTGGATTATTTTCCCTTGGATTACTATGACTGATTAGCCTTGTTGCCAAGATTCAGAACCCTGAAGCTGCTGACTTACTTCATTACAATAGTTGACATCTTCATTGTTGGTATGGGAGTTTTGGCCTTCACAGAATAAACAGAGTCTTAGAGTACAAAGATTACGTTGAAAAGGATAAGCAAGTCCCAAATAACAATGCTATTTTAAAAAAGAATTAACCTTAAAGTTTAGAATAATTGTGCTATGCATTACAAAATCTTATAGTTTAAGAACTTTAGGATAAAAGATTCAGATTTTCCTCTCTCATTATATCTCTCAAGTATTCTTGAATCTTTGAAGGTTTATCAGTTGTTTTTGAACCCAAACATTTTCTTTTCTATTCTCTTTGTCCAAGTTCTCTTTCTCGTTTATTTAGGTAACTAAGGATCCTAAATTTCAGATAAAGGCAAAAAGATTAGCCTGATATTCCAGCTGGAGGTTTTTGTCTTCTAAAAGTACCCCCACAGTGTAATTATTGATAACTTGAAAAATGTGACTGAAAGGAATTTTACTTCTTTTGAATTATTACTGTTTTGAATTTTTGTCCAGCAAGTCCATATAAAACTGTAGATCCCAATATCACTTCCATAATAGACTGCTCAAAATTCTGAATGTAGGTTCAGAATCACTGCAGATTCTGGTGATGGCTCTGCATTTTCTCTTGCAAATGTCTAGGCAAACATCTCTACTTGCTGTTATTAATGAAATGAGAGTCTCTGAGACACCTTTCTTCTCTGTGCAATAGAAGTTTTTCTTGTAACCCAAAGGTTTGGTTCATATTCTGCAACATGCAGGTAGAAAGTGTAAAATGTAGGAAAGGGGAGTAGGAAATCTGCAGTGCCAATAGTGTCAGTGTGCCAAGCCCCCGTGTGACAAACAGCCTGCAATACATGACTGCTCTGGCCAGATCTCTGCTGTGTGTTAGCACAGTTACATTGCTGTTATCACCCAGGAAAGCTTCTTGTTTTTCTTCATGAGCAGATCAAACTATTGTTAGAGTTTGATATCTTACTATTTATTTTGATTTTTGTCATCTAGGATATCATTGAGTGGTGTTTCCTGAAACAGGAGGCCATATTTTCAGTCTAATCATAATTTCATTTTCAACATGAAAATATTTGCTGACATTCTTCTGAAGTGGGAATCTTTCTATATCCCTAAAGTGGAATCCAGAAAGTAAAAGGGAAGTGGTTTTCTATTTCTTTAGAAAATTTTTTACCCTCCAGACTTTTTATTTGTCAGATTTGGTAGGCAGTTGACAGATCTGATGAAGTTTCTAATACCTACATAGCCCTTGAAAGGGATGGGTTATATTCATGAGATATGTTAGGCTAGATAGAACAGCAGCAGATATTGTTGCTTTAAATCATGAGTATGTAAACCTCCTGAATTCTAGTTCCTGTAATAAATACCCTTCCTGAGCAAAACTGCAATTTACAAGAGTCTGGATTTTTCTGTTTCTACTTTTTGAAGTTAGTGTACATGGCTGGTGAAATTAGCAAAAGTCTGCTCCTCGGATTCTGGAGGTACAACAGAAATAGTGATAGAATCATAAGATCACCATATCATAGAATTAGCTGAGTTGGAAGTGGCCCACCAAAGTCCAGCTCCTGGCTCAGCACAGGACAGCTCCAACAATCACATTGTGTGCCTGAAAGCATTTTCCATCTTGAGGTTTGCCAGGCTGGTGCTGTGACCACTTCCCTGGGGAGCTGTTCCAGTGCCCAAACACTCTGGGGGAAGAACCTTATACTGATATCCAACATAATCCTCCCTGACTCAGTTTCATGCCATTCCCTCAGGTCATGTCACTGATCATGAAAGTTAACAGATCAGTGTCTGCCCCTCCTCTGCTCCCCATGAGGAAGTTGTAACTGCAATGAGCTCTGTCCTCTGTCTCCTCCAGACTGAACAGATCAAGTGACCTCAGCCACTCCTCATTCGGCTTCTCCTCAAAGCTATTCACCATCCTCATGGCCCTCCTTTGGACACTCTCTAACAGTTTCATGTCTTTCTCATTCTGTGTCACTGAAACCAGCCCCCAGCACTGGAGGTGAGGCTGCCCCAGAGCAGAGCAGAGCAGGACAATCCCCTCCCTTGCCTGGCTGTGATGCTGTGCCTGATGCCCCCCAGGACAGGGTTGTCTCTCCTGGCTGCCAGGGCACTGCTGGCTCGTGTTCAACTTGCCACTGACCCAGCATCTCGTTCTCCAGTCTGTCTGTACATCCAGGGTTGCCCCATCCCACATGCAGAATCTGGCACTTTCCCTGTTAAACTTCATAGAGCTGATGATTGCCCTTTCTCTAATTTGTTGAGGTCTTTCTAAAGGGCCTCCCTGCTCTCAAGGGAGTCAACAGGTCCTCCCAATTTAGTGTTGCCAGCAAACTTACTTACTATTCCTTCATGTCCTATATCCAAGACATTTATGAAAATGTTGAAGAGAACTGGGCCAAGGATGGAGCCCTGTGGAATCCCACTGGTGACTGAACACCAGCCTGATGTCACCCCGTTTCTGTCTGATCATTCTGTCTTTTGTGACCCTTCTCTAATTGTTTTGTATTTATTTTGGAGACATTTTAGTAGCTCAATTGTTACTTTTTCTGGTGTGTCCTGGCAAGCTGCCAAAGAAAATAGGTGCAGGTGCAAAGCATCCCCAGGCTCTAGACTTGGATGTACCTGAATTGAAGATGGAATCAGGCAATTTAATGACCATGTTACCTTAACTATGTTTGGATATATCAGCCTCTGTTGGATCAGGTCAGGGAATACCCACTACAGAGAATGACTCAGCCATGCTTGTCATGTCTGCCTCTGCCAGCTCCAGCGGAGACCTGAGCCCCATACAGCAATTTGCTCCCTCCTCTGCCATCTAATGGAGAAGAGAATTGGAAACCGAGGTGGAAAAGCTCACAGACAGAGAAAAAGAGAGTCTAATAGATAAAGCAAAAGATGCACGTGTAAGCAAAGCAAAACAGGGAATTCTTCCACTAGTTTCTGAAGGCATGCAGGTGTTCAGCCACCCCGAAGAAAGCAAAAGAACAAACCAAATTAAATGATTCCCCATACAAATACAAAAGGAGATTTATTTCTTGTGTGCACCCTTAGTTTCACTGGGGGTTTGTAAAATACATCAGTTGGTTATTTCACAGCAGCCATTCTCATAACATGAAACCATAACAAATACCCAAAATTATTACATGTGGTGAGTAAATGGCATTGCATTTCTCACAAACACCCACTAAAGCAGCAGTAATTTATTATTCAGGCAGACGTACTGAATCTTACAAGAGGCAGCTAACTTAGCTCTTTGTTAGTGTGCTGCCTGTCATTATTATGAATTGACATTTCTTGCTAGTATGTGATTTTTTTTTTGTTTTTATAGGTGTATGCATATATACTTCTGTTTGCTAGAGAGGTCCATGGTAATATTCCATTACTAAAATGGAAAATCTGAATAATCTGATTTGAATGACTGTACAGCCTGTGTTGTATCAGCAAGGCCTTTGCGTGTGAGGGCTTTCAGTCTAAACAGAATAGCACCATATTCAGACTAAACACCACAGCAAGGCAAAGCTACCACATCCTTTGTAGGAAACCAGCATGACAGATTGCTTGTCAGGGGTGTCTGTCCCTCCACAGGCTGTGGAACACAGTGGAATCAGAGAGCTATCTGCCTCTGCGGGTTTATGGTTTTACAGGAATCACAGAGATGCAGTGGGATAGTCCACATGACAGGACCATTGCCATGGATTAATATGGGCTTTTTGAGGGACAAGCCAGGAAGATGATGGTAAAGAGTTTGTTTAAGCTCCTTCTGTGAGGGAGTGGTGGGGAAGAATGGAGGTCTGCCTTGGCAGATGGGCAGCACGTGAGAAGCGAGCCAGTTGAGAGCTTGTGTTTGAAGGTTAGTGAGCACACCAGCATGCAAGCTGTGTTGTGATGGGTGTCTGCTGCATATCACCTAATCAGGAAGTGTAAGTAAACAAGGCCTTCAGAAACACCTGCAAGAAGCCTCACATTCACAGGTCCTGGTCCTCATGGACACACAGTCCAACAGGACACAAGCAATCTGTGAAATCTCTGGAACTCATTAATGATAACTTTTTTTACAGGTGATGAAGGGATCAAACAGTGATGAAGGGACATGCTTTACCAGTCAGCAGACATGGAAGAACCCTGTGTGTCCTTCTACACCAACATCACTTGTTCATCATTGCTATTCTGGCTGGTGTATACTGACTCCTATGGACATCGGTGTCCCTAGAACAGCAAGGTTTAACCTGAGAATCCATTTCTTGTCATGGTGACTCTAAGTCCCACAACACAAAATAATTTTCTTACAGTCTTTTCTTTACACTTGTATTTTCTTCTTGTCCACACCCATTCACCCAGAGCAGGTTTGTCTCAATACTGAAGGAGCCAACATATGATATTAGCTTTTTAAGTAGCTGGAGTTCTCATTTGCCCATGATGAATTCCCTGCTGAGATGATGACTTGTGTCATCTCAGATCTGACAGCAATGGAATGAGTTGTCACTTCTGTTGTTCCAGAAGTTAGCAGAAAAGAGAAATAGTTGTGCAGTAAGCCATTGGAATTTCTATTCGCTGGGCTTCATTATACTTGCTGTGTAATTACATAGTAACACAGATTTAAAAATGCTTTCGTCAAAAGATGAGAAGCATTTCTTTTCAGTTCAAATCCAGTTATTGTAACCACTGTTTTTCTCCCAATTACCTGCGTGCTTAACCTCACCTCTGTTTATTTTCTATTTAGGAACTGTCACAGATGTTACTGGAAAACAGTTTCTACATGACTTATTAAGAGCCCACAAGATTCTCAGTAGCTCACAAGCCAGCTCACACAATTGTACTGTCATAATGGAAAGTAGAATTCTGTCTCACATTGCTTGTATAAACAAAGGTACAATTGATTATTCCATTTTCCTTTATAATGCTCTGCTGTGTATCATGTGAAACAGATACAAAATATGCGGAATGACTGTTTATTTTTATTAGCAATCTTGGATTTCCATCTATTTACGTGTTGTTCTCTAGTGTTTATTTGAGTTTCAAGGCTAAATATCTGTCTTCCATTGTATCTTGCATTGCAAACTGAGTAACACGTCAGGTTTGTCCCCTGTGCCTCATTAAAATTAAAATACTGAATTAAAATGCTCAGTAAAGAAGTCATTTGGCTTTGCTAGTATGCTTCATATAATTCCTGTTGGGCCCTGTGTGGAAGTGAAAACTACACTCTCTGAGATCTCCAACCTCCCAACACACCTGAACTTTGGGGCACCATCCTGCCATCCTATTTAGGATTTCTGTTCTGCATAATAAAATATACAAAAAAAAAAAAAGTGAAAAATTTAATTCCTTTGGGAACTGTATGTTTTTATTCTCTGAAGCTGTTTGTGGGAAGCAGATTTGGCAGTGTGTCTGTTGTGTTCGGTGTTCGATGAGATGTGTATTTAGAAGGAAAACTAAAATGATGCTCACCCACTTTACTTGCCTATGGTGAGGCAGATTTGATGCAGCTGGCAGTACTGAAGCACTGTCCAGGTTTGGAAAAGACGATGGAAGATTTGCATTAGTTCAGCATGTTTTATGGAAAGTTGGATTCAGGTTGCTTGTGCCTGATGTCAGTGCCACATATAAAGCTTGGAGAAACTGTTGGCTGGCTACATGCAGAGCTTTGCCCTAGCACCTGTGCATGCATTTCTCTTGGTGCATAATGGTGTGATTTCCAATCATGTGCCCAGGCATAATTTTGCACTTACTTCTCCTTTTGATATCATGATTAGTTTTGGCTAATGTGCATTAGGCTGGAGACAACAATAACATTAATTGATTTATTATGTCTTAATTTTAGCTTGTTACGAGTCTCTTGCTTGGACAAAAAAGCTCTTTGGAACCTCCAGGGTGGTCATACTACCAGCCACCTGGAACATACAAAGTCCAGTCCCTTTTTGTCTCGCTCACATGCAGTTCTGCACGAGATCTTGCAATTCATCCCCTGAGACTCATGGTCCCCAGTAGTGAGGGAGTGGAGTAGACTGCCTCTGGTACATATGAGACTCCAGTTTGGTGTCTCCCAGTTTCTAGTGGGCAAAAAAAGCAGAACAGCAACAGGAAAAAAGGCTTCTTCTAGGCCTGGATTTTTATTGTCCTCTCTGAGGTGTAGTGGTATGTAACTTTAAGACACAAGGAGTAGTGTTGGTCTTCAGAAGATCTTTAGGAACTTATTAGTCATTTGTATGACAGGATAAAACGTTTTCTGTCACTTGGGTGGGGAAGGGTCTCACTGGTTTCAGAAACAGAATATTTTCCACTCAATGAAATGTTATATTAAACTATTGCTTGGGTTTTGCTTCATTTATTTGTTTTGGAACATTTTTCACCTGGGACAGTTAATGAATATGAAAGAGACTGGTCTCTTATATAAAGCCCCTAAGTCAGCTTTTGTAGCTGAAAATCCAGCTGTTTCTCTTCAAATACAAACGGTATCATAGCTGATAAGTCAAATTAAGCCTGAACATGCAACCCTAGACTACATCTCAACTACTTTAAGGATCAGTTTTAGAGATTTATAATACCACAGAGTACTGTTCTGTATTATCTCCACGTGCCATGATTTAAACATTTACTGACTACTTGCTATTAATAACATAGACACAGAAAATCTCAGTCAGTGAAGTACAGCATATGCAACTGCACAGAGATCTCATCAGTGCCATGGGCCTCCACACTGAGATGGAAGAAGTTCTGAATAAACTGTTTTTGCATGTGTTTAACTCTGTGCATTGGCATTCATCCAGTGTGGTGGCTTTAACATTTTTCCTTTCCTTTTAACATTTTTAAAATATAGTATATTTCCGTTATGAAATCAGTAGTGTGACAGGGGACAAGTGCAATCATAGATAAACAGAATTTGCCACTGTTCAATATGGTCAATGTAACTGGTCAGCTTCTTAGTTATTTCCATTCTGCTGTTCACATCAGGAAGAGTGTCATGTGAGCTCTTCTACACTTGGCAGACTACTTTTCAGCTTATAAGCACAAGAAAGCCATGCATTTGATGCATTGACTCCCTGAAATACAGGGAGTCTTAAGCTTTAATTGTTTAAGTAGAAGACTGTTCAAATAGACATATACCTACAGGCAGCATAGCTAAACTGCAAAATTGTGTGTTGTCTCAAGAAAATAAAGGACTCTCCACAACAGAAATTGTATATGAGTTAATTCACTGTCCTGGATGCCACTGTAGCAGAAGTGGCTGCTCCTACACCCTGCTATGCAAAGAACTGGCTTATTGGTGAGCTGGCTAAGGAGGAATGCCAAACACACACAGATGGGTTCTCCCTCTTTCCATCAGAGGGAAAACCCATCTGGAAATTTTGGAGCTCAGTTCTTTGCATGGCAATGTGTTTAGAGAAAGGAAATAACTGCTCCTCACTTTGTTCTCTCCTTACTTCTAACAAGTGATCTTCAAAATTTTTAAAAAATTTTTAAATTTTTAAATTCTTAAAAAAAATTTTTAAAGAATTATTACCAGTGAATGAAGGGGATGAGGAAAGTTTTTATCTTTCATTGGTCACATTAATTGTATATTTTTATCTATTAGTTGTTAGTCTGAATAACCATAACTTTTAAAATTAATATTTACAAGTATAGAAGAAATCCTATGTATCATTTTTATGACGTTGGGTACAAATGCCCACTTTTGTTTTCACATTGCTTTCCCAATACTTTCTACAGCTAGAAAACATTGCCTCATTGACATGTGTTCCCTATTATGTCTTTTTGCAGTTATTTATGGTAATCCTGTAAGACATCAAACATTTAAAGGGTTTGCAATTTCTCAGGGGCATCAAAGGCTGAACACCCCCTGCTCCCTCTCTACACCAATAGCTTACAGCACATAGGTGACATGAAGATTGTCCACAGAGGACATCTATGTACTCCTCAGTGGAGCAGAGCTCAGCGGGGCTCAAAGGGAGCTGGTGCAGTCATGTGCTGCAGAGATGTTTGTCTGGGTCTTAAGAGAATGGAAACTGAAGCAATGTGGGGTTTTGCCTGGTTGCTTTAATGGTTGTCCTACCATGGACACAGGACAGTGTGTGTTCAGATCTGCATACAGGTGGTACAGGAAAAGTCATTGTGGAAGCACATATAGGAAAAATGAATGTCTCATTTTGTGACTGAGAAAGAAGTCACACTGAAGCAAAATCTGGTTATTATCTAGAAGGCAGCCAAGATAGACTGAGCTCTTAAACCAGTCCTATGAGCATTTTGAGCATTCGGTTAAGTAGTTCTAAGTTTTTTACCAGTTCTCTTCAGTACAGTCAAGTCTATTGGTTTTAGTCTTACATTGTTTCCCAGCACTACCCTGTGCCAAAAAGGTGTCATGGCACTTGCTTTGCAGATTCTTTTCCAGCCCCAAAACAAACGTTTTCAGCTGCTGGTGGCATTCCCTGAATATGGAAGGAGCTGCAGGACACTATGTGTAATCCCTAGGCATTAGCTATTTTTTCTCTCCAGGAGTCTGTTTGTGCCCGTAGCCTTTCCCCTGGAAAATTTATGGTAATGTTGCTTAACCACAGACCTAGTGGCCTGGGAATACTTAATAGGAGAGGTGGGAGCTGAATAGCAGTAATATGACTCACGGGCATAATCAGTTGCTTCTCTCTTAATGAGGAGCACAGAGAAACAGAAAGCTTTATTAATATGCAGAGATAGGCCAATTTTATGAGGGAGGTGTTCAACAAAAGCTGAATGCTAATATAAATAGCCCCAGCTAGGATCTTTTCTGCACCAAAATTGACCCTGTGCTACACATTGTCATAAAGGGCTGGCTTTTCCAGCCCCCTTCTCCTTCATATAACTATTTTAGCTGAGGATATAGCTCCAGAATATTTCTGTTGAGATAATGTATTTCTAAACATGACACTCTTAACTCTGCAATCAGCTGTAAAAACTAACACCATGCTGCTCACAAACCAAATAACTGCATCAATTTACATAAAGAAATAAAGAATAAATGACACTCCAGGGGCATGCAAATACCTTATACGATGCAAGACAGTCCACTGAGAAATTTCAGCCCAGCATGAAGCAGACATGGCAATTGTACCTAGCTTGTCCTTTTGCATTGTGATTCTTCTCTTATTTCTTCATCTATTGTAATGAGGAAAATAAAATGAAAGAAACTGGCAGCTTGATCTGGAGTAAAAGCATACTTGTCATATTATGCTGTAACTAATTGACTATTAATAGGCAATAATACAAGCATGGCTTAATATAAGCAATGTCTGGTCATTGTTATGAAGCTGCTGTAGGCTTTTTGACTTTATGGCTCATGTTAACTTAATGGCCTGTGAAGTTCTGTACTATTCATTCCTAAACAGTCCAAAACCATTTTAAGCCATTCCTCTGGGGTTTGCTAAATCTACTAAAATTCAGTTTTAATTTCTTTCTGCTATTGTTTAGTGAAAGTCCACAACATTCCCCCTCTAATCCTATATTTTTAGCAACACTTTGGAAAATAACTGATCATTAACTTGATTAATTTATTTTAATACATACATACATTTTTAGAATAACTTTTGAAGTTGCCCATGCACAGAAATGGGCCTTCAGAATTCCTCTGTCTTACGGCACACTCGGGCTGTTCACTGGCACAGAAGATTCCCAGTCTTATTTATATGGGGTTCTTTAAATTGTCGTGCAGTAGAGAAAAATTAGTTGGGCTGTTCCTTTACAAGCTGCTGTTCAACAGTGCATATATGAATTTTAGAGATCCTGTAGTGCAAGTTCTAAATGTGTGCTGCTCTTTGTTCTAGCTCCACTTTGAAAATGTCCAATAAAAGGTGCTTGAGTACAGAGACGTGCACTTACTGCTAAAAATATTAAGTGACATGTGAGTGATTGTAATGGTCCTTTTATTCTCTCAATTATATTAACTAATCTCAACTCACTATCATGTGTTCCTTGCTCTGTAAATCTGTGCCCTCTTACAGTCCACATACTTCTCTGATTGCCAGGACAAGAGCAATGAAGAGAAAGACCTTCTGGCATATGAGATAAAGTAACCACCACAGTGATGAGGTGTATTTTCTTAAATTTTATGTACCAGGAAAGAGGAAACAAAAGTAGTTATATATCCTGTCCTGGTTCTTGTTTTTAAAAACAAATCCTCTTACTTACAGGTAGGTTAATTTCACCTCAGTCTGCATTAACTCCCCTGTTTTTTGTAGCTCTACCAAATAATTTCCTTTTTCATGCTTGCTATTAGTTTTTGTGATAAGTGAATATTTTAACCTGGGTAAACTACTTTTTTATTCTTAGTAAGCAGAATGCTGCAGAAAGCCTAATTTTACTTTTCTAGAGACTTAACTAAACATTGCCTATTTATCACATGGAGGTACATTAAAATAATGTAAGGACACGTGCTGAAAATCCTTTCCAAACCTTTCTTCATTCAGTTATAGTAGAAAACATTGCTTTCCGTTAGTCATATTCAAGTTCTGAATAGAGCTTCTCAGCTCTGAAGAATGAAGAATGTTTCCTTTTATAGCAGTGTGCAAAGACTTGTGGGAGGTGGAGAATAAGATGTGGAAGCTGTAACAGAAATATGAAATTAAAGACCTAAGAAAAGAAGAAATTGAATGAAAAATGATCGGTTCTTAATTTGGGTCAATTGGCAAGTAACAACCATGAAAGCTATTTTGGGGATGGATATTTCTTCAGTCAAGTAACTGGATTCCATCCAGCATGATTTTCCTATAACCTGAATTCTCAAAACATGTTGTACCTTGCAAGGAGGAACACCAAAAAAGATTATTTTTCTCCCTTTTCTATTTCCTTCTCCCTTAAGGCCCAGTTTAATTAGAAGAATAACAGCTTAGGGGGAAAAAAAAAAAAAAGAAAAAAAAAGGTATCTGTTTTGTAGCTGCCTTGAAAAGCTATTTGTGAATGGGAGGAAAACATGGGAGACAGAACAACCCAAAATGCTGGAGCTCATTCTGCTGGTGTAACATGAATAAATTACATCAGTGTCCTGATTCTAATCATGAGTGTCCATATTTTTATGATTGAGCTTTCCTGAATAATGCCAGTACGATTTGCAAATAAAGGCAGACCTAGGCACTAGCCTAGATCAGTCAAAGTCTATTCCCACCTACTGAATCAAAGTGGGACAATTTTATCTTTTAAATGAAGGGGAAAATTGTGTTATGCTTTCACCTTCATGAACCATTTAAACTGAAGCATCCAACAAATCCTCAGTATGAAAATGCTGTTACATATTATCAGGTAAATTTTTAAGCTCAGCTGTGAAATAGAAAGTAATCTTTAATGAAAATAATTTAAAGACGGGGGTTATAATTTTGATGCATTTTGGTGCAGAAAAGCACAGCTTTGCTTGATGATATTTCACTGGTATGAAAGAGTACAAGCAGCACAGTACATATCTGCTTGCCACAATGTTAAAATATAAATAGTATCAAATCTGAAATAAAATTAAAATTATAAATATAGATTGACTGCACCATTTTTTGAATATCAAAACAAGTTATATGAATACTTTAGGGCACCCTTGAGTCCAGATAGTTTTAATAACATCATTAAATTTCACAATCATTATTTAATTGGTTAACAATCAGCTTTACAAAATTTCACCTCTCACTTTCTTCCTCTTCCACACTAGTTTAGTCAGCTCCTTTCCACATATTGGCAAGCAATTACAATTTTTAAATATATTTCAGACTGCTGAAAGAGCATTTGTCACTTTTTGTGTGACTGGCAAAATCAGAATTTAAAACATTTGTTTCATGAACAAAATGCCATTCTAACTGCACGTCATGCATGGGAAACTCCTTTTTGCCCAGTTGTAACAGCATCAGACAAGGCTGCCTATCCATCATAAAAGCCCAGTGGATTATGATCCTGTCTAAAGATGGGTACCTTGATACAGGGAATGCCTGTGATGCATGAGATTTGCAACGGGTTTTATTGGAGGCAGCAATGATCCCTCTAGCCTTAAAATCAGCCCCTCAGGTCTGGAGATGCAATGTCTGAGTAAACAACAGCTGGCATTAAAACCTAGAACTGTTTCCTGAGTCACAGAATGTCAGCCACCAGCCACTACAGGTTTGGGTCACTGGGGCTCTCTTGGTGGTGTTAAAATTATCCCAATGTGTGCTCCTGTGCTTTGGACCATCTCTTCTAGACTCCTTCTTGGAAACACTCCAGATTATCTGTATTGGCACAACACTTAACAAAAATAGCAGAGCCTTTCTACTGAGTAGCAGGCATTTCAAGGGAGTAGATGCTTATATTAACTGTGTATTTACAGTGTCCTGTGAGATCACATTTACCTCTCTTTTATTACATGCAATTAGTGTGAAAAAGCCACAATCCACTTCACTACTTGTGAGAGACTTTCTGGGGCTGGAAGACTAAAACTTGTAAAATACATTTCAGTAACTATGAAAAAGAAAACTTCTCTGCAAAAGCCTTATGTCAGGACACATTTCATCTGATACATGAAGAAAAGTGTAGTTCAATATCAATATTGTATTGCTAAGCACGGACACACTGCAGTATTTATTTGAGGAGAAAATGATAGGGTTTTTTGCAGGAAAGCTTACTCAGAATTTTAGAAGTGAGCTGACTCCCATCCCCTACCAAATGCACATTTTATCTTTATATGCACATGGTCACTCTTTGTCTGACCAGCTAAGCTGGGCTCTATCAAACATTTGTTGACACCAAAGAACCTTAATCTATTACTCGTTAGCAGACATATATGTGTCAGAGCTCTAAGGTTGTCCCTTGCCTTATCCCAGTCTCTCCAAACTTCAGTTCTGGTGTTTTGCATCAGCACAGCTGGTCACTGCTCAGAAGTAAACCAGCAAGCTCCAGACTTACATTAATGTCATTGTCTGCTCTGTGTTTAGAGGTTTAGTATCATAGCATTGGGGACCTAAGCTGGAAGCAGTGCTATGGCATCAGCAGCTTAGTCATATGGGCTTTCTTGAACTTGGAAGCAATGGTTTAATGAGCATGGGTCTAGAAATACCTGGTCTTTTCTTCTGGATGAAGGCCAAGAGAGAGTAAATTCAGTAGCAGAGCTGATAACTCAGCACTTTGAACTTGATTATCTGGGTTAGTGGGATCTGCTATGTGCATTGACTCAGCTTCACCAATGTATTTAGTTCTTGATGTTGTTTCCTTTTCTCCTGCCCATTTTCTAGTGTGAGACCTGTACAGGTAAACAGCATATAGTGGCACCAAGCCAGACATCCTCCACTCTACATCTGTGAGTGTCAGGTACACACACACACACACACACAAACAACCAACAAACCAAGGGAAAAAACAAAACAAAACCAGAAAACAAACAAACAACACCAACAAAAGTCTCAAGCCCCACCCCCCACAAATTAACAAACAAACCCAAAAAGACCCCCACCCTTCTCTGGCAACTGGAGTGCAGTGCTTCCAAAAATTTAAAATTTTGGTTTGTAAAATCAAGGTGATTTCCATTACAGATTTCAGAGGACAACTCCAGCCACTCTGCCTTTATGGGTGGAAGCACATATGGCTTTGCTTTTTTTGCTCAGTGTTGCTATGGGATGCTGGTAGAACAGTGAGAACCTGTGCCTTACAGTGACTTCAGCTTCATGGCTGAAATTAACAATAGTGCTACTAGCAACACAGTTTTTGCTAAAGCAATGTTTTGCTTTGCAAAGCACTTGAAAGGCTGACAGTGGCTCTCTGGAATCACCATGACAGCAAGACATTACAGAAAAATGGTCCCAAGTTGTCCTCTCTACTGCTTCTGAAACTCAGACATTTCTTTCTAATCTAGGAAAGCTTGTGATGTACTCTTCACAGCCATAAACACGAGATTGTACGAACTGGTGATAACCAGCTAGTGCCACTGGAGCAAGAAAGGCGAGAAAGACTTAAAAACTAAGTCTCCAACTGCCCCTGATCTGCCAAGGCTGCAGCTGTCTGGCAGCCAGAGCCTCTGATGCCCTTGAAGCTTTGAGCTGCAACAGAGAGAATCCCAGCTCCCATATCCCTGATATTTGCTCAGATTTTCAGATTGTCAAACCAGTAACAATCAGTATAAAAAGGCAGTTGTTCTGTTATTTCAATCCAATCCTAATGCAATCTTACAACACTTCTGTTATTTTGTGCCACTTTCTCATGAAATGCATGTCCGTCCAGTTTTAACATGGTTTCTTGTCTTTCTGTATATCTCATCCTTATCTCCAACAAATATCAAATTCTATAGTTCTTTCCACTTTTAGAACCTTGACTGTCTGCTGATCCTGAACTAAGAATCTCAGCTTTGTTCACTGCCAAGACTTGGCAAAATGTTTTTCTCTTTTGTTTTAATCTTTGTGGTTCTCTTTGTTTTAAAAACATTTTAATTTTTCTACTTTTAATCAGATTTGTGCAATCAAAATTATGTTCTGCCTGCTGGTCTGGATTTCTTTCCTTGCTCTGGTCTTCCACAGAGCTGACAAGAGATAAAAAAGCTTAAATGATATGTTGTTCATGGAAATTATAGAAAATAGAATCAGATTTTCCTGCACACAAAAAGTCTTCTGCTTCCCTCCCCCATGCCCCTCTGAATGGCCTTTTAAATGCCATTCCTTTTCTTTTAATATAAAATAAGTTTCCACAATGAGTTCAGCATCTTTTTTTGTGGCTGATTGCATTAACCCAGTTTCACAATCCTAGCTGCTGAACAGATCTTTTAGCACACAGAAACATAAAAGCCACGTGTGTTTCAAACAGGTAGACACTTTGGAGGAGATGTAACCTAAGGGGCAATTTAAAATTCCCTCCCCTCCTCCTTGTTAATTCAGATATAAACATTAAAGATTTTGTAAATTTCAACCAAACCCTCTAACATTTCCAACTGTGATTTCAGTGGGAGATTTGACAGAGTTTGGATTTCTGTGGGAGGTTTGATTGAGTTTGAACTGCAAGATTTGGGATGAAAGCGGGCTTCCATAAGTTAAGAAAATAGACTACTCTCATGATGATCTGGCCAGGTAAAAAAATCTAGTGAATGGGACTGTCAAGGTGAATCTCTATGTTTTTGGCTGTATTAACTGTATGACTGTATGTTTTTTCACAAGCCCTCAGTGGGGTTTGTGAATATAACATTATATACAGGAAATTGAAAGATGTACAAAGAACAGATATAGTTAGATCTCTTGGATCTAGTAGGCAATTAAAATTATTGCAATATAGTACACCTGAAACTGACAAAGTCTTACTTACCTGTTGACCAAATACATGGATAATATGTAAAACAGAGGTTTCAGTGGCAGTCCTAGGGATTGATGCACTTTCAATATGTCAATATTATTGCTCTAATCCCTGCTGACAGGACTTCACATATCTCCTGTGGATGAGCAGGGTATGTCTTTTTCACCCTGTGAAAAAAAGATAGTATCTTAGTGGTGACGAAGGACTTTTTGCCACTTAGCAAACAAATTTCTAGGAATGAAGTTCTCCTTTGCCTTTTAAAGCCAGCAGTAGCTAAATATGCATATTTTGAAATGGTTAAGGGAGAGAGGACTCCATGGCCAGGGAGCAGAGAGGAGAGGACTAACGCTGGGAGTCTGGGAAGTCAATAAACAAATCCCTGGTGTGAGTGTGAGTTCCCCTGAGACACTGGTCCAGGCTCTGGTCTGTCACCTGGAAACAGCTAATATGGTGCTATGGGTATGACTCAGGGTCCTGAGTTTTCCACATTCTGCTCACAGATGGCTGCTTTGACTTTGCACCTCCTACAGTGCAGGCTCACCTGTAAAGGTGGCTGTTTGGCAAGTCCTTTGTGCTCATTCCAGAGAGGGCAGTCATAGTGCACCCCCACACAGAGGCAAGGTGCAGCCCTTAGCTGGGGGTTTGCTTTCCGCACCCCGTACTGTGTGAAATCCACCATGTTTATGTGAGACAGAAGAAAATTGTTTCTTACTCCAGCTTAACTGGCTGAAAAGTTCCTTCTTACTCTTAAGGAAAAAGATCTTACTAGACTTTGCCGTAAGAGACAGATGAGTGATGAGTTAAAGGTATCTGTATCTGGGACACTTTGTACTTCTCATCCTAAGAATTCAGTGTACTTTAAGATCAGACTGTCTCAGCAAGGCCTTAGAAAGCCCGGTAAAAAAACATCTGTGTTTCAAGTTCCTCATCTATTATCACTGTTGAGGTCAAGTTCTACCTTTGTGTCATTGTACCCCCAAGAAATATATATGGTGGAATTTCTCCTCACACTCACAAAGGCATTTTGATGGTGTGCGGTTTTGGTGCTGACCTTGTTGGCAATAAATTCTCTTGTGGAGCATAAGTAATACATATCTTAAAGAGAGATCTGAAACACTTTAACAGCAAGTGATAATTCTTATATTAGTTGGCAGCTTTTGAGAAAAATTATGTGTGCTTTCTGCTTCCAGCTCCTTCATTAGTTTTGGGTACAGTGGGAGTATGTTTGTTCTTGTAACTGAGGTACTATATTGTTTGGAGTTTTGGATTCAGAAACATTCTCTGTGACCTTGAGCAGCCATTTACCTTTTCTGTTCCTTGCTTCCATTCCATAAATGGATTGCAGCCTGTATTCTCAACAGGATATTACTCTTCTTCAAAAACGCTGATTTTTTTAAAGCACCATTATTTATATTCCTCATTTATGATCAACTGTTCATCAGAAAGAATTTTGAAGTGCCGGTCTTATCAGTCAGTACTTTCTTTATTACTGCATTTCACAAAGGCTTTTGAAAACTTTAATTTTGGGTCAGTTAAGAATACTAGTTTTTGAAACATCGTGACCTACATAGATCAAAATTCTCATCCTCTAATCCATTCTTGATAAATTGTTTTTCCCACTCAGCCTGTGTTAATATTTTTGAATGGGAGCTCTGATCTCTCAAACAGTCCCTCTGTTTCACCGTAGTTCAGATTTGAATAAATTGACATGACCATTTCCACAGCTCTTCCAATAATCCCAGTTCCTTGAACTTTCACCTTACTTTAGGAGTCAGATCATTTAATATGACTGAAAATGTTTGGAAATATACTTCTGCTGTAGATGTGGAGGATATGAATAGGAGGATAGTACGATAATAAAATTTTAAAAATTTACAATCTTTGAAGAGAATTTGACTTTAAATCGACTGATTTTCTTTTAAGCTGGTAACTATGTTTTTATACTGGTTTTAAAATTATTTTATTTGTGTTTTAGCCTTCACTGTTATTTGCCAGTACTTCCAAATTTCTCTTTGTATGTTTACAAAACACATGGTCATTATGTTAGGTCATTTTTAATGCTTCCCTTTAAACTCTAGAAAATATGAGATAAAAATTAAAAACATATTTCTGAAAAAAAAATTCAAAACAGAGTGACTATTTTGAGAGGAGTATTTCTAGAAATGCAACATCTGTAAAGAATGCAAAGGAAGAGGAAGCAATACAAGCCACATATGGTTTTTGTTTGGAATTTGAAGAAAAGATGGTATTGTGTGATACATAGTGCCCATTAGTTCTGATTTTTTGTTAGAGTGTAATGAGAGAAAACCTGCTAGGAGTTTTCCTCTGCAGAGGTAGTCTCTGTAGGGTAGACAGACATTCTCTACGCCTTCTTTTGTTGGTGTGGTACAAGTGAATGTCATGAAGATGGAGAAGCAGTGATCCTGATAATTCCTTTCTCTTATATCCAGTTTATTTAGCTGAAAAGGAGTTTGAAACATAGGAGAAGCTATGACTTTCAAAACCTGATTTGGGTAGTAGAGACTTTTCTATCCCAGAAGTTTCTACTGAAGGGGTTGGGGGGGAAGCAGAATTTGTATAGCTAGACCATCCATTTTGGAATATGTTTTCAGAACTTCATATCTCGCTTTGTTTTTAGAAACTGTTTTCCAAAGGTGGCTACTGAGATTGCGTCTCTGAATTTTATCCATGTTTCTGTTCTCCAGATAAACAACAAAATGGCATGGACACACACACATGTTTGTTTTAGGAAGAGATCTGTGGTGTTCCTGTTTCTCTGATGACAGGTGTAGTAATTTCTCAAAAGGGTCGTAATTGCTTGTGTTTCTGAAACACCCAGTGAAGGTTATGAGCACACCATAGTGGTTTTAAATCAGACAAAAATACTTTCTGTTTCTTCTTAAAGATATTCTTTTCAACTCGTTGAATGACAACACCTACACTATGTGCATAAAAACACTTCTATGAGTTTATATTCAGGGGTGTTGAAAAACAAAGCCACAACTGAAAAATGGACAAATAGTTTCTTTGGATATGGACTTGAGATCCACCTGAAGACAATTGTTGCTGCAAAATCTCTTGAAATATCAGGGTGGGCTCTCAACTGGTATAAAGCTTATGTGATAGCTTGCAATCTGGCCAACTGCAATTTTTATGTTCGTGTGTGGTCAGGATGTGCTTTTAAATTATATGTGCCACTAATTGACTGCAGTTGGAGGTTCTTTGTGCAACACATTTAAAAGTCAGTTCACTTTTTTTTTTCTTCAATGACTAAATATAACCTGGAATAGTTAAAGCACCTGGGTTTTCACCAACTCTGCCAATTGTTTAAAATCATAAATTGAACTCAGATCATCTATATATACTTCTACCAATGAAGATGGCAATATCTTATACAATGCTTTATATAGCTCTTTTATACAGCATAGCTCCTACCAAGAACCCTTATGGTCTCATTGTTGAATGCAGAATTTGTGTGACAATTTATATGATGCATTCCTGACAAAATTGTCCTAATAACTTGTGACAGTATTTTCTGTGATCAGCTCCAGTGGGAAAGTGATTAAATTTCCAGTCCCAATTTTTGGACAAAAAATTACTGTCTAATGTTACTTAGCCACAATCATACTTCAAACCTATCTTATTGCACTGTTGATGGGTGCTGAATTATGTAACTCTCCACTTGTAAAATTCTTGCACAGCTTACGCATGGAAAATTCCTATAATTTCTAGTGTAGGCTTAGAAGACCAGCTTTGCTGTTGGAGTGAAGCTAAAGGAAGTGTCAGGCTTTTCTGCTGAGGCCTTTTACTAACAATAGATTATAATAATATCATTGTATCCATTTGCACAGAAATAGCAAGATGATACTTGCCAGTGAGGTAACCTCCATGAAGGAGTGCTACCACCATATTCACAGTTCCAGATGAAGGGAGGGGCCTTAAAAGTATTAACACAAAGTTGAGCTACTGTTTGGAACCAACTCAGATCTGTTACTAAGGATATTGGGAGAGAGAGATTTGTTAGTCATGTGCCTCCCCAAATTTTCTGGGGTCTATGCACTGAAACAAATCTTGTTCAAAAATTTCCTGAAGTACAGTGTGGTATACACATTCAGAGAAGTGTGACTGGAAACTCCCCAGGATGTTTGCTGATTCTCAGTCTGGGAGCCAGCTGGCAGCTATAAAATTCCAGTGGAAATGAATAATAAATAAATAGAAACAAAGTAAAAATAAGCAGAGATAAAGAGATAGTAAGTCCATCTTTCCCTCAGCATAATTACTCTGGCTGTTCTTAATGCTGTGTAGTGAGAAACATCTTTCAAACAATGTGGGCAGGCTCCAAGGAACCCAAGGAGCTTGCACTCTAAGGAGAAATGTGAAGAAGAGGTGGGGAGGACAAACCCTACTAGGAGCAAGTGGGTCAGCTGACTTCCTGGTTGTGCAGGCAGATAACTTTGTCGGCAAGTCTCAGAAATGAGAGGGAAAAGACCATCTTCTTTGTCTCAGGAAGGCCATAAAAGACTTAGAGGCTGAGACAGACAGGAAAGTGTGAGAAGGTAGTGGAGAAGCAGGCATGCCCATGATATATCATGGATTGGCACAAGCCTGTCTTGGCTAAATGTGACACTGAAGCTTATGCAATTGCCTTTCTTGTTCTTGCCTGTCCCCCCTTTTGGGCATGTAGGGATGAGATGGAAGGCTGATGGCTAGAGCATTGCTTCTGGACAGAAATTGTTTCTTTCCTCTTCCCCTTATGAGAAAAAGTATGATGAAGGAGTAGCAGACATAAGCAGATCTTCTTAGCCAAAAGGAGACATCTGAATGAAGATCTCACTTAAAGACCTCAGAATCTGAGCATAAGTGCCAGAATTGTGAGCACTCAGAATGCACCCCAGCATATCTTCTGACAGTGTCTGCCAGCAACCTCTCAAACCTGAGTGTAAAAGCTCTCCACTGGCTGCTGAATAAAACCATAGTGTCATGACGAAATGAAGAATTACCATAGTTGGACCTGGGGTCATCTGTGGGGGCCTCTGCAGTGCCATTTATACAGGTTTGGGAACCAATACACCATGAAAGTTGCTTTCATATGATCCTGACATTTTGATAAAACTGTCTTGCTACCCATGGTAACAACATTTCTACCAGAAGGGTTATTGGATGCCTTTGCTCAATAGCAAGAATAAGAGATGGAGGGTCATTCCAAAAGAACTAAAAGGAACTGAGAAAGAAAGGAAATTACTTACACATCACATCAAATATTTGAATGATGTCACTCTTCATAAGGAATATAACCTTGCCATGTGTGAACAAAAACCTTCCCAATCAAAGAGGGCGTAATGATAGTCTGAACTACTCAATGTTCTCAATCAAGTTCAAATGAGTGAGCGTCAATTTATTTGATGCCTTAGTGCATAGCAACTTGCTCCTAAATGAATAATTACCAAAGAAACAGTCACAATCACCATCTTTTGCAGATTACTGATCTTTCTTCACAAATCTCTGTGACTATGAGTTTAACAATATTTTGAATGTTATGGTACGTAGTATCATAAAGTCATCAACATATTCTCAATTATATTTAAAATTCTCCCTAGAAAATGGGAGGCCTGAATCAATTGCACATTTGCCTTTAATACGTTAGTAATTTTACACTAGAGAAGGAATAATAACCAAAGAAGCCTAGAGCAAAATATTTAGGTAAGAAACAGTAAGTTTCTATGTTGTTCTTTCTGCTGTCGTTTCCCATCACGGAAGTGTTCAAGACCAGGTTGGATGGAGGTCTGAGCGGCCTGGACTAGTGGAAGGTTTTCCTGCCTGTAGCAAGGAGGTTGGAACTAAGGAATCTTTAAGGTGTCTTCCAACAGAAACCATTGTATGTTTCTATTGTTCTGTGATTTATGATTTATGCTCTATGTCTCTTGGAAGATGAAATCCTTATCTGTAAGGAAATTGGCACTCACTGGGGTGGCTGCCTCTGGCTTACTCCTGCTATAGAAACCTATTTTCCTATGAGTTATTAGCTCATAGGTGAATATATATATGTGGTTCTGAATGCTTGTACTGTGCTTTCTGGGCCTGCCTAAGTTGTTGCTGAGAGTGCTACATTGGAAGAAATCAGGGGGTACAGTGGCAGATGCCTTTGGTTCAAAGCTCTGAAATCAGGAAGAATTTCCTTTTTGAACATTTTGCTCTGCCCTCAAGTCACTTAGCCACAGTTTTGCTAACATTAGCAAGCCTGATTTGATTAAGGGTTTCCTTTGGATTCTGCATACTAATAGTGACTCCTGCCCTTTATGTTATCAGAAGAGATAAAAATGAGCAAGATAACCAGGTGAGTAAAATGAAAAGTTACGTGACTGTTGATCTCAGCCTCATTCTAACACTAGCAGAGTATTTCTTCCTTTCTTCCTTTTTTTTTTTTTTTTTTCTCCATCTCTACATACCAGGAACACCTAAGAAGCTACAGAGGTCAAATGTTTGTATTCCAGTTAGGAGCTGCACGAGCAATATCCAGAACGGCTCTAAATCACCTGAATATTTAACAAATCCTTTGGCAGGCTAGCAGTTCAAAGGCAAAGCCATCCAGCTCTGAGTGGCTATCCATTAAAGGGTTTGATATTGTAGGTGAGGGCAATGTGAAAGGAAAACATATCTAACACCCATCCCCTTTCTTGGTTTATGCTTCCTGATAAGAAGTGAAGTGCAAGCAACAGAGGAATGTGTGCTGAAACCTAAATTATATTGTCAGTGCTGCTTTCAATGCTGACAGAAGGAAGCCTGCAGCCTCTTGCCTAGAGTGTGTTCCTGGCTCCACAACTCAGCTGCAGCTCCCAAGAAACCTTCATGAGAAGAAGTGTGGTAAAAATCTGAGGGAACACTGTCAAAGAGGAGAGCAAGCCCAATGCATTCTGTTCTGGTCAGTCTGACTCTTTCCTTCTTGCAACTACTGAGTGTGACTTTCTGTCCTGTCCAGGGCTCTCTCCATAAATTTTAAAAGAAAATTTGTGCATTGGTCCTTCCAAGCAGTTCTCTACAACTACTTTTACATGCAATGCTATCAAGAGAAACTGCAAACAGTTGGTGTGTTCTCATGCTGTATGAATTGTTCCCGGAGTGGATTTGCCATGGAATCCCTCTGATACTGAATAACATCCATTCACAGCTAATACATAATGAAATAATTGGATATTATATTGCTTAGGAGGTGACAGGGACAGCAGTGCTTGAAAAACCAACAGTGTTTGAAGAAGTTACCTGATGGATTCATCCCTCTTCCTGTGAAGGTATTAGTCTTGAGGGGGAGCTGGACTCAAGCCCAGCTTGTAAGGTTCACATCAAATATGTGGCAGAGGTCTGCAGCTATTTATAACTCCAGTCAGAAGGACAATTTCAGCTCCCTGAAGAGGATGTATTCAGCTCCCAAACATTGCTTGTTTTTCATAAGCAGCATTGATTGTACAGCACCAGCAACACCAATGCAAGCTAGTGGCATAAATAACCACTCACAGTCTATGGCTGACTTGCTCTGCCTTTGCTGAAGTTCATGCCAATGTTCCTAGATCTCTTAACCACATTAAATGAGTCTATCTAATCTTTCTATCCTGGCTGTAGTCATCTGATTGCAAAGCAGCTTTAATAACATATCTCTAGGAACTGCAGGGTCAGCCAGGAGAATACATATTTTGGTTTTGGCTTTGCCATGGTTTTAAGTGGTTCCTTGGGACATGCCCACTATCTCAATGTCATTATTTCTGTCATTAGGAGAATACAACAATTACTTTCCTAAATCTCCAGAATACTGTAAGGTAAGTGCTGGTATGTTGTTCAGAAAAAGGTTTGAGGGTGCATATAAATAAAACACAAATTATGTGTCAGTACAGTAGTATGGAAATGGGAGTTCAAAATCTCTTATAATAAGCACCAAAGCAACAATGACACAGAGTCAGTCCAAGCACTGTTGAGGGAAGTTGATGTAGCTGAATAAATTGACACCTGTTATGACTGTGCATTCGGAATCATATTTCTAAGTGGAAGGATCATGTTGTATCTGATTTATCAAGATAGGCACCATGAGCAATGCCTATGTGCCAAAGAACTTCTCTATAGTTCTCATTCTTCCTCAGCTATATTTGTCCATCCAATAAAATATGCTACTTTTTGTCTGTAAACTGTTCCTTGCTAAGACATAGCATACTGTTTTAGCAAAAACCAAAATGGACTCCAGTATTAGAGTACTTGGAAGAATCAAGGATGAGGGTGCTCAGGAGCAAGAACACTGCACAAAATCCTTTCCCAAGACAAAACTGTGGGTGGTGGGGATGTGTTTTATTAAAATTAGTAATGTCCATGGCTATTACACACACACACACACAACACAACTTAGAGCCATTTAAAGAGTCACAAGCTGGAAAAAGACCCTTTTTTCACTGATAACAGGTAGCCTATGAAAATGCTTACATAAAAACCTGTTTTTACATTTTCTTTGGATAATTAAGCCAACAGAACAATTACAATTGAGGTTTATTCTAATTAAACCACAGTGATTGAGTTAATTACAAGACAAAGGTAATTACCACAGTTGTCTTGGTTTTATGTGCTGTAGTGAACAACTGCAGGTTGAACCTGCTGCAAGAAGAATCCTTGTTAATAATGCTATAACATTCTGCACCCAATGGCATTGTGGGCTTTTCTTCAAGAAAATACTTAAAACTGGAATAACCCACTTGCTCTGGCCTGGACTGCTGGATGTACCACTTAAAGCATGAGTCACTCAAAATACAATGCAGCAGACTGCTGAGGGAGCAGCAGTCCTTCAGTGGGATGGATTCTTTCAGGTCTAAGTATATTGGGCAGAATCTGGCTGCACACTCTTTTGAGAACAAGCCTGTCCTTTCAAAATGGAAAGTACCTCCCACTGCAGAGGCCAACTTAAACAAAAGAGAAGCTGGCAAGTCAAAGATCACAAAACCAAACACAGGAGGTTATAAACCAATTTCAGTTTACGGAATCAAAGAAACACAGGCTGTTCTGAGTTAGAAAGGATCCACAAAGATCACCTCAGGCATGACAGTCTCAAGTGCTATCATTATTTGACACCAAAAGAAGGTTTTTTTTAATGGAAATAGACACATTTTTTTTTCCATTGAAAGAGTATGATAAAGCATAACATCAAAGATTATACAATATAATAATGAAATTATATGCCTGTGTGTGTTTCTCTGGTGTTTTAGATTACTTCTGTTATTTCTTATCTCCCTGTCCCCTTAATACTTAATCTAAGTTATCATTCCCACTCACCAATTAATTTTATATTGCTCACCCTGACACCAGTTCCACTGGAAGAAAGCAAGACACGTGTAGGAGCTGGACATTGTGTCAGTCTGTCTATGGATGCAGATTAATAAAAATTCATGTTGTTTGACACAGTGAGGTATGCTCTTTCATTTATGTAAACTAAAACTCTGAAGATGGTAAAAGCCTCTTGGTTTAGAGCCTTCTGAAGTGACCATTCTAGCAGCTGTGGAGTAGAGCAAGCACCTTTTTAAAGGCAAAGTATGAGTGTTTTTCCACAGCATTTTCAAGAAGAATGCTAAATCTTAGGACACAACTGCACTTGTGAGGTACAGTATATACATTAATGTTGCTGTTGACTCCTCTCAAAAATAAATAATTACATTTCAGTGATGTCATAGTCAAATCTCTTTTAATTGGACACCATTGTTGTGCTGAATATTTCCCCTTTGTTATCCATGTGCCTATGAAATCATGTCATTCTTGATGGAGTGAACAAACAGAAAGGTTTGTACCAGTTTGGCTCCACAGAGGTATTTTCTCCTTGCCCAATAAAACTTGTAGGTTCTTTTTCACTCTTCTACCCAACAGGAGATTTTTTTGTACTTATACTGGTATCTTTCAATATTGTTATGTGGAATGCTGAACTAAAGTTAATTCACTTAGTTCATTTTTCAAAAATGCTCAAAACTCATTTTGTGAGTTAATTTACTTAGGGGCTGGTTGCCAAAATTAAAGAAATAAAATCTTTCTACAATTTCTCACATGTAAATATAATTTCTTTACATGTAGTATACTGAGATAAACCAAGATAAGGCAGCTCAAAATGTCATCTGAGTAATCTTATATACTTTGAGTGAAAGTGCAAAATTTACATCCTGTTTGTCCTTTTGTTCTCACATGCTGTGTTTGGATCCAAAAACTATATGCTCTATTTCTCCAACAAACTTTCTTATCAAAGAAAAATGTCAAATGCTCTTCCACAGATGTAACTATAGAAGTGATTTATGGTTCTTAAATTTCTGAAGTGCTTTAGAAGACAAAACTGTCCAAACCTGCCATAGAGCAGCTCCATGGAAGCAGTTCAATGTAGAAATCCTTCAGTTTAGCAGTATCCATGCAAACCAGAATGAAATGCTAACATTTTTATGACCTGAAAGTCTGCCTTTTGAGGAATATCATCAGCAATAGCCCTATTCAGATAATAATTGTATCCTCCTTCCGGGGTTTTTTCCTTGTACTTGCCAGGTACCCTAATTGCCTTTGTAGTTACATACCTGTCGCTATTTATCCTATTCTTGTTCAGGTCATATGTTCCTTAATGATTTTTAAAATATAATTCTGAAATTTTGGACATACTTGTGTATAGTCTCACATCCTGCATTCTGACATGGTATACCAGCCAGACATGAACTTTTCTGAAACTTAAGTTGTATTATACTAGACTCAGTTTTGGTGGAATAAATCTAACTGGCTCTTTTGTTCCATAGTTAGTGTTAAATATGGACAACAATATGAATTGAATACAATTCACCTTTCACTTTTTGCTTCTTTTTGTCCCATGGTGTGTATTTCTGCAAGGTAGATCAGGTCTGTATCTGTTTGTGTGTGTGTGTTTTTGACAGAGCACAAAGATTCAATGAATTTTATTTTATTTCATTTCAGTTTGTGGGGTTAGAATCTGACACTCTCAAAATTATTTTTTCAAAAGCCAAAAGCTAACTGGTTTTGAAATATCACCGGAGATACCAATGATACCTCTTTCACTGAGAAGAAAGGAGAGCACACACAGGTTGATGGAATTCCCTCAAACTGTACTTTTCTAAAATACAAGGTTGTAGAGTAAAGAATAATTGGAAGATCAAATGTCACAGCAAGTCTCTCACTCCTTTAGCAATTGAATACTTCAGAAGAAATATGGATGATTTAAACAAACTTTTCTCCTCCATTTATGTATTCTTTCCTTCTTCTCTTGCAAAAATTCATTTCCTAGAAAAAGCTTTCCTTTATAAAGACTCACTGGAAAGCAGGTAGTTATTCTTAGAGCTGTCAGCAACTGTAGCTCTGAAATAGGAGTTGAGAAATTCAAAGGAAATAGTGATGGAAACTGCTGGAAACCTACAAACAATTTAATCTAAAGTTATCTTGTTTCTTTAAAACTTGTTTGGACAAAGTCAAAAACATCCTCTTTTTTCTCCGGGAGAGCACAATATTTCCAACTGTGATTCGTGATTTATTTCTCACTGTACACAGGTTTATTTATTTCCCTTTTCTTCAAGAATACATCCCCCATATTTCTTCCTCCCTAATGTTCACCAGATGTGAAAAGCAGCCTGAGAGATTCGGCAGCATTCCTCACCTTCTCACTTGCTAAAGCCATCAACCAGATTCTCAAAGGGCAAAGCAGTCCTTGTCAAGACTACCTGTGATAAGATGTTGTTTATCTTTCTCCTCCTGGTTTTCTGGGGATAACGTGTTAATTTCAAGAAGGACTTTTGCCCTGTATTTATCAACAAACTTAGAGTAGGGAGCCGAGATGAGCTGTCACACATGTTTTACTTATGTGAGGGAAGGGACACCTAAAAGTCACAGGGTTCAGGCTGGTCTGTGACCACTCTGCCCAGTTTCCCTGTATCCATCTCTCCCAGATATTGAAGAGGTGCTCAAATATGTTGTAAATATCATCCAAGTCAGGTGAGAGCTGAATATTTTACAGGGACAGAATTTTGCATAAAGCTGTGGTTTGGTTGGATGGATCATTCCCAAATCTGTCCAGAGCTTTAGATACTCTTATTTTTGGTCATGGCTGTCCTGCTACCTTTGACATGCAGTGCAATGTGATCTTACAGTTTGTTATGAGAGCTCACTGTGGCTTTTGCTTAGAAGCAGAACTACATGGATCAGGTGGGCTTGTTACAGTCTTTAAAGCAATGAAAAAAGGGTTTTCTCCCATTTCTTCGGAAAGACATACTTATTGTTGAGGTCAACCTTGGCTGAGGTTTTGGCAAGCTGCAGATCCATGAATAAATGCAGGAAGGCCAGTTCCTACTTTTTGGAATTGCACTAGCAAACCTGGCAGGGCATCAACCTTATCTTCTTCCTTCTTCAATCCTGTGTAATCAGCAAATCATTTCGCTTTTTCATTTAATCATTCCTCATTCTTCTGAAGAGCAATCTAATAAATTCCACTCTTCATTTTTATTTCAAGTTGTTGAAGTTATTTTTTTTTTTAACTAAAGCTTGAGCTGAAAATTTGCAATAACATGGGTGGAGAATTACGAAGAAAATCCTGTAAAGCTAAACAGATGTCTTAGTCTCAGTTTTTCATTAAACAAACACTTCTGTCAATATTCAGTAAATGGATATCACTTCTGTAGGTGCTTAAATAGAAGAAAAAGAGTTCTGGTTTGCTTTATCTCCTCCCACACAGTTCTTATAATCAGTGCTTTTTAACTATTTATTTAAGACAGAGGTTTTTTTCTGAACCTGAAACTCTGTT
This sequence comes from Prinia subflava, assembly GCF_021018805.1. Classification (NCBI taxonomy): domain Eukaryota; kingdom Metazoa; phylum Chordata; class Aves; order Passeriformes; family Cisticolidae; genus Prinia; species Prinia subflava. The sequence goes on along the minus strand of NC_086283.1, from coordinate 46,325,296 downwards.
TATTTCCTACTGATCTTGAAGCAAAGAAGGAAGGATTGCTTACATGTTCATTTTCTTCTTTCAATATGCAAATCAGGTTTCATTTCAGAGATACAAGTTCCTTGCAGTCAGAAAATGCAATATGTCTCCTTCTACTCTTGTTCTTTAAGAGTCAAGAAAATAATGGGAAACCTTTTCCTACAATTAGAAATGAAAAACAATCCATGCCCTTAAACTTCTGTCCAATGTCCAGCAGCTGATGCAATCCAAAAGCTACAATTCATAGAATTTTAACAGAGCTACATTGTTCTCACATGTTTTTTCCATTTCTATTTACCTTTCTTTATGTAAACCCAGGTTTTCTGTTGTGTTCTTGCCAGCCAAGTGGTGCAACGTGGCTGGAAAACAAATAGACATCATATGGAGAACTCTTATCCTAATTCCACTACCTGTACATGGCCCCAGAGAAGGAGCAAGTTGTTGTGGCACAGCCAGAGTCAGCAAACTCCACTTACCACACAGGGGCAATTGCCAGTTGTGTGCAGCCATGCAACATGCCAGGTAGTGGAAAGTGGCACACAGGGACAAGCATTTCCCAGCTGAAGCAAACTGCAGTAAAACTGCTTGCAACAAAACTTGTTCTTTGCAGGGAGAGAAGTGGATTTTAGCATGAAATCACAGAATACTTTACACTGTAAATGACCCTTAAGATCAGTCTGTGCAGGGGTCCTCTCAAAGAATGAAGAATTTTTTGCGTTTTCCTACTCTTGTTCTGTTTTTAATTGGGATTCTGAGTTGACTGGGTGAAAATTCAGATACACGAATCTTTCCCACATAGAGGATGTATCAAAGGCAAGCCTTTTCCCTTCAGAAGAGCTATGTTGGGATTCCTAGTTGATTTGGTGCTCCAAATTTCCTGGGGTCCCCAGAAATCTACAGAGGTAATCACAGAGCTAGAGTCTGCAGTCCCAGCTTTCTGTCTTGCAGTGTACTTGGATTCAGTAATATCTGAAGTCCTGCCAATCTCTTCTTAGACACAGCCTACCAGGTGGGCTGCAAAAGGCCTAGGAGCCTTGAAAAAGATGCTGTTAAAGGAAAACTGACAACCTGGTTTCTAGTATCAGACAACGAACAAATATCTACAATGAAAATAACTACAAAACAAATAGCTAAAATATTTTTGTACAGATTCTTTTCTTTTTCCACATACCTTTGGTAACAGCAGTGCTATCTTTTCCTAATGGGTGACACATAATACTCTTCTAAAAGGTTTGTTCAGACTTGAGACCATAGACCTTCTTTGTGTTTCTGGAACAGCTGTTTCAAAGTGTTTTAAACCATTGGGCTGCTGCCAGACCTCAGTGTTTTTCTGGTTTCCAACACAGCTCTTAGAAATTTTAAATTGAAAACCTTTTAATATATTTCTGCAAACAGCTCACCATGACCTTAGACCAGTGTTTTAGTGGAAATGTTGAACAAGAAAAGATTTCAGTCTGTGAATCTCTGCATTGAAATGCCTTTTGGACATAAAATAAGTAACAGAGAAACAAATTATTTGAAAATGCTAGTCCTTTGCAGGAGGCAGACTAGATCACAACTTCCTCCCTGTAACTGATAGTGGCACCTGATTCAGAACTACTTTACAGAATTACATTATTTCAACATGAAAATTACTGACTTACCTGGTTGGAAAGTTATCACTAATCAGTACTCTATGCGTTATACAAGTTGCTCTAAAATTTGTTTCTAGGATATCTGGGACAAGTGTGAAATTTGAACGTGGTAATATTTTTCAGCAAACAAATTTTTATTGACTTCCTCTAAGAAAAGCAAGTGTCTAGCACCTGGGTCACCATTATATTGCAGAATGGGAGTGTCTAGAAAATCTCTTCACTATTTCACACTTTTTAGGAATGTATAGGAGCTCAGACTTGGTGGTTGTTCTGCAGGTAGTTAAAATCAAAAGCTAAAAATAAAAGTTTTTTGTTGCAGATGCCTGAGATCATTCATGAAGAATGAAATATGAGGAGGTGCAGCCTTTCAGCTTTTACTGTTAACAAGTTCTGTGTTCTCAAGTTGTTATAAGTGAATCCTACTGGCACAAGCCCTTTGTGCTGAGAGAAAGGTGCCTACCTTAGGTGCTGGAGCAGTCTGAGGTGTATTTAAATGGCAATGTTTAAATCTGTCTATAAAAGCAAGCAATGCTAATTGCACAGTGAGGTTTGCCAAGATTGAGAGAAAATTCCCAATGCATGTTACAGCAAATACCACCAAGACAATGAACCAGTGGCTGGATCATAAGCACAAATAGGGTATTATTTTGTTTTATTACTAATGCCATTTGCTGGAACTAAAATAGCCTGTCCATTTGCTGTTCCTCTGTCTAGCGTAGAATAGCTGTGCTGATCATGGGGCCCAAAGTTCCACCATAAAAATAAAGAGAATATTCACCACTGGTATGCTTGTTTGCAATCCCTGCCATTTTCTCACTATTTCAGTTTCTGCATACATGCTTTCTGCTCCCCTTCTGTGGCTGCCAGCAGTGTAGTGAAATACATATACTGCATACACTCTATAAGTGCAAGTCTGCCATGGAACTATTTTTCAGATTAAAAGAACAGAACATGAAAGGAGTTTAGGGAGGTAAACAAAAAAATCTTGAAATAATCTCTATCCCTGATGGCTTTCTCAAAAGGCTTGAGTTCAGCTTAATCATCATTGTAAGCAATTGCAGCCTACTGTGGAACAAAAATCCTGAATTCTTTGCCCAGTGACATATGAGCAAGTTACCTGATTCATTTAGCCACAGATTCTTTCTCTGTAAAACTACCTCAACACAATGTGGGCAGCACTGAGAATCCTTGGTCACAGTGACTGAATGAGAGTAGAATCCAGCAATGTATCATTCCTCCTGTGTTTACTTAAATCCCTATGACAAATCCATGCAAATAGAAGCAGAAAAATAAATTAAAGGTTTTAATAAGTAAAAAACCACCACCAACAACAATTAAAAGAAAAACCACAACAAACCAACCAACTAAACAAAAAAACCGAAAAAACCAAAAAAACCCCAAAAAACAGAGAGAAAGAGAAAGAGAAAGAAAACCAGGCAGATGTGGAATAGTAAAAATCCATGGTGTTCTGGTTCTGGTCAGAATGAGAAAATTCTTTTGCAGTAGCTGGGACAGGGGGAGGCCAGGACATGGAGTTTATTCTGTATCACTTCATGTCATTGCCACGAGTGCAGAAAAGGGATTTTTCTGAGTAGAAGCGACTCCTCCCTGTCAAGAAAAAGTGGAGGAGGGAGCTGTCTTGTACTGTCTTGTCCAAATTATTGGGGTTTTTTTATGTGAATCTTTTTTTTTTATATACCCCCTAATATTAATGTTTTTGCTGTTACTGTTCATTGCTGTTTTAAGTAAATTGTTTTTATCAGAATCCTCCTTTTTGTCTCCAATTTTCAATTCTGTCTTACCACAGTAGGAAGAGGGAGGGGAGGGGTGAGCCAGAGTGATCCATGGTTTTGAACAGTCTTAGTGGGGGCACTGGATTGGGCAGTACCATTCCTAGACCACAACACATGGTAATCCCAACACTTGAATTATATTGCCTTCTGTTGTTATTTCTTTGTCATACTAGTTGCCTATTGATGCCTTCTCTACGCCCCATTTGAATCTGTGATGTGTGTTTTTCTCTGTTTCGTCTGTATATCATCTGTGGTGCTTCATGTAGAACCATGTTGTTCAGCATGGTACATCACTGTAATATTCCCAGTAATTGATACCTTACAGATTGCTTGCTTACAGATTAAATTAGCTGCTTTGCTACTGGTGTTTCTACTTTTGGTAGAAACTATGTGCAATCCTGGTAATGATTTTATATAAAATGAGCCAGAAAAGCCTCACTGGACCCTTTCAGGTAAACATAATTTGAAAGAAAAAAACTACTGATTTTTATCATCCTCATTGTTATTACTTACCATCAGCTCATCAGCCCGGCTCACATTTACTATACACCTTCTGTTCCCATAAAGCTATTCTCTAGAGAGGTAAAGGAATTTCAAGAGATGGAAAAGGCGGGGAAAATAAAACCAAACAAAATTATGCTTCATGTCTTCACTATGCTATCAAATGATGCTGTATTTGACTTTTTTTCCCTGTAGGACCACCAATGTTATCAAATGGATTGATTTCTAAACCCTTAATCTCCTCCATACGCTGGTGTGTCTTCTTTTTCAGAGTCTGGAGGATCACGTACACCATACCATTTTGACTTGCAACAAATAAAAATGCCAGTCATCCGACTTTGCTTTATCTGATGGATATTTCCCTTATTTTACAGTGTAAGACAACGGTTGTAAATGAGAATCTGCTTTTGCCCAATTTTTTTGTGGTCACTGTTCTAGTACTTCCTATAATGTTTTCTCTCTGTGTTTTCTCTAAAGAAACTGCTTACTCGAAAACAATAGCTCAGACAAGTGCTGAACTCAATTCTGGTTGTGATGAGAAAACCAGACCAAAACCCTTCTGGTTGAAGAGAAAACATAGAGCATCTATTGACAATGCCAAAGCAGTGATTGTGCTTAAATTGTTTACCCCTGACTTACTTAGACAAAAATCTTGCCAAGGATCTCCATCACATAATTTGCAGCTGTTTGTCAGGAGGCCTAGAATTCTTGTTTAGTTGTTCTTGGCAGAATGTAAGGTGTCTGGGAAGCCAAGTTTTTAAGAAGAAGATTAAACTGAGTACTTTTAAAAATAAATTGACAAATTCAAGGTGTCAATCTTGAAAGAAATTGTTTGTATTGACCTCTTTGGAGTCTACTAAACCTGGAGTTTTGTTTGAGCACTGCAAAGCAAGGCTCAGCAATAGAGCTCCCTATAACCTCTGATGGAAAAGTTGCTTTTTCTCAGACAGGGCTATCATATACAGTGGTATCAACACAGTACCAGACAACTCATGATGTTCTGTCCTGCTAGACAACTCATGATGTTCTGTCCTGCTAAAGGATTCTTCCAGCACTGTAGAAGTTATCTTCTGACAGATTATGAGCTCTTTGCCACCTCTGTGACCACGACCTTGCCTCAAGGGCATCTGCAGGGTAGCTGCAATCAAAGGTGATCCAAAAGTTGCTGTAGGTGTGGAGATGCTCCAGGATATGAGAAGCAAAAGGAGGTAAAAAAAAAATCCAGATTAGGAAAGATGTGATGAGTAAATCTAGATATTTATCTTGGTTATAAATTTGCACCATTCTCTCCTTCCTGTGGTTCCTTGAATAGCTACGAACCTTGGTTCTAGTTACAAGTAGTCTTTGGCTCAGAGTTTTTCCTCTTCATAGTCTTATTTGTGCTTCTTAGAAACATGTAAAGATAATTACAATGACTATAAAAACTTTCACAAACATTTCATAGAACCATAGATTATCCTGAGTTAGAAGGGACTGACAGGGATCATCAAGTACAATTCCCTTGTACTGCACAGAGCAGCCCAAGAATCACATCAGGTGCCTGAGAGGATTGTCCAAATGCTTCTTGAACTCTGTCAGGCTTAGTTCCATGGCCGCTTCCCTAGCGAGCCTGTCCCATTGTCCAGCCACTCTTAGGTGAAGAACCTGTGCTCAATATCAAACTTAACCCTCCCCTGACACAACTTCAGGCCACTCCCTCAGGTCCTGTCACTGGTCACCACAGAGAAGAGATCAGTGTCTGCCCCTCCTCTTTCCCTTGTGAGGAAGCTGTAGACTGATGAGGCTTCCCTTCAGTCTCCTCCAGGCTGGAAAAGTCAAGCAACTTAAGGTAGTCCTCATAGAGCTTTCCCTCAAGGCCCTTCACCATCTTCATGGTCCTCTTTTTCCTCATTGCCCTCAGTGCAAGGAGGATCAAAACTGTACTGCAATACAGCTTTGCTGCTGTGATAATCCAGGGCTGGCCTTTCACAGCCCATTTTTCCACGGCCCCTTGTGCAGATGTGTCCTTACCCAGTCTTTCATTAAATGGATTGTCCAAAAGCAGGTAAAGTAAACAGAGTTGGGAGTACCTATCATTTCAAGGCTGCTCTGTTCACAAGTCCACACTGCTGAGGTCAAGGACCAACACTGATATTCCTATGCAGTGACTCCTCCAGTGCTGCAGCTGGTTCACATAGAATCATTTCAATGATGAAGATCCCCCAGGTCTGTATGATTCCTCAGCAATTGTCTTCTCTGACTCTGAGACAAGATCTATTCCCACCTCACCAGCACAGGAACTGATTGTGATGGCATATCAGTAAATGTACCAGATTCTCTTCCTGTTTGAATTTACCAGGCTAATGACAATTCCAGGTCATGCCTAAACAGTATTTCCACCTGTGTGAGACAAAGTACATGACCACAGAAGATGGTGATGACTATCTAACAAGGAAAACAATCTGATGATGTGACACATCTCACTGTCACTGAAGGTGACCCTGTTTCCTGCACCATAAGCAGACTAAATACATAGCTTCCTGCTGTAGCAGTGTTCTCTTGGTCAGAGATAGCCACTCTGGTGTTTGTATGCACATTTGGTTCACCTACTGAAGGCTGCAGGTCTTATCACAGGCCAGCTAGAAACTGATGGGAAAACCTCCCCGTGATTTTCAGGGCTTTTGAACAAATTGTAGCAGGCAAGAGGGGGAATATTAAGCTACTATACATGAAGCTCTCACTTGTTTTATCAGGAAGAGTAGGAGTGTATTGGAGAGTGGAGTTTGTCTCTGACAGATAGCATCAACACTGCAGAAATGTTTATTTTACTATGGCAATATAAATCTTATTTCTCCATTTACAGAATGAACTGGGAACTGCTTGATGGCTGATTCAGACCCTATAGTTTTTCATTGCTTTTACATTGCATGGAGGACAGAGGTGAGCACTTTTTATTACATCACCCTATTGGGTCTACTTAAAACAAACAGTGATTTAAGTTTTGTCTTAAAGTATTTCTCCAAGGCTAACAGACATGAAATAACTTATCTTTGTGAGGTATTCTTGAGAAAACATGTTCAGTGCTCTTGTTCAGTGGTTACACATTGCCACCGAGTTTAATTAAAACCAAAAGCTATTTCACTGCAGTCATCAGACCAACTGCATCTATGTGTGAGAGAGCTCCTGGCAATTATCAGAACGGTGCAGTATTCCTCCCACACCTGTATGGGTCTAAGACAATAGCAGAGAAAAACCAGAGTGTAAAATAGCTTCAACTGTTTCCCCTGTGCTTGTGAAAGACTCAGATATCTGTGCGCTGTCTGTCCCGATAGCACAACTTAATCTCTGAAAAGGGAGGGCTTTCTTCCCACCATGACTGATAAGGTATAATTAGCTTGTGATACTCACTGCAGCTAGATACCAATAAGAGCAGACACTTCAGCAGGATTAAATGGAGAGTTAGTTTCTTGTTGCAGAAGACAGGAAATGAATGCACTTATATTTGTGTTAAGAGAGAGAGACAAACCCCCCTACTTCCCTTAATTTTTAGCAGAAAATTACCAAGAGTTCGTTGTGCTCCAGAACAATTTCTGTCTGCCTCCAGGACTGCCACCTGCAATTAAAAATAATATATAGGAGATGGAAGGTATGGTGTAGTTCTCCTTATTATGTTAAATGTTAAACGCTCCTACACCATGCCACAATAAGATTAATACTTCTGCAAGTTTCTTAACAACCTCATGGATCCTGCTTCTCCTGCTATGGCCAGTTCCTCACTCATGTCCTCCGCATTGAAAGCTGGGTAAGGGCTCCAACAGATGGGGCCAGTGCAATAGCACTGCAGCCTATCCTCCCTTAGTGGAGGAATTTAGTAGATTTTTTCTAATTTTACCCGCCACTGATCTTCATGGTGTTTGTAAATAATTGGTATTCCTGAGCCTAGTATAACCCTATCGTGCTGGCCAATGGACTTGTAAGAAGGAACGGATTATCTGTGCTATCTTTTTTCTAAGAAAATGTGGTTGAAAAACCATGTTCCACAAAAACAAAATGTTGAATTGCAGTTTAGAAAATTTCTTGGTGCTGTACCCTAATTTCTTATCAAGTACTTCTGCTGAATTCTGATGTTTCTACACACTCCCTGTTGTGTCACCTGTTTTAACTGTAACATTACATTTCTGTAAAAATGCTTCATTCTTGAAAAAAGGAATAGATGTTGATATTTTTGATTTTTTTCACCATTTTATTTTGTGATTACTCTCTCATCCCATGGTAGAGAAAATATATACTAAGAAGAAATTATGGTTTGACACAGCACATATAAAGAAAATCTACTTTTAAATAAAGCACAGCATAAAACTTTTCAATATACTAGAAAAACTGCTGCCAATGTAGTATCATTGCATATACCCGTAATTGTAGCCCTCAGGTACAGTTATTTAGTAACTAATTTCCATAAGCGATCAAAGAATTTCAAATGTATGTAATTTTTTTTTATTTTATTCACTGGTGGAAAGAATGACTAGAAGGTACAGAAAACTAACTACACTTTCAGAGCTAACAACACTTCAGCTTTGATATTGCTGCAAAATTATGTGGTTTTGAGATCAAATCTCTCTTTCACTTTTCTCAGCTTCAAGAGCAAAAATTAAAACCAGACCCCTATTCTCTTATAACTACAATTCCAAGTTCTCATAAAATTACAGTTTCAGAATGAGTAATAAAATAATGACATGGACTCTCTACTGTTGTGTATCTAGTTTTAAAGAACTATCCATAAGACAGTTGTTCACAGCCAGTCAAGTTAGTATCTTGCACTATAGAGTACCTGTAAACTCTGTGGCACATTTATGCCAAAGCTTCTTTTATTTCTGCATTTTGCCCAAGGCCAGAAAGCAGTGATGATTTTTGCTGTTCTTGGCATAGCCAGGAAGGCTTTCATCACTTTTCTCTTTCTCAGACCTTGCCTTGAGCATGTCAGCTTTCTTTCTTCATCTCCTTTCATACCACTTCCTATTCACATATGATCCTCCCTCCCTTGTCTAGTTCTTGTCAAGCATAACATGGCCAGCTGGTTTTATCTGTGCCACAAACAATGGTATCAGACTCCACTAAATGGTATTCTGCCAATGCCAGCCATGGTTCCCTGTGGCCTTAGTTGGTTTCAAGTTGTGGCCCACCTTTCTTCCCATATTTAAATCCTGTGTTTATCGGGGATTAAAATCTGTGAATGAGTGGTGATGGGGGTGGTGGGAGGAGGAGGTCATTCTGAGTCCAAAGGGAATCAACATTGTCTCTTTGAAAATGTCCGTGTCTGTTTCCCAGACTGACCATCTGGGACACTGCATGGCACTAAATCAACTACAAAGGCAAAAAGGGAAACAGGAAAAAGTAATTAAATTAGAAAAAGGAAAAAATTCCCAGAAGGTCCTGTCCGATGAACTTCATTAAGGAGTAAAAGTGGTGCATATACATTTCAGAATAGTGAAAAACAGTGACACTAACAGAACCGCACTTCCACCAGTAAACCAATATCCATTTAACTGTGAATGTGCCCCTTCTTTCCTTTCTTTGCTTCTCTGTTTTAAAGTACTTCCCAGTAGCAATGATGTGAAGAAGAAGAGATATGCCTACAAACAGAAGGTAGTGAAAACACAACAGGTTCAATATGTCTTCTAGAACACCTGGCAAACTCTAACACTATGGATGTCTTGGGTCATCATTTGAGAACATAATTTTTTTGTGGTGTGGTATTTATCAGAGAAAAATGGCAGATTCACAGGACAGGTTAACTAAGACACTCAGCTTTCAATCCATATGGAATTCTGGGTTCTGCATTTGGAAATCAGCTGGGGGATTTGATTCTTCAAGGGACAATAAAATCCTTCCATTTTCAGCACTAATCCAAGAGGATATTCTACAGCAACTTCTGAAGTTAAACACCTTATATCTGAAGGAACTAACTTGTTTACTCCCATGAGTTTCAAAGGAATGCTGCTGAGGAGCTGTCTAATCTACTGAAGGTGCAACGTAATGCATCTTCAGTCATTAGGGAAGACTCAGAGAGTGTGGGGGAAAACAGACAACGTTGTACCAGTATATAGAAATAGGTTTTAGATTCTTGCATGAAATTATAACGAACCTCAGGCAGGACTCTGTCAGCAAGTAGTTTCCATTTTGTGCAATTACTGAAGCCAATAAAACAATTCTATGGAAAGTAGGTATTGTCTGGCAAACTTGAAATTTTGGATGAGAGTGCAAAAAAAGTTGCAAAAATAAGCTCTAATGCATACAGAAGATAATGTCATGTTATATGACACTTATCAAAACAAAAAAATATGCCAAATGAATTTAGTACATTATCTATGTTTAAAAGAAATCAATTGATCAATTTAAAAATTAATTGCAGATGTTTAGCTATTTGTCATTCTTCCTATGGAAGAAAATGCAGAAAAGGTCACTTTTTAATTTGTATGATTTCACCAACATACATATCACTGTAATCAAGCAATTCCATGCAACTGCCGTTTCTTATTCTTTTTCATAGATTTATCAAGGTGCAGATGTAGATTAGTTAGGGTTTTGGTCTTCACAGTGGTATGGGTAGGCTGTTCCCATTGACCTGTTACTATGATTATGAGGACTAGCTTAATTCACAGATGACACGAGGAAAAGGACTGGCTCATAACACTTTTTTTGCCCGGAGCTGAACTTCTTTAGAAGTTCACACTTCTCCTACAGATTATGCATCCCTCTCAGCCTTGCTCTGATGTTCTTGCCTAGCTCTACTAGAGCCCTTCTCTCTTAAACTTTTGCAGTGTGAATTTCCCTCCACAGACCCTGCCTACAAAATTCTAGATGAGGTTTTATTGGTGGCTGCCAGTGAAAATTATCTGTCATGAACAATGTATACCGCAACACAGCAAAAGCACCAAGGAGCAAGGCATTTTGTTACAGAAGTCAGGAGTGAATGCTGGGGGACTAAGGGGTTTGTTGGCATGTGATGAAGCAAAGCAGTGCAGAGGCTCAGGGTGCAGACACAGCCTCCAGACACAAGAGCAGGAGAAGAGGCTAGTCTAGGGAGAGGAGGAGGTACACCAGCTGGTGTAGCTCTTCACTGAGATACTTCAAGGATAAGTCTACCCTTCAAGGGTACGTCCAACCTTGACCAAAATAGGCATGGGCTCAAGGGCTGTTGATTGTTAATTCCTTGTAGATATTTGTCTTTGCTTAGAACAACAGTGGCCATCTTGGATGTATGTTTTTAAATTGATGTCTGTGTTTAAATAGATGGTTTTTATAGTTTGTAAAGCATGCTCTGTAGTAAAAGCCTTTGCGTTACACTTCTTTGCCTCCACCTCTACCCTGCCACTCTTCCAATGAAGTAGAGTCTGTTTAGTCTACTCCTTATTGATGGAAAACCCTTCCCTGGCTATACCACTTATGCTCGGCTTTAAAATCTGAACCTTTCTTTGTCTCTGTTTCAGTTTTCACAGCATCCTTCTGTATTTTTCACCATGTCTGCTGCGTTTCATTCTAATTTTTTTCACCTTTTCTATCATGTTTTGGTACAATTGATCACAAGAAGAGGTACTCAGAAACACTTAAACCTATTCAAATCTCTGATTTGTAAAATGGCTTTCAATATTAGACAAAGTAAACTCATCTATCCTCAAATACCAGCCGGAATAATCAGACCAATTTTAATAAACTGTTGGCATCAGCAATGTGCCTGCAGGGTTTGAAAGAAAAGCATTCTCCACGCAAATTATTAGGTTCAGAGCAAAGTAAGCTTGCAGGATTTTGTATTGGGCTGAGACTACAGTTGTGTTGCAGAGTGTGGAGTGGAGAAGAAATGGCCTGGGGGGAAAGAAGGCCACCTCTGAGTAGGAACTGTTTAGAAAGCTCAGTCAGAGAACAGACAACTTTCTTCCTCCCCAGTAATGTCAATGTGTATCCCACTAGCATTTCCCAGGTATGTAAGGCAGGACAGATCATGTCAGGTATGCCAGCCGGCTGGCAGGCTTCCCCACAGACAAATGCACACCTGGATAACAGGAAAGCTCTTCCCTGTAACAAAATAGAATTATGAGTTTGTGCATTCAGGAATAGACAATACAATTTTGAGGCTCTTGCTTCACTTTCAGCATTCTTCTTCATAACATTACAATCATTATGCTGACCAATGCTCCTTGCAGGATTTCAACAGAAAGATATTCTTGGTAAAAATGCAAAGAATTTCAGTATTTTGGCTCCTGTATCTAATATTTATAATGTCACATTATCTGAAAAAATTCAGATTTGAACGTACTACTGAGTTAAATACTTTCCTTAGAGACAAATGATAGCTATATCTCTCCTTGCTATTTTAAAGTGTGGGTTCAGGTTGTACTAATTTTGATTCTCAAATGACTTTTCATCAATTTAACATGTTACCCCTACTGACTTACTCCAATAAAAGGCAAGAAACTTCTTCCTCACAGCTTGAACATGCTGGAAATAATTTGAATGTTATTTGGTTTTTTTTCAATTCTAAATGTCAAGTGTTTGTGGTGGCAGCATTCCTTTTGAACAAGAATCTTTGCTGACAAAGAAGAAATAATGCAATATACTTCAAAGCCAAACACAGCTTTGGCCTGTGTTTTTCTATTTGGTAACTTTGTTAAAGTGACTAAAGGTACTTAAAGAGTATAGTACAAGGATAGGGTTCTCCTTATGAGCATGCAACTTTCCAGACTAGAACATGAATATAAATATCATGCTGAGTCAGGCTGGAGAATTGCCACACTAATTTATTTCTGGGTATTTTGTAGCCCTCACCTGTTTTTCTTGCCTTCTGGGCGTCTACATGAATACTGGACTTGTGTTACGAAGCTGCAGATGGAGGGAGGTGACATGAGAGAGCCCTGGAGCAGAAAAGGTGAAGTTAACACAAGTTGTTGGATTATTAAGAATAAAAGATAAACAAAGCCCAAACTCAAACCAAATAAACAAACAAACAAACAAAACCAAACAAAAACCCCCAAACAAATGAGAAACAACCCCCCCCAAACACAAACAAGCAAACAAAAAAACTCCAACCAACCAACCAACAAAAAAACCCACCACAAAATCATCAATGTATTTTTCTTCTTTGCAATTTTAGCAGCAAAACCCACTGCCACTTACTGCATTTGGAAGTACTTCAAATGTGTAAAATATAGAGATCCATGAGTTTGTTTTTCATGAGGTGTTCACACATCTCAACACCAGATGGTCAAGGCTCTTCGAAACAGAGCTATAACCAAAAAAAACAAGACTTTGAATTGATTATAAACAAGATAAATATTTCTATAATTCTCTTAAGTGGCGCTCATCCTTTGGGACAGGACAGATAAAAAGGGGTGCTGTCCTCAGCAAGAAACTGCCTGCTGCAAAGCTATCTCTGTCTTACAGGGTTAGATTCCCTCCATGTAGCTGTATAGTCACCCCAGCCTCCAACAGCTCTTATCTCTCTCCTGCTTCTTTCTCCTATCTATACCTTTCTTTCCCATGTCAGCAATGCTCCCGCCTTTCATTCTGGGGTCAATCACAGAATCATAGAAATGCCAAATTGGAAGGACCCATCAGGATCAGACTCCTGGCACTGCACAAGACAGCCCAAGAACCACCTCATGTGACTGAGAGCATTGTTCAAATGTTCCTTGAGCTCTGTCAGGCTGATGCTGTGACTACTTCCTTGGGGAGCTGTTCCAGTTCCCAAACACTCTTTGGGTAAAGAACCTTTTCCTGATACCTGAACCTCCCCTGACTCAGTTTCATACCATTTCCTCAGCACCTGTCGCTGGTCAGGAGAGTGAAGACATCAGTGTCCTTCTGCTTCAACTTGTGAGAATCTGGAAGACCACAAAGAACTTTGTCCTCAGTCTCCTCTGCTCCAGGCTGAACAGACCAAGTGACCTCAGCCACTCCCCATAGTGCTTCTCCTCAAGGCCCTTCACCCTCTTTGCAGCCCTCCTTTGGACACTCTCTAACAGTTTCATGTCTTTCTTACACTGCAGTGCCCAAACCAGTCCCCAGCACTGGAGGTGAGGCTGCCCCAGAGCAGAGCAGGACAATCCCCTCCCTTGCCTGGCTGTGATGCTGTGCCTGATGCCCCCCAGGACAGGGTTGGCCCTCCTGGCTGCCAGGGCACTGCTGACTCATGTTCAGCTTCCCACTGACCAGGACCCCCAGGTCCCTTCCTGTGGCACTGCTTCCCAGCTTCTCCTTCCCCATACACAAACCAGGGTTGCAGAATGGGGCCTTTTCTTTTGTAAAACTTCCTATGGTTGGTGATTACCCAGTTCTTCAATTTGTTGAGGTCCCTCTGCAGGTCCTCTGCCCTTGAGGGATTCAACAGCTCCTCCCAATTTAGTATTCACAGGCAAATTTATTAAGTAGTTCAGTAAAATTTCCTACATTTCTAAGGAGCCTGGAGTAGCCTGATTTCTTAAATGGCCTGATTTTCTATTACCCAAAAGTAGCATTCCTGGCATTTTTAAAGAGGAGTTTGTTTCTTTGTAATTTTATGCAACCTTATAAACAGCCCCTCACCTTCTATTTGGCCTTATATGTCAAGCTGAATACTGCTCACACAATACCCCTTTCAGCAATGTTAAGTATTAAATTCAAGTTTAAAAACTTTGAGTTTCACAAATATAGTTCAGCTATCACTGAAAGCTCATTCATGGCTGGAATGCTATTAATTTTTAATCTAAAATTTATCTCATAACTCCCCAGTGTGAGAAATACTGAAATTTCTCTATCTCAGTTTTGAACAATAGTGGCAGAACTAAGTGCCTCACAAAGAGTGATATAATCTCTCATTTTATGACTGTTTCTGGGGCACTTAGATCTGTGAAGTGTTTGACAGTCTGGACTTTTACCTGTCATCACTAAAGCACTTCATTTTTGTGGTTTTTTTTGTTATAATTTTTCACCCTTAGAATAAATTAAAGACTGTTTTAGTTTGATTTTAATAAAGAAAAGGGAGTAATTCTGATATTTTCTTTTACAGATTTATTGTGAGGATATTAGAACCCTCAAATGAAGGATTCTGCCAATATTTGGCTACCAAGCCATGGATGATGACATAGAGGTTTGGGAGGAAACTGGCTACTGCTTAGTTTAATATTATTTTAACTGTGCTCATTAAAATAATTTCCACATTTAATAATGACAATACTTCTTGCCTCATACATTTTAGAGATCTAATTTTTGGCAATTATATTATGAAAATAAAAAATACCCACAAAAAATTGTGATAAGAATTGTTTTAAACTGTGTTTTAGAAAGAAATTGTAAACTGAAGAGATTCAAAATAGTGCCATGCATCTTTTTATTTGTAGGTCTGAACCCACTCCAAAAGAGTTGCCATGTTTTAATGCCTATAAAATTCCTTACACAAAAACTGTTTGATCTCAGTCCCATTCCCCGTGGAAAAACATGTTTGTCACAAAAAAGCACTACAAGTCTCACTAATTGTTGCCTTTGTTCCTAGTTTCACAAGGCTTAACAGACCCTGAATGGATTTAGATATTCTCCCCAGACCAGCACTGAAGCAAGTTAAAACTGCAGGAACAAAGCCATTATTTCTGTGGGTATTTGTTATATAGGTAAATTGAAACTCTGGGCCTATAAATTCAGTAGTTTTTTGTAGCTTTTTTGTACACCAAAAGTACATATAAATGGGAAGAAAATGTGGTTTTAATTTTATGCTCTTGCGGAGGCCCAACTCTTCATGCAGGAATCTTGCTTAGTACTGTTGATAGCACTAAAGAGGAAGGAATAAATTCCACGGAGCTACGAGTTTGTACAATTATTTAAAATGCATCTATCTCAATAGCTTTCCTTGTACATGACCTGTGATATATTCCCACACTACAGCATTTGGCTTGATTGTCTAAGGCAACGTGTAAGTCAGACACTTACTAAAGAGAGGTGTGGGTAGCTCAGGGGTTAAGCCTCTGGTGCAGCCCTCAGGAAACCTCAGGGTGACTGCCTGCAGCATCACAGACCTCCTGTGAGCTACTGGACTGGCCACTGGTGGTAAGACCAATATTGTGTATTCTATTTGTCTGAAAATAAAATGCATGGTCTCAGTGGTCTCAGAGGCCTCAGTGAGATCTCTTGGTCTGATTTTCAATGAGGACAGAGTGGAAACAGTTTCAAAGAGAAATGCCTTGTACAGTAGAAATGCTTGTATCGTGAGGCTGAACAGAAACCTGAAAATGCCGGTGTTGTTTTCATTAAAATAGTACAATGCTAATTTTTGAACAGCTGTTTTGAAGTGAATACTACTCTAAGTTCTGCTTGAATCACCTGCCATATGAGAATAAGAATACATTTGTTACAGATGTGTGCGAAGAAGAGTACCAAGCAGATAAATATGAGTCATATAGCTATGGCAGGCTGAGAATGATCATCTGATTGCAAAACACCTGGATGAAGTGATGCATACATGTACAGTTTAAAATACTGCCCAAAAACTATTCATGGGACATAATAGTTCCTACTGCTGCTGAGATCTCAGCTCCCATGGCCACTCATGCAAGTTCTCCCTCAGAACTGGACCCTAAATTTTGTTTTTGTGTCCGTGCCATTGCTGTTCTGAAGAGAGAGATCAGTCTCCATGGTATCTACTATCATTCTGTCATTCAATTCACAGAGAAAAACCTTCCCTGGAGTAAAAAAGAGCCTCTACAAGCAAATAAAGTAAGTAAGTTTATAGGCCAAGTCAAAGTAATACAAAACAATCTCTCTGCATTTCCCTCTTCGAGAAAGAACAAGTATCTCTGGTTTGCAAGGGCAGCCTCAGTGATTGGCACTAAGGCAGCAGGTCTCGCTTGAGCAGAGGACGTACCGTCCTCTGCTGGCAAAAGAAGGCAATATTGGCTCGGCTTTTTGTGCAACACAGCGTGATGAAGAGCCTGGAAACAGTAGGAACCTTGTCTCCCTGATTCTGTTTCTGCATATAGATAATCTCGGGGTGAGGTCACCAGAGAGAGACACTTTCTATACCTAATTTGAAAGAAAATGCAGTCTCAATGGGCTGGAGGACAAAAGAGAAGTCCAAAGGCAAGGATATAGGAGAATGTAATGGTTTCCAGAGTTTTATTTCACTTCAATGCTCATCTGGGGAGAGTGCCTAGGTCTGTTAGGGGTTTGTTCGGTCTCTGGAAACTAGCAACAGCACCACCAATTAGTGATAATTTTACTGGGGTTTTATGTTGTTTTGGGATTTGTTTGTCTTTCATGTTTTCTTTTTCTTTTTTTTTTTTTTTTTCCCTGTAGTTAACATAATTTTTCCTGTGGGAATGGGACTGAGATTAGTGATCCAGTTATCTCTATGCATCATTCCATCGCTAGTTTGTTTTGATTGTGTGTTTGTATTGTGTAGAGACAGAGTGGTACATGGGGGTTTGAGACATCTAACACCTACCTCCTTGATAAAGAAGGACTTGTAGTAGGCCTGGAATTTAGTCCTGCCACTAAATATAATATATATAATGGTGCACAGATAGGTGGGGTACTGCTTTTTTTGTTGTTTTTTTGTCCAAAATCATGAAGCAGGCTCTCAGACCCTGTAGTGTTGTTTACATTTGTTCAACTGTTAAGTCATCCTGGCTTGAATTTCTCCCCTGTTGAAACTCAGCAAGAGACAAGTATTTACTCAGGCTTATTTTGGCAGAAAATATTGTGTCTGTGTTGGAGTTTATGTGTTTATTGGCAAAGTACTTGTCACATGTAAGTGCATACAGTATGGTGTGCATAGAGTCATCATAGTGAAATATTTGGAAGGCAGACTCATGGGCTTTTTCTAGCAAAGAATACAAAACAATATGCCAAAATAATAAAGCTGTGGCATTGTTTAATACTATTTCTCATGACCATGTCTAAAGTTCTCCTTCAGAACAGTTCTATCACATGAAAACAATTTCAGGTCCCAAATTCAGGAGACCTTTTATCAAGGACAGATGATGGTGCATTCAGATGTGGTGATGCAGAACAAAAGCCCAAGTAAGCATTGTGTGCATTCATTCAGGATTGCATACGGCTGTAGAATTGTTATTTCATTCCTTATGACTGTAGCCACAATTCTTGATATTGGTGTTGTTCAGGCTGAAAAAAAATCCTTTACTGTTGCCATCTTATAACATTTTTAGCTTCACTAGCTGTGGAAAAATGATCATGCATTTTGATGCTCTTGGGCTACAGTCACAGATAGATACATACAGACTTTGATACTTCTGACTGACTTTCACCTCGGTTCCAGATTAGTCTTGGAAATTAGGCTCAGCTGTTTCTATCCCTGAACTTGAAACTCTGATTTGAATTTAATTTTATACTGAATTATGGTGAAAGAAAAAGTAGTATAGAACACATGAAATACATGTATGCTACAATAGATCATTCATTAAATTACATTCTGTCCAATTACACAACTTACTGTCATATTTTCCAGAGAGTGGGCGAACTGTTCACTTCTGGATGATTTTTTCCAGTGCCCAAAGTTATTTTCTGAAAAGATGTCACTACTACCAAGCTTCAAATCTTGATATAATTATGCTGTTCTGGAAAATAATATTTTTCAGTTTGTTGTGTACTAACAATGGAAAAATGCATGTTGAAGAAAAGAATTCCTTTAACATTCAATTACTCAATGTCCAAATTGCTTGTAGCAGGTTTAAAAATAAATTTTTTTTGAGTTGAGAAAGTGCAATAAAACATATTTTACAGGTAGGCTGCATGGATCACCAGAAGTTGTCACTGGGATAAATTTAGATTCATTATAAAATTTAGGTTAATTTTAGAATTTATAGCTATGTAAGATTAGGAAATAGATTCTATGTAATGGACAGCAAAGCTAGAATGACTCACTAACACTGCAGATTCAACTAAAATAAGCTCCTTTACAGACACATAATCCTTTAGATGAGAAATTTCATAAACCATTTACAGGATTCTGGAAGAACTTAACATTGATGAAGCTCTGACATTACAAATTATTCAACCATGCTATGTAGCAAAACTGTTCTAAAATTGCTTAAGACCATTGTACACTGCACAAGGGCTTGGGACCTGTGAGAACAAATATATTTCCGTAGAGCTCAGACCCATGTTGTCCAGTCTTGGATATCTACTTTCTAGTATGTCACCCCATACTCACTTCATGAACTTCAGAGAAACAAATACAGTCAAGGCACCATTTATCACCTATCAGAATAGTTATAGCAAAATAATAAATTAAAAAATAGTATGTTGTCTGCAAGAGTATTTTTTCCATCTTCCTATCTTTTCAAATCAGGCAACATGAACTGTTTTAAGTCAAGATGTGTGCTATGAATGCTAGTTAGTTGATCCACTTAGAGAAATAAGGTTATATTGTCTACAAGTTGAAGGGAATGGAGCAAAAATGTGACCCTCTGGAAATCAGAGAACTAAGAATCTTCCTGCAACACAATGCATTTAAAAGATGGGGATGCAGATATGTCATCTCTTCAAAAAGATGTATGAGCGGATCATTCTGCTTAATATCTGACAATTCGCCCTCACAGAAATGCTGTTGGATTTTGCTATCTGTACTATTATTTTTGAAGAAAGTTTTGTTCCTTCTTTCCTTTGACAAAATAAAACATATTGTCACTGAATCAGAGAAATTGGAAGCAAAATTGCTCTGACCCTGCTTTGCAATTTATTGTCTCTCCTGCTTGTTTCTGACAAATGGTTACTCTACAGAACAAACTGTTTCTTCTGTGGTGTTCTGACTCTTGAAGTCAAAGAAAAGCATCTGGGGAAAAGGTCATTCAGCTGTATGTCTCCTTTTCTTCAACATGTGATTATTTTTTACATCTTAAACATTGGTCCCAAATTCACATCTGTAAATGATATTGCAAAAGCTCAGAGGAAACCAAACTAAGATATGTTGTGCCGTTCTGTATTTTTTCTGTGATATATGTCCGTATATCACAGAGAAAATATATCATAGGACATATATAATTCTAAAATAGTTTATTCCTAAGGTTTTGTAAATGTGAAAATCTATTGCTTGTGTTACTGTTCCCTTCAACCCTGATTCACTTCTTGTTTTTCTTAGTTCAAACCCTCTGTTGACATCCCAGACATGTAATGGTCTCCCAACAGAACCCAGTTGTTGCTTACTCTAGCTATGTGTATATGTGGTATATACTCACATGTTTGCCATGGCGGGAAAAGTTGGCCTTCTCTAGGTCTGCATACCTACTTTCCTCTCCATTTAAAATGAGAAAGTTTGGTAAGATAGAAAACACTTTCAGTTTTGACAAATCTTCTACCAGTGCTGTAAAGAAGTCTCAAAGTTGTACTCTGAGCCAGTGGTATGCAGTCTCCTAATAGCCTCTGGGGTTACAGGGGCTGGGCAAATTGTCCACTTCCAAACAGTCCTCTTCTATCCTCAGAAAATCTGTGACAACTCTCCTAAAATACAGCAGATAAGCATCACGTGCATATGTACTGTCTTTTTGCTTGGAAATTTTTCAGTTTGGTCTCCGAATTTCCTGGAAGCTACCAATTTTTTAAATGTGTCCCAAATTTTCCATCTGTTATTCTGTGGTTTACCCTTTCTCTCTCATCGTTTCCTCACTCTAGCTGCATCTCTGCAGATCACACTTGAACTTGCCAGAGAGCCATCTCAAACATAATTGAAAGTAGCTGGCTGATCAGGAAGAGGCAAGCACTGGTCCTCATATGTGCTGAGAAATGAAAAGAAGAAGCAAACCAAAATTACAAGCCAATAGATTTTGCAAATATGAAGTGACTGGAATGCTCTCTTGTAGGAATATGCTCCTGTTATCACTGAAGATGAAGGAAATTTTGCATATCTCAGTTTCCAAAAAAAATAAAAATAAATACAGAATGTAGTGCATTTTCTCAGAATGCTGAGACTAGATCCTAGAGGACATCCTGAGTAGCTCCCAAGATTTGTGGTATCTTTCTCTGATTTACGTTCTTTTAAAGGGGGTTTTGCATTAGATTGCAAGACTGGTTTATGAGCTGGTGCTGACATATATGTGTTCTTAAGCAGATCACAGATATTCCAGGAAAATCAAAATTATCAAAATACAGGGCAGTATCTGACGGGATTAAATTGTTTGGGAATCTGAAAACTCAAGTTCAACTTCCTATTCTCTGTATTTTTGAGTCAGTTTTTGAAGAAGCCCACAAAGGTCTTTCAGCCTTGCTGTCAGTGTGATAAATGACAACAAAACTATTCTGCTGGCAAGCACTTCACAATGTGTGGATGAACACTGGATTGGGCACACTCCAAAGACAGCAAAGTGAAGTGAAAAAGACCCCCTATCTCCTTACCTGCCAAATATTGCTGTTTTCACTGCACCTCTTCAATGTATATATTATTATATATTCATATAAAATGGAATTTAAATATTCAGTATTTTTTCCACTTAATAGAAAAAAGAGAGGAGTATTTTATTCCTTGTATATCCTGATAAGCTAGTCAAGATGTTTTAAGACCTGCCTTAGTGTGTTGCTGTAGAAAAGAGTCCTGAAGTGATTTCTGACAAGAACAGTTTTTAAGAAACAGAGAGAATAACCTAATCTGGATTCATAGTTCATGACACAGTACTGCTATTCCTAAACAGAGTGAGACTATATGTATTTCTTTGGGCCTTTGTCCACTTTTATTTTGAAACAGAGGGTAAGAAGCATCTGGAAAGGAAGTATGGTGGAAGTTTTCAACACCATGTCAGTGACAAAATGCCTCTGCTAAAGGAGTTGCATCTAAATAGGTGGTGACAAAACAAGAATGGGGGTAGAAGAGGAGTCTGAAAGAAAGCTTTAGCTTTTGCCTTGGTGGCTCACTTGTGTTCTATGCATTAATATCAAGTGCCCTTCTATGTGTTCTTCCAGTAAAACAAAATCTGGGTGGGCAGAATTCTTCCACTGGGTAGACAATATAGTCTTTTAAAGGTTTTTTTGAGACTTAATATTCTGCTTCCCCTTAGAAAGTGGCATTTTTATACTTCCTCCTGCATAGCCAGAACACATCCAGTCTCTAAATCTGCCTCATTCACCTTGGAAAATTTATAGGGGCTTTCAGAGGCTTGTCCAAATGCCATTGACCTTTGTGGCCTATGTCATTGACAAGAACATAGTTTCTTCTGCCATATATGACAATATATGCCTCTTTATCTCCCTGATGGGCAAGGAAATTACTCTTAGAATGACCAGGATCACAATAAAACCAGGAGCTAGCTTCTCAGTTTCCCTTGCACTGCTGGACTCTGCAGGAAGATAAGGGATCAATATACTTATAAAGGAATACTTTGAACTCACTAATTAGAGGCTTGTTACCTTCCTCAAGACCTGCTACTGGCTGTGTAGTCTATTAGCCTGTTACAACAGTGAACAGTGTTCATCATGCAGGATTGGCCATATCTTAACACCATTGTAGGCAGTGATGGTGTTCAGATCACCAAAACAGTCCTTTGAAAGGTGAGTTTTGTTGTGAAGATTTTCCAAACCACATTTTAAACAGACAGAGTTGCACATGTGCTATTGCTAAGCATCCAGAACCACCAGTTAAAATGTTACCCAATGGCCTGATTTTCTTTTCTGAGGGTTTGTGTACACCCCTCAGACCTGGAGTTTTCAAGGAACAGCTCTTGGTCAGTTCAGCATTTGTTGAAGAAATCAGTACCACTAAGAAAAAAACAACATAGGTACATGTAGTGAAATACAGGCAGGGTGTTCTAAGCAATTGGCATGAAAGAATGGAGATAAATTAACCATTAACTGATTATTCATAAGCTAATATGGGAAAAATTGAAGAGTTTATTTGCTGGCATAACAGAAAGCTGGCATGAGTGCTGGATTTCAAAGCAGCATTTGTAAGGGTGGGAATAATTATCAAGGAACATAAAAAGCATAAGGAGTGTATAAAAGTGAAAGAGTATGACAGTGTAAGGACTATATATAAGCATGAAATAAAACAATATCACTGAAATCATGCAAAGGTTTGTCATGTCAGGTTTCAAAGGATGAGGTTTCCAGTGAAGCTGCTGAGACTTCACTGGTATGGCAAGTGAAATATAAATATTTTAGTATCTTATTAACATGTGGTATGTATTTGTGGGCAAAGACGTATGTGCATGTATTTCTATACTTGTGTGTATGTAAATAGATGTCTGTTTACATTTTCTTTTAGCTCCAAAATATCTCTTAAATATCTGGTTTTAGAATATCTTTAAACTTGTGGGCAAATGTCAGATCCCATCTTTTAGTATCTTCAGGCATGTTTTTATTTCAGTATAGATAGAAGAAGCTTAATTACCTCTCTAAACACAGGTATGCACAAAATGAAAACTAATATGTAGGCAAGAGGTGAAATCACCATTTTAAAGCTCCTACCTTTATTTTTTGAACGTGATTTTTTCAACAGCAGCTAAGATCCGGCTGACAGCAAAATCATAAATTTCTAAGAAAATGTAGCAGATCTCTAGTCTTTCTTAAAATTCCAAAATTAAAAGCATTATTGGTAAACCATATCAGCAATAAATAAAACCTTGTGATTTGTTCCCACTTTCATGGACAGTGAAATATTCAGAAACTGACAGTGGTGGGTACACACAATGGGTGTTCACAATGTGCTGTATCTCCTTTCATGACCACCACGAAAGAAACAAACTTCGTTTTGGGTTCATGGCTGTGACCACATCAAGGGATTGTGCAGCTGCCTGTGGCTTTTCTTCTGTCTCTGTCTTCTTCCCTGTAGAAGCCATTGCTCATTAAAGATTTTTACAGCCCTTTCTCCAGCCACCCTGACCTTTCCCCACTGCAGGATCACACATCTCCTGTGAAAGCCCATTTTGTGTGTTTTTGTCTTAGCCTTGACACTTTCCCTGCAGACAGCTGAAGAGAGTTATCTAAAAGTTCTCTGGCAGACAGGGTCTGGTGGCTTTATTACACTCGAGTGGCTCACAACACGAAGATACTCACAAGTGCTCTTAAGATAACAGGAGCTTTTTACCCTTCCTCTGGCAGAGATAAGGGGAGAGCCACACACTGACTTCCTTGTGATTGAAGTCAAGCGCAACCTTAAGTGAATAACCAGCGTGGTCCTTAACTCGATTACAGCTGCTCTAATCAGCAAAGCCGTTAACCTTTGAGCTTTATTCTGGCCTTGTCTGCATGCCACTGGACAGTGCAGACCTGCTCCATGAGGCTTTCCAAAAGCAACACGTTGTAATGAGTGTGCCTGCATAGCCCAAGCTGCGTGGGAGAAGCCAGGACAGCTGTGGCAGCGGGCTTCAACTCCAGCTATTCTGGTGACAGGCACCTCTGTCGTGCTCAGTTCTCACGCAGCAAACATAGCACTGGAGCTTCTTAGCAGGCATTAACAGCTCAGCTTTTTATCCTGCCTTCTCCTTTCGTTCAGAATAGCCTGCTCTGGTGTTGGCTGACTTGCAAAGTCACTATGGGACTCCTGTGTCACTTCTTGGGTCTCCACTCTGCTACACAGTGCTTCCTAGTAGGGTGCACTGAGAAACATGAATACCACACATAACATACCTTCTGCCTCTACTGTGCAGCTTCTGAGCTATCAAGACCAAGGTCAATAAACATCTTGCACTGGGAGATGAACTTGTTGAAAATCTACATAATCCCTGAGCAGTGGGTGGTATTGAGCGGCCAGGTTCACCTTCCCTCCAGTAATCACTGTGTGTGCGTGCTACACACTACCCTGAGTCCTGGTGAAAAAACAGCAGTTAATAGATCTGTAGAGGTGGGTCCTTACAGTGGAGTTAATTTCTTAATCCCTGGCTAGCAACTCTAAAATTTCAGCCTCCCATGTACAAGCAGAATCACAAGGAGACCCTTGAAGAAAAAGATGTGGACATTTATTACACAAAAATTCCTGGAAGAATACAGCACAGGGAAGAGACAGGAGTTTGGGGTGCTCATAATGAACTTTCTTTAATGTGTTATTCTGGTTTATCTTTTGCCAGGTGCTGAGTGAAAAGCTCCAAACTAAATTACCTTTTAAATCAGTCGGGATGTACGTTTGTTTGGCTGCAGAATCCCAGACATTATAAAGCTTCTTCCCCCTCCTGCCTCCTCCCACCTCAAATGCACTGAGTCTTCTCTAAACACCGGATAAGAAATGGATCAGGAAAGTCACACAGTGTGATTGCAAATACAGGCTTGTTTTGACATTCCTTTTATCCAGCACTTGAGAAATAACTGTCTTAACACCGTTCCTCATGAATCAAAAAAGGTGAAGGATAAGCCTTGCCTGAACTGACAGTACCTTTATACACAGTGGTCCATTTTGGTATAAGATGTTAAACTGTTTGAAAATCATTGTGTAACACAGACAGTTACTGAGTTAAATATGCCAGTGATATTAGCCATAATACATCTAACTTATCAATTTGATTGAATACATTTAGATGGGTACTGGAATAAAGGCCGGAGTTCTAACAACCTGCAGACTTGACGCATTATGTGTATTTTATTGTTGTATAAGCCTTAGTTAGTTTTTATTTTATTAAGTCTCCCACCTTTCCATGTGACCAAGACAAGTGCAGTTTGTATTAGTAAGTTTGATAATGAACATAAGATATTAACTTGTAGTTTCAAAAGAGATCAATTTCAACACCCTATTTTTCCCTGCACCACAGGGCTTTCAAAATAAATCTCTCCCGTCCCAGGCCAGCCTCCAATGATAAATGTTATAAAAACTGGAAGAGGTACCCTCTTCTGGTTCTTCCCCACACAGAAGAAAAGTTCACCTTTTGTTCTCTACTTGTGCTCCTCATGGCCATGCTGGAGTCCACAGCTCTTTGACAGCATGGACTTCCTTCAAATACACTTTTATGATCTGAGGGAAATTAACTAAGACTGAGACTGAGAAGTATAACTTTTCCATTCATATCTCTTTGGCTTCTTTTATATTGTGCTTGTTTGGAAAAAGAAAGCCACTCTTTCTTCCACCTCTCTACCTTTTTTTAAATTACTTTTTTATTGTAAATTATATTGACTTTTTTTTTTTTAGGATGAGAATACTGGAAATTTATCATCCTCCCTGCAACATGGTGGTAGTTCAAATTATGACCCTGGATATTAAATGTGTGATAGCCTTGACCTTCCACATGATATCAAGGTTGTTTTATTGTCCAACATGTCTTGCCAATCTACTTCTATAAAACAGTTTTTTCTGGAAGGTCATGTTTCTTGTCTGTGGCAGTTTTGATCTGTTGTCTGGTTTATTTTTTTTCCCAGTGATGTTAGATGTCTCTTTGTTCCTGCCTCAAATATCATGGTTAAGAGAATCATGTCTGCTCCCTCAAGCTTCTAATGCCCCTCAAGCTTCTAATGCCCTCCTTTAAATATATGTTTTATTAACCCTTTGAGCTCAGATATTTTCTTTTCGAGTGGCAGTTTGTGGTGGAATATTTTGCCTAATACTGCAGGAAACAGTTCAATTTCACTTCAGAGAGAAAGATAGTATTTTCTAGTATGAATGTTTCTCAAGGGTTGAGAAGAAGGTGATCTTGTTACTTGGATATTTTTATAACAGCTTTCCTTAAAGGCCTTGACTTTGTACATACAACTGCAGGAATTAGGACTTTCCTTTGTAACTGCTCACAGGACAGAGATCACACATTCCTTCCAAAAGTCTCCCTCTGTAGCGTGTAGTACAGTGCTTTCATGTAGACAATATTAAGAAGGTTTTTGAAGCCAAAGTTAATAGCTAGAAGGTGCCTCCCTTGAGTTACAGTCCAAAGGAATTTTTTTCCTTATATGGCAGAGATCTACTTTCTCCGAACAGAGTATTTCTGTTTCAGCTGATGTTTCTTTAATAAATAAAAGAAAGCAAATGAGTGTGACTACTCCAGTAGTTACAATTTTCAAAGTGTGATATTCCTAGGTGTCTCAGTGCCTGTCAAGAAGAAAAAGAACCATCTTTGGAAACAGGCAGCACTTAAGGGGAAATGTTTTTAATCTGTGCATAGAAATATTTATTTCAAGAACCATGGTGTTTCATTTAAAGCCAAAAAAATTCCATGACAAGAAAGAAGTTTTTTATTTATCTGCATAACAAATAAGTAATTCCTGTGTGCTTCACTGTGTGCAATTATGTTTTATCAGATGTACTGAAACTGTAAATTTGTACACGTGTTAACTTGCAAAACCTGAAGAAGTGCCACAATGCAAGCTTGAGACATAAAGAGGCATTCCAGAAAATATTTTCCTTGTGTATTTTTTTTTCTTACTTCAGCAGAGAAATCACTATAAAAAACCCACCTGTATTCTGTGTTTTTCTTACACTTACCTGTGAATTGGAGGTTGTAAGCCACTTCTGCTGCCTTCCAAACTTAGGTCGTGGTTTAGTAACTGCAATACTCAATTGGGTCCCACATGCCTCTCTTTTTCATTGTTTTTCACCCAGCACATCTTTCTACAAAGGAATGCATTCTGTTTGTTGCATGCAGTTCATTTGTTCAGACATAATTCTAATGATATTTCTGGACTGGTCCAGAGTTCTCCTGTTCAAAAAAAAGGTACAGGAATGCTAGGAAAAGTAAAAGTGTAACCAGGATGATTCTAGATATGATGGTTTTCATGTGTGGAAAACTCTTTGATTAGATGCTTTACTTCATAAAGGAATGAAAAAGGAAGGAAAAAAGAAATCTGTTACATCATCTGCAGCCAGAAAATTAGTTTGTTTACTGTCTCTTCTAAAAAAGCATCAAATGTAAACAAGAACTAAGGTCTTCAAATGAAAACAAATATAATCAAACTGGAACGCTCCATCTCTGCCAGCCATGGACGTTAAAGTTTGCCTGTGGCAGGGAAGAGAAGCTGAAGTACAGAGGGCTACAAAATGCCAGTGTACTCAGTCGGGTTCAGAGATCAGTAAGATCTGTGGAGTACAAGTGTGCAAAAGTAGCAGTATATGCCTGCATTGTTACAGTCTTCCTGAGGCATCTGCTATTGGTTACACTTGGAAACAGAACCACTAAATAGGATAGACCTTTGATCTAATGTGATATGATCATTCTTATGGTCCCCATATGCTGCTACAACATCTGGGCAGTTCTGTTAGCTTTGTCTTAAGCCAGAAGAAATCTAATAAATCCTTTTATTAGTGTGCCTACCAAGCTTGACATGCAGACCAGCACAGTGCCTTTGGTATAGCCTACTGCAAGGCAATACATCTCCGGGTTCCAGAGAACAGAAGTGTTTCAGTGAAGGGCACTGCTTTGTGCACAGTAGTATTGTGGGAGCTGTATGCAGAACGCCCCAAGCTTAGCACAGATTTGCACCATTTTCTGCAAAGAAGCAACCATCTAGCAGCCATTGTGAGTGGCTTAACCGCCAGAGAATGATAGCAACCAGCAGGAAAACATGGCCCTGTGTTTGCATTTGCTACACATGGCTTCCAGGTGGGACTGCCAAAGTAGCCATTTTTACAGGTTAGACTAAGAAGCAGCTAGAGAATGGAAAACTGGTAATAACTGAAAATTTCAAAAATGTATCAGTAGGCCAACTCACCTCATAAAATTCCAAAGGTCAGTTCTGTGAATAAGTACATGAAATCCCCCAACTGATAGACCAACCAACCAACCAACCCACCAACCCACCTCTATCCAAAAAAAATTCCAGAACTGAATCCAACCCAACCCAACTTAACCCCAAAACCCCACAAATAACAAAATCAAAGCAAAAAAAACCCCCACTGCAAACCCACAACATTGCAGTTGGCTTTGTTGTTGCTGCTGCTGTTATTATTATTAGTGTTGTTGTTATTAATGTTGTTATTATTGGTATTATTTCAACAATCAACAATCAAAACTTGCATTACAAGCCATTGCACGTGAAAGAGATGGGAACCACGCTGTGTAAAGAAGAGCCCCGTGTTCTCGGGGCGCGGGTCCGTGTACTCCCTGCGGACAGAGATGGGAGGCGCCGTGGGAAAAGG
This sequence comes from Prinia subflava, assembly GCF_021018805.1. NCBI lineage: Eukaryota > Metazoa > Chordata > Aves > Passeriformes > Cisticolidae > Prinia > Prinia subflava. The sequence goes on along the minus strand of NC_086283.1, from coordinate 46,296,365 downwards.
GGCTGCGCGGGAATCACCCGGGCCGCGGGAGCTGCTTCTGCAGGGATGCACCCGGCCGTCCCCGCGGCCCCCGCTGGGTGGTGGTAAAACGCTGCAGATGATTGCGCTGAGTCAACGAGGCGCGGCGGTCTGCACAAAAAGTGATTCACGAGAAAAAACCTTTCAGGGTTATTCAAATTCTGAGGGATCGGTACAGCTTTACTGCCGGCAGTAACAGCCTTAATCTTCTTATCTCCCCGGTGGCTGAAGGACCTTGATGTCTACAATAGCAGTCCATGCTGTACCCAGAGAAAGCCCGGTGACGGGCACTTTCTGGACGCATACACACTGTTCCAGAGAATCACAGAATGACCTGCGTTGGAGGTGACCTTAAAAATCGCCTAGTTCCAAATCCCCTGCCGTGGAAAGAGATACCTTGCACTAGACCAGGTTGCTCAGAGTCCCATCCAACCTGACCTTAAATACTTACAGTGGTGGGGTGTTCACAACTCTGGGCATCTGGTTCCAGTGATCCATCACACTCACTGTTAAGTATTCTTCCTACTACCTAGTCCAAACCTACTCTCTGTCAGCCTGAAGCCATTCCCTGAACACTGCGCTCCAGGTGGGGTCTCACCAGACTAGAGCAAAGGGGTCCTGCTGGTCGCACTGCTCTGGATGCTACCCAAGGATATGATGTGCTTTCTGGGCTACAAGTGCACATTGCCTCCAACAGCACCCCCAAGTCCCTGGTGAAGATAGAGAAACACCAGTGCAGAAGCGATTTCTGGCCTGGCAGGGTATGGTGGCTCTTCCTGTGGCAGGAAACAGCCCTCTTGTCATGCCAAGGGCACTGCTACCCTGCCAAGAAGGGGACAGACACACCTGGACAGCGTGTGCATGCAGAAATGGTGCAGCATTTGGAATGCATCCTTGCAGAGGAGTATATGTTCTCCCATCTGTATAGTTAAAGGACTGGATGAAGTAGCTTGTGGGACATATAATGACAAATTATTTAAATGCAAGGTTTTAATCTAACTCCTTAACTTTCAGGCTTAAAAATAGAAATATGAATAAAGTTTTTCTGAAGTTTGAGAGAGATAGATGGAGGGCACTGCAGTACTGCCTCTCTCAAAGTTATCCTTTGTCCTAAGAAGTTATGTTAAAAGCATGCAACATGAAAATGCACAGACACAGGAGATAAGAGTGAATGTGCGGTCAACATTTATGTTATACATTAATTTTCTTACGAACCACAAAGTACTTTTACTGAAGTTTTTGCGCCTGAAATTTTACTGGTTTAGCTGTAGACTTTCAGAAGGTCACAGTTTATTGCCACTTGCAAGTTGCAGTGTAGCTGAATGCTAATGGCAAAATTTGTTAGCAGTCTGATTTTTTCCTGGCTTGTAGCTTGTAAGTTATTTGCCAAATAAGCACTTTTAAATTATCATATCTATGGTTTCAGCTGAGTCTGGAGGCCAATTCTTTTTCTGCCTTTAGTCAAGGTAACATAGTATTGTGTGGTAACAAAGAAGCATACTTTGCAATATCAATATCTGTGCAAAAGTGGCCTTCACCTTGAGTAAGAGTCCAAGGTCAATGCTGAAACCCACAAGAGCTAAGTACCAGAAGACATAAGAACAAACAATCTCAGTGTCAAGACATGCTCCCAGTCCCTGCGAGCTAGACCAGATGTTAAAAACTAAACTTGTAAATATGAAGCAGGTTCTAGACCAAGAGCACTCTCCTCCCATATGCTCAAATTGTTATTTATATCCCTGGGATAAAACGGCTTGTCCCCATGTGGTAACTGACACTTCCAGATCAATAGCACAGACTGAACTGTTGCTGTCTGAAAGCAGTAGGGCCTGTGCTGCTGGGGAGGACAGGCCATGTCCTTGTTAACACCTCAGGAAGTGCAATCCCATCTGGCACTGTTTAGCTAAAGCTTTACAGGAAAGAAATTGCCTTCTGGAGTTTGTCCTTTTGAAAAAAGACTGAGGAAACACTGAAGACAACTTTGTCTAGCATTTTCAATTTTATCCTGTCATTGCATAAGGAGAAACTTTCCATCTTCAAGGCTGTTGAAGAACTAGGACATATTGTGCACTTAAGTCTGGAAAAGAGGTAAGTGGGGACACTATGACAGGGTCTGCATCCTTGTGAAAGATATGAAAGGCAGATATCTACATCTCTTCTGTCAAAAGAAGATGTGAAACAGAAGGCATAAACCCAAAACCTCACTTAGCAATTTTTTTACATCTCTCAAGAATATAGCTATGAAGCTCCCAGCCATGAGGTAATTTTAATGGGCTTAAGGGAAGAGTGCAGAAGTTCTTATAAAAAAAAGTCAGCGAGACCCTTAAATGGGAAGGAGAAAAAAAAAAAAAGAACTTCTGATTATGTCCTTGAGCATGAAAACACTGCTGTCTGGGAGAACATACTGGGGAAGTGCTGCTGTGAGCTGACTCTTCCTCAGGCAGCACTCCTCAGCTGCTGGTTTCATGCTGGTTTCAATGAACCTTTAGTCTTTCACTCTGAGGTGGTTGTTTTCTTCCTGTGACATGAAGGAATTTACTTTGGACTGTCTTTACAGACTTCAGTTGCCTTCTGGCAAATTGGCATGATTATTAATCTTACTATATTCTGTTAGCAACTTTCTTGCATATAGTGTCATTGGTAAAAGGCAGACATACTTGGTAAGGTTTTTGATGCTTAAAGGAGTAGGAAAAGACTGAGACAAAATGGAATAAGTCTTCATCAGGCTAACCTAAGGTGCTGAATAAGATATAGAAGATGGAGTCTCTGTAGCATTCATAATAGTTTAAAAGCTTAGATGCAGTGTATGTCATCCTCAATCATGTCTTTGTAGTATTACTTATTAACAATGATCATAAAAAAGTAATTGGTAGAATTTAAAGCACCATGTTTCCTAGTGGTGCAAAAGAACTAGGCCTTCTGAGTTCAGCTTCTTAGCACTGCAAAATGCTTTTTCTGCCAGTGCTCTGCTGGCAAACTTTGAAGAGGCACAGACTGTAACTATCAACATTCCACCTGCAAATATTTAACCTACTTGCATTTCTACACGGATTTTGGGTCAACTGGGGGAAAAAATACTAAAAATACCTGCATTTTTCTGCATTTCTTTAATCTTATGATTTTGGAAGCCGTTCGTGTATTTTGGATTTTTACCTTGAATCTGTGCTCAGCAGTCACATTGCCAAAGGTCATACATCTGCACTGTACCTAGTCTTCATATTTCCTCTATAGTGAAAAGCTGCATACCTTATAAAAATGTTATAAAAACATGTGCTGTTAGCTCTAGAGGCTTGAAGAGAGCTCAGCTGGTTTGACACGATTCTATAGCTGTCACACAAGTCTTTTCTGCACTGAATATGTAAGTCCCAGGAGTCAGAACCTCAGTGTAATAGGTCATGGGCTCCTGCAACTTTGCTTTCAGTAACTGATTTATCTACTGATGAAGTGTTCTGCAAGTTTACAGAACTGTAGTTAATGGCTACATTAGAGAGCAGAGCTCCATTTTCTCTTGTCCAAGTGTTCGGAGGTAAGTGGCTGAAATGCCCTGTCAAGGAAGTAGGATGGTCTTTCACACTCAAGGTACACATCAGTTTAGACCAGAGTCTTCTTGATCTTCATTTTCTTTTCGATCCTGCATCTTACACTTTCCTCATGCTGCTAGGGTTGTTTTAGTCTGTGATTGCCACTAATCCAGCTCATAATAAATTGAAGGAAAAGGCTGATTCCAATGAGACTTTTCCAAAAGAAATGACTCATTTATTGGTTACTCAAGTATAAGTATTACCACTGGAGTAGTGATCAGCTGGAAGTAGCCTCTTGTGACAATGCTCGTGCTATCTGCAGCTTGTATAGATATGCTGCAGAAATAAGGCAAATCATACAGCAGCCTCCATTCCCTCAGATGTGTGAAGGCCTCCATCAGTTGATTAATTAATTAACTTTTTAATCAAGACTTTAGCAAACAGATGATGATGTTGAAGAGTGGACACTTTAATCAGAAGTAGTCCACACAAATAACTGCCTGGTGCAAAGGAGGTAAATTTCTGGTTGCTGTGATAATCACCTCCCACGACTCACAGATGCACTTAAGAGTCCTAACTTCCTCCATTACCTCAGCTGTGAGAATGCAGATGCCACTTGAGTGAGAAAGAAAGCAGTTAAATATACAGCTGCAGCATGAAATAATTGCTTCTCCAGTTCTCTTCTCTATACTCCCAGAGGATATTCCAAGAAAGTAGACCAAACCCATTTTTAGCTCAGTCTTGAATTATTGAACATACTATATACCAGGCTATTAACCAAGGGAAAAAGTGGTTAAGAAAAAGACTTGCATGTATAGAATAACAGGATATTTTTTAGAAAAAAACCAAAGTATTTTGTCCTTTGTTTATTTGTTTGTTTGTTTTTGTTTGCATATATATATATATATATATATATATATATATATATATATATATATATATATAAAATTTTAAAATTAAAATTTCATCCTATGAGGACCCAGTTCTCATTATAAGTAGAATCATTATGTGGATGGCAAATGCTGTGAAACAACTTGGTTGTTGTTGTTGTTAAGGTCTCTTTATCTTAAGTATATCTTCTAAAATGTAATGTTCATTTGTGCAGTGTGTGGTGTGGCATTGCTGTGTCTGCAGCACAAATCCAAGGCATGACTAATGCTCATAGAAGCATCTGTCTCACAGGTAAAGCCGTAAAGCTACCACAGAGCAAGATGAGATACATTCAGTGAGTCCCCAGGACCTGAGATATGTGGTACCATAACTCTGCTTCTAGTCTTCAAAACATTCCGTAAATCTACATATAGACAAACAGCAAAAACTTCTCTGCATACACTGTCACTAGTGGTGTTGGTGAGATACTGATCTTAAATCATACTGGACTAAGGGAAGGAAAAACAGACTGAAATGCCCATAAGCATTCTCCACAACTGGTGCAGGTATACGCACAGTATAGTGCCGCACTAACTTACAGTATGGCATCTGCTCTGCCCTTCCCATTGCCTTATCCACGATTCCTTTGGGAGCCCCAGGAGCAACTCCTCAAGGAGAATGGTGGGAAGTGGTGGATTGAAAGGGAGAGTACCTCCCTGTGAAGGTAAAGACTGAAACATCTCTTTAAAAGCGATTCAAACACCTGCAGCGGACATCTTTCTAAAAGGCTACCGTTCAGCTAACAGCAAAAAGAGCAACGAAACAGGAAAGTAGGACCTTAAAAAGCACAGCTATTTTCCCACCACTGCTTGCTGTGCTGATCTGCAACCAGGTGAAATTTGCTGGCAGCTCAAAATCCAGCCTGACCACCTAGACAATTAATTCATTGTAACTTCCACATCACTTGCAAAAATGCCACATCATGTCAGTGCAGTTGGAGCTATGCATATGAGAGGATGAATAAATTATACAGGGCTTTTTGATTGCATCTGTGCAATCAGTGAGGAGGAGTTACATAAGGCTCCTCTTCCTAGTGAAGGGGAAAGTGCCCTTCTTCAGCACAGTTCATCCAGGGACAGGTTCTGCATAGGCGAGTACTGACAAACTCTCTTGTAAAAGACACAGAAAATAAGGTGACAGTTTTCTCTAAAATTCTCAAAAATTTCTTAGAAGGGCCAACTCCTAGACCCTATGGAAAGCTTGAGCAAAACTGCTTTTAGGCCAAGGATCTCAACAGGCACAGACAAACTTTCGAAAGCATTGCAGCTGCAGGTCTCCTGCAGGTTGTGCAGACCTAGATCCTTTTGCAAAGAAGAAAGCCTAAGAAATAGACATATACACTTACAAAACCCAAATCCCATATTGACATAATTTCCACTCTGGCAGGCAATGTACAACTCTTGCTGGGATGCAGGAGTGGTAAGACACAGCTCCCATGTCAAGCAGTCTTCAGGACAACCCCTTCATTAGAGCTTCTCACAGAGCTTCCTGCATTCACAAACAAAGCAAAACTTGTCTGGTGGCTTGCAGACACATGAGGGTAAGCTCACAAGAGCACCTACAATGCAAGGAGTGTTTCAGTGACTACTTCACAGTGTGCAGTGTACAGAGCAGTTAGTGATATCTGGTGGCTAGTAGCAGAGACAGACTTTTTTCCCCAATTGCTTTAAGAAACCATGAAAGATGGACAGAGAACAGGGAGATGCCTCGAGACTTCTGCTTAGTACTTGGCTGCCTCTCTCAGAGGTGCCAGTGGGAACAGTTTTATCTCCATGAGAAGAAGAGTAGCTGTGCACACAGTGAACTGCAGTAACTGCACACTGTTTATTAGAAGAAGATGCACCGTAAAGCATGTTAGCCCACAGGAAAGCATTTTTCCCCTCACCTCTGCACTGGATTGTGAGTACCAACATGATTACTATAACTCAGCTACTTTTGATGTCTTGATTTGGTAAATAACTTTGTGTTTCCCAAAGCTAATCTGCATTTAAAAAGTACTCTCTTACATGTGTGTGTGTGTGTGTGTGTGTGTGTGTGTGTTTATACACTGTTTGTGACACCTGTGTGACAAGTGTTCTGGGTACTAATGAGAACTTTCCTATAAAACCCCTCTGTGATTGCCACTCCTTTTGCTGATTTAGAACCTCTGTTCTGACCCCATTCTATAGCTGAATGCCTGGTTTTACTTGCTGTAACTCTTCTACTGTTTTCTGAATCAAGCTGGCAAGAAACCAGATTTCAAAATTTATTTCCAGTGCTATTTAAAAAGAAGAGATTCACTAGTCTCTGCCGCATGTGTCTTGTTGCAGATGGACTCCAGCCACTGATCAGAAGACAGTGGAGCAGCAGATGTGGATTGTAAAGAAATCTGTTCATATTTCCTAACTGGGAGGATGCAGCTTTCTTCCTATGTGCTGGTAGCTTAGAAAGAAAGAGCCAACAACAGCAATAACAGTAATAAAAATAACCTAGTGTGGACCAGAGGTCTATTTAAAAAAACTTTAAAAAAGTATGAAGTCATCTCTCTATCTCTGTGTCACACTTCTCTTTCTGTCTTGAATTCCTTGGGGCTTTTTTATATTTGTCTTACTAACCTGACAATCCTTATCAAAATACAGTATCAGAACCTGCCTTCACAGGGAGCAATAAGAATCCAGCCACCACCAGGCATTTTATTGATTGCTTTACATATTTCTAATTCTCTGGAAGGAGCAGAGAAACATTTCTGTTATGCTCCTCTTCCTCCTCATTTTCTCTCTGCAGTCATTGACCCAGGGGACCCTAACCAGCAAAGCTGTGTGCCCACTGCAGTGCTGGCAGACCTGCAGCCAGCAGAGCATTCTCACTGCAGTTTTTGCTCGCACAGCAGTGGGGTTCTGCTGCTCTCCCGCGAAGAGGCAGCACGCCTCAGGGTAGGCACAGGGCTGTGTGTCCAGGGCACAGCTCAGTGTGAAAAACACAGCTGTCAGTGATGGAATACCACTCTGAAGAGGGCACCTGGAGTTACAAGCAACTATTGCAAGCTCTAAGCTTCTGGAAGGGTCAGAGAAGAACTAGATCTTTGGACAGTAATTGTAGACTGTAGCTTACACCTCACCGCTCCAGACCAGATATGCTGGGGCTGGGACAGCTGCTAGCAGTTAAGCAGGAGCTCTCTGGCATAAAATTGAAAGGCAGTGTGGCTGCAGCTTGTTGAAAAAGAGATCAGACAAGCATATGAGCAAACAGGTAGATGAAATGAAAAAATACTGTCTTGGGTGACTGTCTTCCAAGACAGTAGGGTAAGAAAATTGTTTTAATGTACTAGGTTGATGAGACAAATGGGAAACCACATTCTTGTTTACAGATATCAAAGCTATTTTATTTTTCCAGTCAATTTAGTAATACTGTCTCTGTGTTGCTTTTTCAACAGTAATGTTTCTCAAAGCTGCTGATGCTGTAAACTGGCTAACAATTTGCATGTGCCAAGATGTCCTCAGTAGCACTGAAGGACTTGAACGCACAGCAGGCCTGGAATTTTCTTATGCCTAATCTTCTAGGAAAGCAACAAGACCTTACTGAAGTGATAAAGGTATGGAAAATTCCATAAGAACATGTAACAAAGGAAAGAGAAAAAGCAAAGGGTAAAGGAAAGGGAAAGGGAAACAAGGAGAAGGAGAAAAAATAACTTGCCAAGTATGGAATTTATACCTATGTAATTAATAATAAAATTAGTATTGTCAAAAATTGAAGTAAGTTTGAACTTTCAAAGGAAATTATTTTTTTAAGTCACCAGTGCTCTATTTAGAAAGAAAACAACAAGAACAACAACAACAACAAAAAACCACGGTATGTCTCTCTGCAAGGCTGAATTGAAGATTAATGTGATTCTACATAGTTTCAAAATGAAATTAGTATTTTTAAAAAGGCAATGATGTTGAACATGGAAACAGAGAATGCAAAAAAAAAAAAAATGGAAAGGGAAATTATAGCCCAAGTGTTAAGATTAGGCCAAATTACAGATTACTTAATAAATATAATTTTGAAGGTATCATTTATTTACAAAGCATGCTTTTTGATGTTTATAGAATGCAACTAGAAAAGAGTATTAATAGTATCTGTATTGAAAAAAGAGGAAAATGCAGATCCAGCCACTCGGTTGAAGTTATATGATGATGAAGGTCACATTTGCACAATAGCAGATCATCTGGCAGAGGAAAGCTGATCTGGAACAGAGGGCATGCATGATTCCCATTTCTGTTGAATTAGCCAGCATATGTGGCACTGTCTATAGAAGACAACAGAAGACAGCTCTGGTGGAGACACCAGTTCAGTGCTTTGCTTTGCCTGGATAAGGTTTTGGACTTGGATTTACTGCAACATGACCACTGCCTAAAAACCCCCTTAATATCACAATTTTGAACAAGGGAATATTTAAAAACTTGGTTGCAAATGGGACAAAACAGAGGACAGTTGTACAATATGAAAATGAAATGAAAAGTTAATATCTTTATTTAATCTGTGTACCAGATGAATGAAATCTCATAGAGTTCTCTGAGAGGAATTTTAATAAGTTTTCAATACACTGCCCTATAGTGCTATATGCAACATTAGGTGATATAGCAGGGTATTGGACTGAAGATTATCCAAAATCATATGTAACAGGTTTTGCAGCAATAAAAATATAAATAATGGTCTGATGATGAGTGGTTGCTTGACAGTGTCTGCTGAAAATCATGGTGAGTCTACTGAGTTTTATAAAAGTATCATCCCTTATACAGTTTATGTCCTTTACTGATGGTATTTTAAAGTTTTTACACGTTCTAAACACTTAGTCCTTTGTAGCTTCCACCTGAGCTTTTTGTTCTTATCCTTTCTTAATACCCACAGGAAGTAAATTTGCATCCCTAAGGAACAGTAAAATATTTGATGGAGAGAAGGGATCTTACTGTAAGCCTTATGCCTTTCAGCACAGTTTCACAGTGCAGTGGTTGCTGGATTTTCTCACTTGCTCTGCTGTACAAGGAAGTTTTACTTTGTCCCTCTATCACTACCCAGAATACATCATTGGAAGCCCTGGTTGATGGCAATTTATGTACACCTGATTCCTTATTAAGTCTGATCTCAGTGAGGTCAAGGCTAATCTGTTCTAACATCCAGACCTTCTGCTTTTGTTTAATATAGCCCACTGAGATTAAAATAGGATTAGAGCTCATCTGATTGGGAGAATAACCTCTGCAGATGAACTCTTCTACTGTTCTTTTGAAAAAGTCACAACAGTGTCTTGCAATGGCCACAGTTTCTGTAGACAGTTGGTTGGTTTTTTGTTTGTCCTTGTGATAGTTTTGAAACCAGACTCATTATTTCCTGGACTCAGATCTAGTTGTTACTATAGACATTAGGAATTCAGGATTATGGATTTCAGAATGGGACATTTTCTCATTTATCTCAATCATTTTTAGTTCGCTACAGCAGTAAAACAAAAACAAATTTAAATTAATTAGTGGAAATGTCAGGAGGTACATTTAATAAATTTTCACCTGTTTTATTACCAAGTTTGCATTTAAAATGGTTTTTTTCCTCTTTAAACACATGCAAATGCTAACTGTGCAGAACTAAGATATTTCCACTTCATGTTGGTTCAACATCTACAATATATATAATCACAGAAAAAAAGCAGGGCTATGTTATCCAAATATATGCCTGAAACTTCATTTGTGATGAAGCAAAGCATAAGGATTGCCAAAAAATTTTAACTAATAATACTTTTCTGTGGGTTTCCCCCCAGTATGTTCAGTAAAGCCATTCTTCTGCAGTATTTTGAATCTTGACACAGAAAATTTTATATTGAAGAATAAGATTTTGATGTGAGCATAAAAGTAAAGCACAAGTAAGAAGTGCAAAATTATTTGGTAAATGTGTTCTCATTATTGAGATTCTAAGAAATGCAAAATAATATACTGTCAATGATTAGGATTATATAAAATATCACAGGTAGCATGCAGTGAAAAGATCAGCAGGGAGAGAGTTCTGAAAATGTTATTTTTGCACAGACGGGCTGCTTGGCTGCTGTCCTAGATTTCAGCCTGCTCTAGGTGGAGGTCATGCTGTGGCTAAAGTAATTAGCAAGGTCAATCTGACCAGCTCAGTATAAACCCAGAATAACTCTACTGAAGTGTAGAACAAGAACAGCCAAGAAGAAACATAGTAATTTTTGTCCTGGTTGCAGTACTACTATCCATACTAGCCTTGACACTAGTAGATTTCAGGATTTTTTGTCTTTGAGATGATCCTTGGCCATTTTACTTCACTGGTGCAGGTTGTTATCCTTTGGGTGATGTTATTTCTTGCTAGCAGTCTGAGAGTCATTCTGCCACCAAAGTTTGATCCTTACCTTCCCTAGCAGTTAAGTTTTGGTCCTGCTTGGGTATCCGAGTGAAGGAAAATCCTCTTAAAAGACAGAAGTGAATAATAAAATAGTGAGTGGGAGGAAGAGAAGATACCTTTAATGATATGGGGTTTACATTTTCTTAACAGTATGGAATGAGCTCCCATATGCTTTTTCACGTCAAGGGACAGAGCAGCAATTGAAAGCATCATGTATCTCACTAAATGAGCATGTATGATGATGTCAGTATCATTCCGTAAAGGTTCAGATTTTTAATCTGATCAGGAAATTCATAGTTTATAATGTACGACTATGATCAGGAAATTCATAGTTTATAATGTAAGACTATGCAATTGTGTGAAAACATGAAGATTAAAAAAAAACACCAAACAGCATTATTGCATATCTGGAAAATAGATCTTAGACTGCCACATGATTGTTTAACAAAGTCTTTCTTGCCAGACACTCTACAATGCATCTTCCTGTTGTCTGTGTTTCTTATGTAGGTATAAGTTTGATTTCTCCATGATGAAGACAGAAGAGCACATGAGCATTGAAGCTGCATGTGTGTGTAGAGGAAATACTTTTGAGAACCAAAGCAGTAATCACCTTTATAATCAGGAGCTGAAAATCTATTCTGTGTTGTACATTGCCTCTGAAATTATTTCTTAACAAACCTTTCTTGGTTGCTTCCTGTATGGTAGGAAAAGCAATGCAGTTTCGTTTGCTATGTTTAGAAAACATAACTTCCAGCTCTTCTAACTCAATAAATACTTTTTTTTTCTTACTCACAGAAGGACAATTTTATTTTGTAAAAGCAAGAAATGGCATGCAGATGATCTTGCACAATTACAACTAAAGTGAAAGATCTCATTCATAACTCTGTTTTCAATAAAAAAGTTAATTTTTTTCCTGTGTATTGGAGGTTCTGGCCAAGCGAGCACCAAAATTGCTTATATTGTATATCAGGAAAAATTTGGTTTTGGTATTGTTGACTGGGAATCGCATTATTCTAACACCTCAGAAACAACTTTCAGAGGAAATAGGTCACAGAGCACTATGCAATTGTTTACCAAAGTTTTTCTTGCCAGATACTCTACAGCTGATGATGTCTAAGTGGGATGTTGCATGATAGTCATTATAGTTTAAGTAGCTACTGAGAAGGTAGATTTTGTAATTAACCAGCCCTGCTGAAACTGGTACAAAAACTTGATGGGAAGTCATATAGGAATAATAAATCAGCCAAACTCAAATGGCAGTTGATGCCAGAATTTGAAGGTAGTTAGTACTGTTGAATGGCAAGACAACACCACTAAATCACAGCTTGCCACTACAGAGGTTTTCAGTAACATGTATTTGAAAATGGGAATATGTTGTTAAACCGAGGTCTGGAACCTGACAATTAGAAGAATTATGATGAAATGTGCAAAGCTGCACCCAAGAAAAACTACTTGAAATTATGGGAGCTGCCAAGTGTTTATAAACTTATGATGGAAGCTAGTGCTTGGAATTTATAGGAGTATCATATGGATTTACTGAAAGAATAGCGGATGCCTTTTTCTTCAGAAGAAAGGGGAGGAGACAAGCTATAGCACATGGGAGAGTCCAAATCTGGAAACATGCACATCAACATAACTCAAGATATCAACTGCTGTAGGAAAAGACTATATTACCATCTCTGAAATTCCTAGCAACTGGATGAGATACTTAGAGATTGAATGTAAAGAGTTGGAAAGCCTAATTGTATTTGACAGTATCATAAAATGTTAAAGTAATAATATGATTTGAAAAAAACAGGTATGCCATTGGAGAGGAAGCTTTAGGGAAATTTGGAAATCTCAGGGAGGTCTGCTGTAGTGGTTGAACTATTGTGCAGAAAAGCACGTGTCCTTCCAGAGCTTTGGGACCTGCAGCAATCTGTGGTTGCTGGTGCTTGCAAACATGCAGCCCTCCTCTGGGAATGCTGGGAGCTGGTTCCCTCTGCCTGTGGTGGTCTTCAACACACTGTGCAGTACCCCTTGGACAGGACACCTGTGAGGAGCAACCAGGAGGCAGGGCTGGTCCCTGCCTCATGCCTCCCCTCCCACAGGACCTGCTCCTGCTGGCAGCCTACCTGCCCACGAATCCTAGCGCTGCCCCAGAAGCAATGCCTGACAACACCCCTTGGCAGCTCAAGATGGGACATTTCCCCCTTACGTCTCCATCTCATTCTTCATACACAGAAGAACGCATACATTCACATTTATGTTCATAGAGCACGTGGTACTGCACAAAAGCAGAAGCACCCTGGCCAGCACCTCTCTCCCTGCAGTCCTTTTCTCACATTTGTGTCTTTTACTCCCCTCTGAAACTCATGACACATGCGCCCTGCTTATTTGTGGGAAATCTAAGTTTTGCTGAAGAGCAGATAGATACTGTTTGTCTCTAAAGTATGTTGATTTACTAAGAGAAAGCATTAATTTCTGTTCCAAGTAAAGTTTCTGCAAATTAACTCTGTAGAATCTGAATTTAGTATGCCTACATAAGAAGAATGTACCATGTCTGCATTATTTAATTTTGTTCTTTTAAATGTATTAGTCACCAGTCCAACAAAATTACAGACAGAATGTGACTGATGAGAAAGCAAATTCAGTAAATAATTACACTTCCAGTTTCTGTTGCCAGCAAAGTCCTTTGTTTCAAAGCAGCCAGATTTTTCCCTGTCACTCCCCCAAAATAAAACATCAAGCTGGGATAAAACTGAGTACCAACTAGATTGGCAGGAGTTAAACACAACACAAATCCCTGGCCATCCAGGTAAATCCCACAACTGATTCATCCATTTTGAAATCTTAGACTAGCTAGGCCACAGATTAAATAAAACAAAACATAGTTTGTGGGCCCTTTCAAAGGGACAGAAATTACTCACAGATGGAACTATTTTGCAGAAGTGGATTTGGCTCTTACGGTTTGCAGGCAAGCCCACACAGGCCACGGAATGAAGCTAGTTCCATTCTAAAGGCACCTAAATCACAAAAATCTTTACTTTCTATATAAACTCCTACACTGACTCAAGTGACCTTCAACCCTGCATGTGTCCATTCCAAGCTTACTTCTCACACCTAGCACTGCACCCCTAAGTGTCCCTCCAGCAAGGCGCAGCCTCTGCCAGTCTATGTGTTTTGCCTGTCCCAAACATTTTTGCACTGGCACATCTGTACTTTGATACAATAAAGCAAACAGCCTGCATGCAAAGGATAAGATTTGAAAGAGTAGATTTCCATGGAAAGCATGAAGCATCAATGCTCATGCTAGCAGAGGCCACACAGATCTCTGATATACATCAGGGGCATCTAGGAGTAATGAGAGACCCAGCCCTTTGTGCCTGAACACCACTGTTGGTGTTGCTCGACCCTACAAGTTCTTGCTGCACTTGAGGAATGAGAATGTCCCCTTAAAGGACAAAAAAAAGAAATGTGTCCTAAAGAAGTGGATTAGTAATGTGGCCTTTTTCTGCCAGGATGAATTTCTAGTCTTTCACTTGAGCTTAAGCACATAAAATCTGAGCACACAACCACTCTTTTCCCCAAATCAGGCAAAATTGCCACTTAACATGGCATTCTATCCATTCACTGTTTTTCCAAGAAGGTCTGACAATAAACTTATTGCTGGAAAAAAATATCATACTGTCATAGGCTGGCCTGCTGTGCTCAGTAAATGCATGGAAATCAGCCACACTGTTCTGAAATAGCTGTGTATCACCACACTGATTTCCAGGTCTGTTGCTCCTAAAGAAGTGACAGAAGTGTGCATTACAAAAGGTGAGAAAACTTCAAGAAGGAGCTACAGCTTTCATCTCAAGACATCCTGCAGTAGATCTGAACATGTTCTTTCAGGGTTTAGGTTGTTCTTCTCTCGCTCTGTGCCAGCAAGGTGACTCAAAAAATCTTTATTTCAGGAAGAGTTGTCAATCATTTGCTCTATATATTAAGGGAGAGAGGACAAGTTTAATGGACTTTCATTACCTGGGCTCTGCTGGAGCAGTTCCGAGATGCATGGAGAGTACCATAAGGCTCTGCTTGCCTTTCTTGCCTCTCTTTCTTGCCTCCCTGCTGCCCTACAGTACAGTATGCAGGAGCAGACTTTTTTCTCCTTTTACAAGCTAAGAAAATGCCCTTTACACTAAGCATTTGTGTCTCAAACCTTCTTCACAGCCCATACTAAGAAAAGTTGCTGTAAACCCTAAGCCAGAGCCTGTGTGCAAAAAGTTGCCAGTCGGTTTTGTGAATAGTATCCTGTCTCTCTTACTCTGTTGAAAAGCTTGCCCTTGTAGCATCAGCTGTAATATCATCACTGACAAAAAGTCTGTAAAGTCACTCTTCTTTTACCCACTCGGGAGTAATCAACCTCAGTTCAGCAAAAGCATTGATTAGACCCACTTGCATTTTCCCAGAACATATAAAGTTTAACTAAACTGATGGATCTAATGTTGTTAACATCAAATATCAAGTTAAAACTCCTCATTTACCAGCCGAAATATTGCATAGTCAATGGCATACCGGTTTCTTACGAGTACGGACTTTCACTTGCAGAAATGATCACAGATGTGTGTGACAAAGACTTCACAAGTCACAAGAATAATTTTAGCTTACCTTCTCTAGATAGAGCTAATAGACAAATACAAATCTGGAGTACCAAGATTAAAAGGGAATCAACATTATTAACGTCAATAATGCTCTGTTTAATTTTAATAGTATGTGTAAATGTTAATTTTCCTTAAATGTTAAGTTTTCTTTGACCTGGGGTATGGTGCATACCACACACTATTAAATGACATGAGATCATAAAAGTCTACTCTTTTCCTTCCACATGATTACAGAAATCAGTAGAGAAGTTTGCTTATTTTTTTGGCATCAAAATTAAGCTAAATGGAATAAATTTTGCACTTATATGTAAATTTCATGTCTTTTAAATACAGCTAAGGCGATAAACCAAGATGCCACATGCCAGCGAATATGAATATCAGTCCAAAACTGCATTAAAGCAGTAGTAAAACAACTTTGGATCTTTTGGCAAAAAATCCTTATCACTGGAGACTGCATTCAAGGGAGCACTGGCCATTTGGTGTTTGGAGGGAGAGTTTAGGGTTCTGCAGGAACTGGTGCTTGTGGTCCAGCTGCAGAGAGTTGCAAGTCAGTACCTCTTAGATGTGACACAGAACAGAGGTTCTTAGCACTAAAGATGACATATCTAGGAGAAAAAAACCCCAACAAACCCAGATCAAGTAATTACATCTGTCTTCTTAAATTGTTCTTAATATAATGAACATATTACAGTGACCTTTAGAATGTCTAATGGGTGATGCATTTACGCTTTTTGAATATTTAAGCCACCTTCAAATTATGTTTCACTTGTTTATTTCTACCTTAGTCTGTGCACTTAACCGCATCATAGTCAAGACAGATTAAAAAAATAACACAACCACTACATACAGATAGTTCCAGATCTCATTTCTGCATTTTTTCTTAAATCTCAACTATAGAAAAATTTCTCTGCTGTTTCTCTTGAACTACTATGTTGGTCTGGTCTGCTTTTCTAACTCTTAAAAAAGCTACTGCAGTACATAGAAAAGATTTTCTCATCATTTCTGATCAGAATCATTCTACAAAATACAGGTCTGTAAGCTTCAGAAACTTGAATAGATTTTGGGATGTATTTCTCTAAAAAGCTCTTAATAAATGCAGAAAGATTCCACACACTTGAATTATTAAACTCATGGCAGAGAGTCTTCCTTGTTTTAAAAAAAAAAGTGTGTCTTGTCTTCTGAAACTTTCTTAAATCATCAATTTATTTTGGTTCTAACTTGTATTTTATATTCTGGTTCCAAATCACATTCTTAGCTTGACAGGTCTGGTTTTTTTCCTTCCATGGGACTAATTCTTTAGTACTGCTTTAGATCACTCTTTCACCTTACTCTAACATTCAATATAGTACAACTCAGTGTCTTGACCACTACCAAATGCAAAGTCCACTATGTCAGCTGTTCTTGGAAATATTTTTGTTCTTTTGCAACCACTGCAAATTTTGAAATTCTGCTGATAGATGTGGTCTCTTGTCTACTGACCTGGGCATGCTTTTAGTCCACGATATAAGCACTTTCAGTGCACATGTACAGGACTTTTTAACTGAGCAATACTAATTGGTACTACGTATGCAAGGACGTAGCAATGTAAGAGGGAAATGACTCATGAATTTCCTTTCTTTTCATTGGCAATGTCAAGGGGTTAGCATTGACTTCAACCTTAAAAAGATGTTCTTCTCTCTTTCCTTTTGCTTCCTCTGTACTCCAACTCTGTGCACAGTTAAACATAGTTCATAAATTCACACCATTTCGAACCTCACTATTTGAGAACAATTTTTACTTCATATTTATTTCCCTGAAATAAATCCAAAAACATGTAAGAATTTACCTGAAAACTAGATTACTGCAGAGATGAAGACAAATAACTTGTAATTCACTGAGTGCAAGGATTATGAGAAGATAAGGGCAGAGAAATGGTAGAAAAAGGGAATTGCTGTGTGATGATATAGCAACAGACACAATTTAGTTTGTGAGAGGAGCATGGTCAGTAGGAGACACTCTCTACGAGCTCTTTCTGGACAATGGCCTAGTCATAAATAAACTGTGTGAGAAACCAGTAGTTGTAGCTAGTATCAAGTTTGACCTCTGCCCCTGAGGCACTCCTCAGTATTAGAAGTCACTGGGAGCAGAGGGTTTCAAGCCGAGGCTTTAAGCACTGAGACATGCGGAACTGCTGGGCAGTTGGCAAGGATGCTGGAGCTCATCCACCAAAACAACAACTGTTCCTAACTCTGCTGACTTGCCACCTTGCAGGTGTTTTTATAAATGGGGCTGGTAGACCACAGATAATAGTGAAATAAACAGTCTTGTTGATTTCAGGGCAGATCACTGGGGCTACATTAGGTACAAGGAGCTTCAGAGGAGCAACTTATCCCATGAGAGAATGTATGTGGAGGCTAAAGACACATTGCTCCATCCTGCTGGGTCTTTTTGGAATTATCCTATAAGTAAAAATAATCATCTGTGTATAATATACTCAGATTTTTTAATGGAATGCGATAATAATATCCCACAGAGTATTTTCTTCTGTCATAGCACTAAATGTTAGCCTGCTGTGGCTCTGCTCTGAGATGGTCCTCTCAAGCCTAGATAAAGAGAAGAAAGATTTATACTTTCATTGAATTAAACTGTCCTTTAAGGAGACTGGCATTTTATAATGACAATTTTTACAATTGTCTTATGTCTAATTAGTATTTTAAACATTACATTTTAAAAAGTGTTATTTAGTGTTCTGGAAATATGGGCAAAAAAGCTTTTGTGTTTAAAGTTATACTCAGTTTATATTTTGCTATCACTTTATTCACTAGCAGAAATTGGAATTAAAAAAAAAACCCGGTTAATTTTAGCCTCCTTAGTAAAGCTGTTCATGGTGCTCATTGTAACTATGGAATACAAAGGTACAGTCCACAGATTTCTCATCTTGTTTGTTTCTAAAAACAAACAAATAAAATAGGCCAAAAAGAATGCAATCAAAACCCAAAACAAAACAAAAACCCAAACAAACAAACAAACAAACCCCAACAAAACTCTCAAAGCCTTTTAAATTAATTATTATAAAATGTATGTTTTCATTACAACTGATCATGATGTATACCAAGTACCAAGGCTGTTTCAAAAGGCATGTGATAGCAAGTAATACTTAACCCACTGCAAGTTAAACAGAAATGTCAGATGATCTTTAAGGCTTAATAGAAAGAAAATACTAACAGGTGAAGGTAAAGCACATATTTTTTATCTTTTGCAGCTAAATCCCAGAGTCAGGCTAGTTGATGGTATGACAGCAAACTACAATAGTTACATGGTGATACTGGTCTACATGCCATTTTAGCTTGTGGGTTTGGCTCTAGGGAAGAATGTGTACCATTGTCTATATGCTCACATTTTGTTTCCTAACATGTGGAGTGCCGAAAAGTAACATTCCTAACTTAAGCACTTGAAGGATTTGCTCATTACTAAGAATTTTAGTATCTGAATATTAAGTTTAGAAGTTGTCTTTAATGTTGGCTACTGGAAACTTGTTACTGAAGTTAATTTAAAGAAGTTAGATTAATTTTATATTCAATAATAAATTACAGAACAAATATATAGATATAGTAAATTATAATCAATATATTCCTCAAGTAATATAAACAGTTCCTGCCCCTTAAACACTATGGTTTATATGCAATGTGTTTGCTTATTATTACTAACAATTAAGTTATTCAACATACTTTAGTTATAAAGACCATATTCATGTTGTTCCAGTTTTGTCTGGGATACAGTCATCTGTAAGGGCTAAGGCCTATCTGCTGAATTTGTGTTGTAAATAGTGTTGATGGCACAGGGATGCTTTCATCACTGCTGAACAAGGCTTAGGCAATGTCAGGCCTTTTCTGCTCCTCACAGCACCCTACCTGAGTGGGCTAGGGATGCACAAGGAGCTGGGAGAGGACACAGCTGGGATAGCTGAGCCCAGCTGACCAAAGGGAGACCCAGACCATATGGCATCATGCTCAGCATATAGAGTTGGGGGAAGGAGAAGGAAGGGTTCCTTATCCACAGCTACCCTCTTTTCAGGGGCAAAGCTGCTCCAACATAGCCTTACCCATGGCCTCATACCTGCTCTGTCTTGGGCTTCTCCCTGGCTACACACATTGAGGTGCTCCAACACGACCTCAAGCACACTTCAAGGTGTACTTGCTGCAGCATGGATTAATCCCTAGGCCCCAGTCCTCTCAGAGGTGTACCTGCAGTGGTACAGGCATAACCATGGCCACAGATCCTTCAAGATGTACATACTGTGGCACAGGCACATCTACGGCCACAGATACTTTGGGGTGCCCTGCTCCTTCCGTGTGTACTTATCCACAGGTCACAGCGCCTTTCAGTTGATTTCACAGCGGACTCCCAGCCTGCCCAGCACAGCAGCACAGAATGAGCAGTGATGCCCTGGCCATCTGCCAGCCCACATGCATCACCACAGCTGTTATCAGAATGTTCCCAGGCCCTGCAGAGTAACAGGATCAGCAGCACAGCCCTATGGCAAGCAGTGAAAGCAAAAAGCAGTCACTAACAAGCACTAGACTCTAATATACAGCCAGGCAAGTGAGCCCTATGGCAAGCACAGGAGCCTGTTGATTAATAGCTAAGCAGCATAACTGCTGTAAATTCAATCTAGCACCTTCCAATCAGACATTATCTTGCACCCTTTAATACTCACGCTGGGTGGCAAAAAGGACTGTTGTGGTTTAACCCCAGCCATCAACTAGGCCCCACACAGCTACTGGCTCACAACCACACACCAAGATAGGGGGCAGAATCAGAACAATAAAAGTGAGAAAACTCATGAGTTTGCAATAACATTGATTTAAAAAATAAAGCAGAAGCTGCACATGCAAGCACAGCAAAGCAAAAAAAAGGAATCCAATCACCACCTCCCATGGGTAGGAAAGGGCTCATCCATCCCTAAGAAAGCAAGCCTCCATCATATGTGATGGTGACTTGGGGAAACAAAGACAATCATTAGGAACATTTTTTGTTCCTTCTCCCAGCTCTGTACACTGAGCAAGACACCATATGATCTGGGATTTGATTGGGTCAGTCGGGTTCAGATGTCCGGCTGTTTTCCCTTCCAGCTCCTTGTGCACCCTCAGCCTTCTTGCGAGTGAGGTGGATTGAGGAACAGTAAAGGCCTTGGCGCTGAGTAACAAAACGAGTAATAAAGCATCCTTGGCTTGTCAACACTGTTTCTACCACAAGTCCAAAATGTAACCCTATAGTGGCTGTTACAGAGAAAATTATCTCAGCTGAAACCAGAACCAGCGCTTTAATTTAACTCTATGTTGTCATCTTTTCCATCTTGTTTCACTTGTTACAAATGGCAAAGTGTGAAATAATTTTGATATTTCAAATGTCACCTGTTCCCAACTGCAATTAGCATTTAAAAGCTTAACATCCATTTTCATTCAAATATGCCGCCTCTGTAGTCATGGTAACCTCCTCATCAGCTTTATCTCCCAGCTTTAGAAGGTACTGCTGGGGTACTTAGAGATGTTGTTATTTAGGTTTTTCATTTGACTCCCTCCTCCTCCCCTTTCCAGCACAAAAAACACCTCTGTGCTTGCATTAACCAAGCTGAAGGTTTACAACAGCAAGAAAATAGACAAAATGAAAATACTGTTCCAAAAATAAAGAAAAAAAAAAAGTTTTACTCCTTGGAGGTTCCTGGAAATACGAATTGGTGAAGAATGGCTTATGAATTCAGATGACTCCTCACACATGATGCAGTAAACTACAGATAAGGTATTAAAAACTATATGATCAGCATAAATATAAATAAATATAATTAAAAATGGAAACTTAGTCACATTTAAAAATGTGGAGTAGAATCCAAAGTCTTAGCAGAGGTGCCTTCTCTCCTTTCTTTAAAGGAGAAACATTGAACCAGCTGTGAGGCACATATTGTTTCAGTCAAATAATTTTCTTATTCTGTATTTAATTAGGATACACTCTGGTGTTTAATTTTGTGAGGGAAAAAAAGGGATTTCTTTTATTGTTATTATCCTTCTTACAGTAATGTAACTATTCTTATTTATTTCTCTTCTGATTATTAGGCAGCATTTATATGAGAGTGGGACAGCTGATTCAAAATGCTTAAGTCATTGGTAGAGACACCCATCTATGAGCCACATAATTTTTGTTACAAGTGCTATTGTCCCTGGCTTGCAACACATTTTTATTGTTGGGAGAAAAATCATTGCAAGTACAGAGAAACAGATAGTTATTAGAATTCAAATACATGCACTTTTGGATAGTAGATAATGTCATTATCGGGAATATAATAACATAATTATAGGAGATTTTCTACATATTCTCCCAGTGGTCATTTGTAAAAGTCACCTACTTCCAATTTTTAATATAGAAATTCATAAAATTGGGGACTATGCACATATCTCAGCCTGCCTCTGGGCCATCTGTGAAGCTGTAAAACCATTTTTTGGTATTTTTTCAAGTGGCCACTTTTCATAGACTGCAAGCCAACAATTCAGCCATCACAAGAAATTTTAGAAGTATACATACCCTAATCCTTGTCTCACTGTCTAGCAGGCACAGGTTGAATGTTTGAGGTGTAGCTTCTTCATTTAGGTCTTGCATATGTGGATACAGAAGTAAATCTGCATTGTAACTAATTGTTATCTATGTGGGGTCTCTAGAAGCACGGTTGAAAGCAATCTCCACATGTGACCTTGCACCATCCTGAGACTAAACAAAGGCAAGTTGTGATAGTCAACAGGCCCCTTCCATCACCTGTCAGCCTCTAATGACCACCTCCCAATACGTAACAGGAAATAAGTATACACTGCACAAGCAGACTCTGGCCTTAAAGGGCACTTTGTGTGTGTGATTCAGCTGTGGCTCTCACTAGAAACCATTGAAATTCTGGAAATATCTTTGTAACCTTTCACATCTCTTTCATGGCCACATAGTTTCTGAGATGCCTGCTCTACTTTGGTGCATCTGGTTTTGCCATCTCCTAAGTCTTCAGGACTTAAGGGTTTCCCATTAATGCCAAGGGCAAACCAAAGGTCCAGGTCCTACAAAATGCCAGTGAGGAGATGTAAACAGACTGTGCATGCCAGGATTACCTCAACAGTCCTTATTTTTCATATAGTGTCCT
Source organism: Prinia subflava (assembly GCF_021018805.1). NCBI lineage: Eukaryota > Metazoa > Chordata > Aves > Passeriformes > Cisticolidae > Prinia > Prinia subflava. The sequence continues at coordinate 46,273,752 of NC_086283.1, read as the reverse complement.
AATAATACTCACAATAACCATCTATTATCACTTAAGAAAAATTCTTACATTTTTGTATTCTTTGTGAAGCACCAATTAACAGCCATTTTCTGTTTACCAAGGGATGAAATCAGAGTTCAAAATGAAGAAGGTAGAAACTGCAAAAGGTTATTATTTACCCCAAAGAGACAGAAAGTTCACCTCTTACAGTAAGGCTTTTGAGAATGTACAAAGGATGTAACTGAAAGCAGAGAAGTGCTAGTGAGCTGTTTACCAAACCCTTCCCAGATCTCAATGACTGTCCTACCCAACCCATCCGAACATCCTTGCTCTTGTCAGGGCTCTTCATTTTTCAAGGACTTCCACATGAAATTCTTCTTAAACTGCCCTGAACCAATCAGGGTCTTCTGGGGGGTTGCCCCACCCACACTGGATTACTTTGGTTTATCCATGGATTACCATGTAGGTTTTTTTAACAATGGCGTAGAGGAGGAGTGCAACTGGTATTTCAGAAGAGCATCACCTGTGTACTGTAATAGCTCTCCAGCACAGGTCACAGGAAAATAGCTATGGCAGAGCTGCTTTGTAACTGTTTCAATGTTTCTGTATTTTGAAGCAATTACTTAACGAAGAACAATTTATTGGGGAAATACTAATATTGAAGGCAGACTATCAAAACAGAAGGGGACAGCTCTGGCTAAGGAACTCTCCTGCTTTCTCGTGTGTTCAGTGCATCTTTATTGTTCTTTTTGGCAACTTTGAAATGCAGTTTGAAGAAATTTCTGTTCAGCAGGAAATTAATCATGACGAATAACTTAATCGTGGATATGTCGTCTTCCTTAAATCAAAACCAAAATGAAACGTCCTTTTCTTTAATTTCTTGATTTCCCTTCATTTGGCATAAAGGATATTTTGATCAGAAGGCCTCACCTCTTTAAAATAACCCCGCTCTTCGAAGCTTACCACCTTTGCTAGAAGCGCTGATTCTTACCTCGCTTAAACCGCGCCAGCCAACCCCGGATGAAGGGGGAAAGGACAAAAATAACCCCCTCGCCCCCTTGCCCGGCCGGTGCGCCCCGAGTCCCGCGGGAGCGCGGCGGGCGGGGCGGGGCGCCGCCTGCCCCGCCTGCGCGGGGCGGATCCGCTGCCGCCGCCCGCCGCAGCCGGGGCCGCCCGGAGCTGTGCGGGGCCGCCCGTCCGTGCGCCCACCGCGCTCCTTCCTGCCCTGCCGAGCGCCCTTGCAGCGCAGCGCAGCTCCGGGTGAGCGCCGGCGGAGGGCGCGGGCGGGGGCTGGGCTGCGGCGGTGCGGGGACTCCCATCCGCAAACTCCCGCCTCCATGGGCGGGACCGGCTGCCGAGGGGTGAGCGGTGCCCCGAGCCCCCGGCCGGCTCCTCCGCGGCGCTCCGCGCTTGGGGCTGGACCCGCTCCCCTTTCGGAGGTGGAAAAAGTTTGTGCGGCGCGGAGCGGAGCGCGGCGGAGCGGTGCGAACTTGGGCTGAGTTAGGCGAGGCGCTGCGGCATCTCCGCGGGAGGACGGGGAGGAAGGCGGGGCGGCGGGGTCTGCGCTGCGCTCTCTCGGGGTCTGGGGTCCGCCGCGTCGGGAGCGGTCAGGCTGAGCTCTGCCGTGCCAGTGCCAGGGCAGGGGACAGCGGGAGCGCTTCTCCTGCATCCCGTCCGCGTAATGGTCGAGGGAGCGCGGATACCGGCCCGTCGTCGCCGACCGTGCATGGCAGCGGTGGCGGTGCCGTTCCGGTGTCTTTCCTGCTGAATGTTTTTGTGGCAGTCCGTCGAGTGTTAACTCTGAGGTGGAAAATTAATATCTCTTCTGTGCTACTGCATCTTGCGGATGAAGTATATCTCTATGACATCTTAGTGTGGAAACTGTTTGAAAAAATCAGGAGAAACCGCGAATGACTTAATAACTTGTAGGGAAATAACTGCACGTAATAGCTGTAATCCTGTATTTGAGAACATAAAAATCAGTTATTCTGCTGATTGCTAGAATGTTCACAATTCAGCTACTGCTAAAAATGACTTGAATAAGAGATGTAACAAAGTATTTTTGGGCAGTAATTTTTAAAGACTAACATTCAGTTTTACTGAGAAAGTATCTTATATTTTGTTTCATATAAAATATAACTTACTGTGAAAGACATATATGTAACTAACTTCTGCTTTACAGATGTTCTTCAAATTCCTTCACTAAAACACCTGTTATTATCTAGAGATTTTTTTCCTGTGTTAGAAGTGTGGTTACTCAAGAATGCTCATCTCTGGCATACCTGAATAGTCATTCTTGCATAATTCTTTGCCATTTCATTTGTTTCAGGATCATCTCTTGTGTAAATTTAAACTATTTTCTTAAGTATTGGTAAGAGGAGCACTTCTAAAAGGTACCGCATAGGTATTCTTAGTAACATCCTACATTTATTGCTGAATGCATGACATGAATCAAAACAAAAAGAGGAGCGACTGAAAATTTTGTCTTGACTCATCGAAGATAGTGTCCTAGATGTAATCAGAAGCAAGCCAAGTTCTCTGTGTAAACCTGAGTTGATTTTACAGAAGAGCCAAAGAAACTCCCATTTCAATCCTGTTCCGGCATCAGAGCGTTCTACTTACACATCAATGACTATTGCTCTGTGCACACATTATGTTTCAATTAATGCTGCCTCAGCTGATGAGATGCTTGTTAGCACTTTGATTGCTTTTTCTGGCACTATTGCCTCTGCATTTGGGATTTGGACGTTACATGTTCATAGCGGAAAGTAATTACAGCAGGTAATAATCTTTGGTGTATCCATTAAAATAATAGTTTCTTCATTTTTGTACAACATCGGAGGGCAGTTTTTACCTTCCACTAGGATTATTTTTTTTTTTCAGCAGCTGAGGAGAGCAGAGGCTCAGAGGCATAAGAGAGGCATCAGCTGAGTACTTGTAGATTGTTATCCCCAGGGTTACTGCTTAAACAAACATATAATTGCTGTATGTGGTGCGTTGTGACAGAACTTTGTTGAATATTCTGCTTCGAATTTTAAATGTAACCCAGTCTGTAAAATGCCTTTGTAAGTTTCTAGTCACTTCCTGTTTGACTAATATCAATAATGTGTTTGTCCTTTTAAGACGAATGAAGAAAATACATCCTGTGAAGCGTAAAAGTACTTGATTCTGGGAAGACTCTTACAGCACTTCTAACTTCAAAGCTGGAGAAAAGTATGAAGGAACAGTCCATCTGACTCCCTCAGCATCTCGCACAGAACGCAAAATGGCTCTCCAGAAAAAAACTGTTGGTGGTGTCTTGGAGGAGTGGTGTTTGGCCGAACCACTGTTTGGTTGCAGGTGGCACCAGAATGTTAGGAAAAAACTGAGACTGATACGAATTGTAGGGCTCCTTGTCAGTGTAGTGGCCATTAGTACTTTCTCGCTTTCAATGAGTGCCTTTTTCAAGATGGAACCACACAACATGGCGCTGGTCAGCAGCCTAGATAGCCAAAAGCTGGTGCGTGGGCACCAAAGAACTCTCTTGGATTTCACAGAACAGGATGAAAACGGCACTCCAGATCCACATGTTTCTATGAAATACGAAGCTGGGCACGACAATGAAACAGATGATCATGCAAAGGGAGAGTACCCCGAGGACCTTTTCTCTCTTGAGCAGAGAAGACAGGGAGCAGTGATCCTCCATATAATTGGAATGATTTACATGTTTATAGCCTTAGCCATAGTCTGTGATGAGTTCTTTGTTCCTTCCTTGACTGTCATCACTGAAAAACTGGCCATTTCTGATGATGTGGCAGGGGCAACCTTCATGGCTGCTGGTGGGTCAGCCCCAGAACTCTTCACTTCTTTGATAGGAGTGTTTATATCTCACAGCAATGTTGGCATTGGTACAATAGTGGGATCTGCCGTGTTCAATATCCTATTTGTTATTGGAATGTGTGCTTTATTTTCTAAAGAGATCTTGAACCTTACTTGGTGGCCACTCTTTCGAGATATGTCCTTTTACATCATTGACTTGATCTTGCTAATCATCTTTTTTCTGGATAACTTCATAATGTGGTGGGAGAGTGTGACACTCCTGACAGCGTATTTTTTCTATGTGACATTTATGAAGTTCAATGTCCAAGTAGAAGAATTGGTCAAGAAATTTTTAAACAGGAACAAGGTTGAGAAGGTAACAACAGATGCTGACGGAAAGGTGGGTCAATTTTTAGTTGAATTATATATAATAATGTCCTTGTAAGTGCTGAGTCCTTCTATAGCATAAGGGTTCTAATATAGTACAGTAACCGATATAGAAAAGTTCCATGTTTTGCTCAAATGTCTTTTTGTTTATTCAAACTGGTATTATTGAAAGTAAAAAAGCAAATAGGCTCCTAGTAAATCAATAGCTTTTAACTCCATAATGATCTTGATCACACAGAAAGCAAACCAGAAAATGCCAGCAAAAAGACATAAACCTTTACTCAGCATTTTGGGACATTAATGAGATCTGAGCTATTTTTTCCCTAAGCTTTTGGATTAAGCAGTGACAATATCTGGGGAGGACCTTGTGACAAAATTTGGCTTTCCAAAGACTTTTAATGCACTTTCTTCCTGAGAGAAAGCTCAAATAATTCAGAACAGTATACGGAGGTATTTTATGCATGTTTTTCTTCTACTGGTGCTGATAATACAATATTAACTAACTTCCTGTTGTAATTAGTGGCAATTACATGAAAAATACTTGCAGAAAGAGTGAACACAATGGCAAAAGTCATAGGTTCTCTGTTTAAGGAGGATGATTTCCCATATGCTATTTGCAACTATGCAAACTAATTTTTGTCCACAAGCAGATAATTAAATTTATCGACAGAGGGCTTGGTGGGTCTTCAGCAATTATAATAATCTTTTAAACAGCTTTCTTCTTAAAGCAAGCAATATTTAAGGGACCTTTGAAGCTGAGCTGGTTAATACTTATGCATGTAGCAATATGTTGGTTGAAATGTCTGGTTTTATGTGACTTTGGGTATATTCATCAGATAAGACTTTATTATGCAGTAATTATTCAAATTATTGGGGACCTAGCTGCTCACTGTTCCCTTACTTTTGTTTAACAGTTGTATATGAAATGGTTCAGAAGAGACACAGTCCACCAATATAAGTACACGGGAGGAGAGAGACATACCAGAGCTGCATATTTTAGAAGCTGTGACAGACACATTCAGTTTTAGGGCAAGTCAAAAACCACCAAAATTAAAACCCAAAAAAGTATCTTTTTTTTCTTTTATTCTCTAACTAGGTTTAACAGCTGTACACTTAATTGTAACTTTATCTTTTCCTTTTTTTTTTCTCCAAAATCAGCATCCTAATCTTCATGTTTCTCAAAATGCATAATTGGGATTTTATAGATAAATGAAAGGAAAGGTCAACACCAACAAAATACTTGCCCTAATTAGCAAAGAGTTTCTTTAACTACCTTAGTTGGTTTCTGAATAATTTAAGCATTCATAGTGCACTGTGCTTTGACAGTTACTGCTAAAAATATGTGATTATAGAAAGACTATGGTATATGAAGCAAACTTCATCTGTCCAAAACTGGACAGCAAATATAAATCTGTAACTGGTCTGAAGCAATTGTCAACATGAAAAGCAACTGTCTTTTGTTGTCCTGGCTACAAGGTAGGGGAGAGTAGCTGTATATCAAAGTGTTTAATTATTTTCAGCTGAAGAGAAGAAATCATTTGCGAGCCATACTGAACTTCATTTATATTAGAAATAATCTAGATAGACTTGATTTTAGGACCACTCATTTACTGTTTAACATTTTAATTACTTAGAGTTTGTTTATAATACAGGCACACAGATTTCAGATTGGAGTGAAAAAAGTCAAGAATTGGCTACTTTTCCTAAAAACCACAAGCTTTGCATCATATGTTTCATGAAAATACTTTTCCTGAATTAACTTGAATATAATTAAAATGATAAAATAATGTGTTCATAAATCATTGAGGCCTGAAGAAAGATGAAAGATGCTCTAATTTTGTTGTAATTTAGCTAACATATATTTTCTGCTTCCTGGGGTAAATACATTGTCAAGGTGTCAGACCATGTTTTTACTCTGTGAGCCATGCTGTAAAGACATATTTTTGAATATTCCACTGACACTTTGAAATTAAAAGTCATTGTGAATTGTTTTGTTCTTCAGTTGAACAGCATTAACCAGGATGAATGAAATTATTTTCTTATAGCAAGGATGTCACAGATTATGTTTGTTGGATAAAATCTCGGTGAAGTTCTCTCTTAATTCATTTGCTATTATTAGATAATTGGTTACCTTTTTAAATTAAAAAGAAGTGAAAAGAGAAACTATTACCTCTAGTCCCAAGCCTGATAGTTAGGATTTTCAGCTTGAAGTTATTGTCTAAAGCAAAGGATAAAATGCTTTTATAGTCTGAGGTCTGGTGCCTCGTAGTGAATGCAATGCACATGGATGTTTATTTCCTAAACACTAAAGGTTACAAGTATCAAAAAAGCGATAGCCTTGGCTTTTGGTGGCAAAAAATATGTAACTTCTATAGTATTAGCTGTTAGCCTAGATTGCTTCCACTCATCAAGAGTGTGTATGTACAATTGTACGTATCGAATTAGTATGCTGAACACAGAATTTGCAATCTCAGTTGTTTCTGATGGAAACTTTCTCACTCTCTTTTCCCTCACTGAGGCAGAGGATTGCTAGGCAGCTGTCTGAAACTGGGTGTGTTAAAGTCTCTTGAGATACTTTAATTTCAGGAGAGTAGAGAAAATTTTCTTTCCTCTAACCAAAACTCCCTCTGCCAATCTGTTGATTCTGCTGCTGCCAAACTGGCAAGTATTCTGCTAAAAAACATGTGTGTCGTATTTATCTTTAAGACTGTTGTAATCTGAAAGCAGCTCAACAAATTTGAGAAGTCTAAATAAGGCATCATAAAGCTGGATAGTGAAGGGTTAGGTGGCTTATTAGCAAACAAGTACCAAAGAGTAAAAAACTGATCAGATGAGAAACCCCTTGAGATACTAATGTGTTTTAATGTTCATTTCATTGCTTTTATTCTCAGCTGTCTTGAGAGGTTGAAGAAAGTTTTACGTTCTCGAGGACGGTATTTCTCATGAGGAAAGGCTTTAGATATGAACTGATCTTTTTGTCTAGCTCTTATTTGATTTAAGTGTATTCATGACGTTGCTGAAATGCATACGTATCTCTGTAGATGCCTTTTAGATTCCTATCCCCATTCTTAAAAATTAAAGCACATTTTTTTTGGACTAGAAAACTGTGACTATTTGAATTTCTGACGTAAATAAGGACAGAGTATCTATATGTATATATCTATATCTTCATTGTGCTCACTCTTTTCCTTCACATGCTTTCAAACTTACACAATCTGGATTATTAAAGAGTCCAAGTTTTCAAAATCTGCTAACTTTAATTTTCAGAAGTATTTTGTGCCACATTTTGCACTAGAGTTCACAGGGCTCATTGGCAAGGTTCTGTTTGAACTGTGGATCGTTCTGTGCCTCATGACACCCCCTAAGAAGCCTGATGGCAGTCCGATACTGATGAACTCCAGAGATCACTGTGAAAAGGATGAAAAAAAGACAAGATAAAAGCCGGATGGCTGAACTCTACAGTGTAGGATGGCATATGGTATATGCAGATCAAGATAGGTCCCTAACAAGTCACACTGAATGGGCCCTGCAGTAGTAAGTGCCATCCCACCACTGGATAGCCCCAGAATTCCCCAGCTTGACTTATTCTATAGCATGATTTTTATGTTTTGTGTAGCTATCCTGCAAAGAACAGATGGTTTTTAGGGCTGAGGTGGAGACTTTGGTATTAATTTGGCATCTTCCTCAACTGAACAAAGATATTTAAAAACATATGCCTGAAATTGATTATAATAGATAGTAAGAGGAAAACAGAAAAAGCTGATGGACAACTTTTTAAAACTTTTAAAACTTTCTGCTAAGATTTCGGTCTGTTCTTCATCATCTGTGTTGGTGAAGATATGTTGAATGTGTTAGGTCATGTTAAAATATCATGTAGAACTACATTTCAGTTTTAAGTACTTTTTTTTTCCTTTAATGTAGCATGGAGATCATTGCAGAAATGCTTGAATCTGATTGTTCAGTTAATAATTCAAAACAGTTCTGTTTGGCAACTAGGAGAACAGAATGTGGGTGGTGCAGGGATATTGTGCAATGACATCTGTTTCACTGACAGTACCATTTTAGATAAATAACTTATGGTATATACAAGACAGTTGCAGTTTTTCTACATTTACAGAGAACTGCATTTGGAAAATGAGCTATTTTTACCAACATGGCATAGCTATTATTTTATTGCCAATTTTGTTGTCTTAAGAAACTTGAATAGCTTGTGTGTGATATTTTAAGATCCACATTGATCTCAAGTGTTGCTACGGTGTACTTAATGGCAGTATTTGCATTCTAAGGTATTTTAGGTATTTCTCTGATGGTTTTGCAATTAGCATTGCACATGCACATTCACTGTTCTAATGTCTGATCAAGGTAAAACACACGTTACTTGCATGCATATGGGAAAAATTGAAACTTCTTTTATCAGGGCTTCCTGATTTTGAATCCCCAGACCCAGTAACTAACTCTATCTATAGAATAACCTTTCTTTTCTCGTTACCAAGAAAAGATGTTTTTCATAGCTTTCATAGTTCATAGTGTTTCACAGTGTGTGTGAATACAGAGCTATGAGTAGCTGGTTCTTGCAAGATAGCTGCATTGTTTTAAGTGCATGTTTGAAACGTAAGCCTCAGCACTGACATTGAACCATCTTTATATATAAATGTCTGGTTTTGTGTCATGTTTTATCTGCTTTTATTCTCTCAGAAAACTTTCAATCTACTTCTTAATGTTAATTTAATGTTACTCTGCTAGCAGTAACTATGAGTTAATTTGCCTTGAGGTTGTTTGCTGAGCATTGTTGTTTCAATTTAGGACTATTAACTGACATAAGCATAGGCTTATACTTTATATATGGAACCATTAGTACAGTGAAATGGAGACCATTCTTAGTTTCTTTTCGTACTTCTCAGTAATTTGTTGACTACAAAGCAATGATTATAGTTTTAACCACTGGAATGTCTTGGTTTTTTATGTATATTTTTTATGTATGAGCAAAAAGTGACAGCATGCAAATGCAGTGTAGATTAAATGCTCTTAACACATGGCCATCCACTAAGATGCTGCCCTTGTTAATCATGATAGGAAAAGAAAGGCTAGAACTGTGCCACCATTAATTAGTAGCAAGGGGACAAAATATCCATCAATATATTTAAAAATGAAAAGCATATCCAATTAAAATGAAGCCAAATGATACATCTTAGAGGCTGTGCAAAACCAGCTGTGTTGGCAAATGTTCACCATGCTGTGTTTCAGAACAACTCCAAACATGGTTAAATTTGTTGTACCAGAAGCTGTACAAAGAGAGGAAAATTGGAGGACTTTATAAATGTTTTTCCCTCTGTTATCTCCATTTTGGATACTTTGGTCCAGATTCTCCACAGAATGTGAGAGCTATAGGAGACTGTAGGTGAAATTTCACCCCAAATTGGTATACTAGATCTCAAAATATCTGCCAGCTTTGGGGTGCTTAATCTCTGGAAGAGCTTTAATTTAAAATTGAACAGAAGTTCAGAAATCTTTTTTTCTGCTGAGAGGCTTGTTCAGAAATGCCAGACACATGTGCAGTGCTGCAGTACTGCTTTTCCACCTGACCTATACTCCTCTTCTTTTTCCCCCAAGATGGTTGTCCAGATTTACCTCTCAGATAAATATTTAACAAAATTCAAAGGCATTTAGAAGATCTTCAGATTTTGAGGATAAGAGTGCCCAACTTTTATGAAATTACATACAGATCTCCCACATTCTCTGCCTGTTTCAAGTTGGTGCCACAGTCATCATGTAGAAGTTTTGAGTGGCAAGGCACTGACTCCCCCACTTTTCCTGATACTGTTTTAAGGGGCAATAGTGACCACTCCACAATATATGTTTTAGACTTTGGATGTGGGATGTGGGTAGTGAAGCTGCCCTAGGGCAGTGCTTGTTGCAGTGTTGAGGGTGCCGCATTTGGAGTGTGTGATGCTCTGAGCACTGCTGACTTCTGAGTGACCTTGGCCTTTCTGAGTGGTGACATTCCCCAGGCAGCCAGCATTACACTGCCAGGGCCACAGGCCAGAAAATTAGGTTTGATTAAGTGCTTCTTTCCAGCTAATGATCTAGGGTTTTGTTTGTTTTATTAGCAGGAGTCAGTTCTCCACAGCCAGCTGTAGAGGTGAGAAAACAGGCTCTATTGTGTCCTTTTTCCTCTGGATTTTTTTCCCCAAGAATTAATGGATTTTGGTTTTTTTAACAATGAAATAAGATTATAACCAATTCAAATTTTTTAGTGTGTAATGGATAGTGTATTCACAAGAAAGAGAGCATTGCATCAAAAATTATATAGAAGTGGAGATCAGGAAAGTTCTTAAAAATAAAGTATGTACCAATGCTTCTCTTGAAAAGATCTGTGTGGGATGAATGAGTATTAAAAGTGTTTTATACATGGCATATAGAACAGATGGGAAGACGTATTGGAGATAAGTGTAAACGAACAACTGTAAATCCTATAACTCTTAAGACATTCTATCTATCAACCTCTTTTTTACCGTTTATAAAATAAACTTCGATATAAAGCGTAAGGCTTCTTTATTTCTCCCCAGACATGTACCAAGTTTTGTCCAACATGCAAACGGTGACTTAGTGTGAAATTAATAACTCTGTAGAATAAATGGGGTTTCCTTCACCTTAAACTAGATCAGCCATGTTCTGTTGTTTTCAGCCAGCTTTTATTTAAACATCATTCCTTGTTATTTAGCTTAATGGCTGTTTCCATTATTTTTTGCAGCAGTAAGTGTGCTATTGGCACAAACCAGAGATTCAAATGCTTTCTTGGCATTGACGAGTTTTTCAGAACCTACAATGACAAGATAGACCAAATACTGGGTAATTGTAATAAATTTAGCATGCCCAGATATGTATCATGAGATATAGGTGGCTTAGAAAAAGAAAAGTGACTGGGGTTTTTTTGTGGGTTTTTTTTTCATTTTAATTCAAAACCGCTCATTAAGTACTCCTAAAAATCATTATCTTCCTTTATCAGTGCAAACCAAATACTTTAATAATACTTTGCTGTGCATTTCAAAATGCTGGAAATTTGGTCCCTCAAGTAGAATGCCTTACAGGATGCTCCTGACACTCTATTGTTTGGAGACAGGCGCATATTTTTGAACTATTTTTAATTTTTCCACCAAAGTAATGAGATGATAACCTGGTCTCCCCTAGACTAGGTGCTTAGATAACTGTATGAAATCAGTTTCTTTTGTCAGTAGAAAGAAACTCATTGTGGGAAAAAGATAAATGCGATTCACAGTACCTAACAAGAATATGACTTTTCATGTATACAATTTTATGTGCAGTTAGCATACCATCAGTCTTTTCTTCCTCACTCAAGCTGTCATTGAGTTGCTGATTATTTATTAAACACAGATGTCTAAGAGGTGATTTAAAAACATAGTTTATTTCTCTATATGATCTTGCAGTAGATCTTTACGAGTGTCATCAATGATATATCTGGTAGAAGGCAGCACCTTTTTCTATTACAGGACCTATGTCAAAACAGTACTGTTGATGCTCTCTTTTGCTTTTGGAGAAAATAGTGAGATCAGATGGTTTGGATTTAGTTTGGTTTTGGTTTAAATTTGTGTTTTTGAAATTCTTGCAATTGCATTGTTAAGTGCAGGATAGTGTCACAGGAAAACTGAAAATCTTAAATTAGAGTAGCCTTAGGGCATACTTTTGGCAAACAAAATTGCATCCTACAGCATATATATTGTATTACATTACCATGTTTTGTTATTTTGCAGGCTATACCTGTATCTTTGAGGAAATTAGTCATTTGCTGTTGGTTTGTTCATTTACTGTGTTCTGATCTGAAAAAAGGAATGGAAAAAAAGGCTGTGTTGGAAAAACAGCCACTGCCTTGCTGGTAACAGAAGTGGGCCTCAGGGCTAGGGAGAGCAATGAGAACTTAGTGTGTTGATCATGTATTTGTTTCTACAGCAGGTGGAGGGTTCAGAGCTCACGTTGCCTCTGAAGCAGTTTTATCTAGTGGTATAACTGCTGCCCTGCCTTAACCACCCACTCACTTGGGGTAATTTCACTGTCCCTGTCAGGTACAATATTTCATCAGTGCAGCTCAAAGAACAATTACTGCTAAGTTACTGTGTTTTGCAGTATTCCTTCACCTTTCCATTCTTGTCCATATTGTGATTTACATGAACAGCCATAAATAGCTGTGATCTTGGATGACTTCCTTTAAGGTGAGTGTGCGAAAACAGGCTTAAAGGCATGTCTGTGCAATGATATTAAAACTGCTATGAAGGCCTGCTCTTAAAGGAATAATAGATGGGTGCAAAATATTTTCCTGTATGAGGAAGAAGATAGCAGGGAATTTGTACTACAAACTATGCTGACAAATTAATCAAAAATTTTCCTCAGGAATTAATCCTGCTTTATCACCTCTTAACTGCTTAATGCTGCGAGTCTAGTCTGAAGTCAGCAGTAATACCAGTGACGCTTATTGCATAACCAGCTAGTGTAAACTCTTCACCCTCTCACATTGCTGTAGAACAGCTCTAGCTGATATAGATTGCTGAGGAAGAGGCACATCTGCTGTCACAGCCTGTGTTTGGTGACCTTCAGGCATAATTTGAGGCCTTTCTGGTTACGTAGACTTTTGCCCACAAGAGAAGGTTGAAGTTTGCAGGGTTTGTAATGTTACAGGATAAACACCTCTTTTGGGATTAATCAGATGTTAATTTTTTTTTTTTCATTTGTGCTGCAAGCTTTTATAAAATTATTAATTAAAGTCTTTCTGGTGCTACCAGGCACAATCACAAAGTTATCATTTAACTAAAATTTATGGCAATCAAATGTTTCAGTGGAAACCCCCCAGGTTTTAGAATTCCAACAATTTCTTTGTCCAGAAATAGTTTGAAGTAATTCATATTATTAATTACTTATGGATTTTTAAAGTCAACTGAAATAATTTGAAAGGACCATAGTGTCTTACGGCTAATTTTGTTTCCATATATTTTTATTTAAATATTCCTGGTTTTCTGTGTTATTCCTAATATTGATTGTATTTATTTACTACACTTTCTTTTCATTTACAATGTTTCTGGTTAGAGACATATTCTGTGTGAAGTCTTTATCTCGGCTGGATTTTTAAATGCTGCAGTGATATAAATATTATTAAATAATCTGCAAATTTTGGTTAAGAAGTGGTTAGTGATTCCTCTCTATATTGCAAATCCTGGAAAGCTGTTAAGTTTTCCAGTTCTGAATGAGTTTTTTTGAAGCAGACACAGCAATGCTAGTTTCTCTCCAGAAGTCTCAGGCAGAGTACCTGAATCTCCTCTCAAAATCTGTGGCAAAATTCCTTTGAAATTTATCAGAGAATGATCCTGGGACTACATTGCAGAGGAATATTGCCATTGCTTTTTGTGTTCCGTTTCTGAAATAGAGTCACTAGTTCTAATGAAGTGATTCTGTACCCTTTTGATGGTCTCCTGGTCAGTGTGCGGCAGAGCCGTGTCCCGTTTGCGCGTGCGTGTCGGCACACCCATGGGTACACACACACGCGTGCACACGCTGCCGGTCTGAACACTGCCCTGTGTGCCATACAGCAGGTAGCACTTCTCTGGAATGGCAATTGGCATGCTTCCTACACCGCTTCACCTGTCTTCTGCCTAGTAACCCTTTCCTGTAAGACTCCCTCAAATATTTAAAGTTTCTGAGCAGCACATTCCTCATAGGATTTTCCCAGATTAGTTATTCAGAGAAAAATGTCCGTGTTTTCTTCTTAAATATGGACTCCTTCCAAGCAACAAAACAAATCACTCCTGCCTGAGGCTGAGGACATGATGTACTGAACTATTGACATATTTTACTGTGCCTAATGTATCACATTAATGATTTCCTATTCTGTACCTCTACAGAGATAGAAACAAGAGGTCTACATCACTGTAATGGGATGATTTCTTGCTTTACAGTAAAGTAATCATGATTTGATTCTATCATGGGAATGGACCATGGTGCTATTCTTTACGACATGACATTTCATGGGGAGAAAAGGCATTTCTTATTCAGGTGAAAGGCCAACAGCTGTAATTACAATAACTAAAATCTGTTACATAAGTAAGAAGCTATGCAGTAAGGTGGGGTGAGAATTCATTACTTTTTTTCATTTAAAGTTGTCTGTAAAGTGTAAGTCCTTTTAAGAAAGGGAATAGAAATGTTTCTGCACCTCTTCCTTAATTATCACTTAGAATAAATTTGCAAATATATTAGTAATTATTTGCAAATATCAATCTTAAAAATCAGTATTTTCAAATAGATTAGAATTCAAATTATTTACAGAATTATTTGGATAACTTCCTGTGTCCATTTTGTACTGTCAAAAACACCGTAAGGCTATTTAGAATGTAATATAGTGTTTATATATTTAGCGTTAAAAAAACCAAAATCATGCAGTCTCTTCCTTTTAGGGCTATGGGAAATAAATGTTGATTTGTAATCTCATATATAGACATGTGTGAAGAAATACAGGCTCTCAGCTTAAAATAACAGCAATAGGCTTAGTAACAGGCTGAACTGAAATGCAAGCTCATGCCTTAGCTTTGGCTTTAAGGGTCAAGATGTGGTTCTCCTTCATTTAATTGTCTTAGAAACCTGTGGTTTTCAAGCCTTGTAGAACATTGTACAGTAGGACAGTTTTATTTCTGCTTGCTCATTTGATTGGATTACTGTATGCAAGGAAAAAAAAGATCAGCACATTGATGGCAAAATGGTCTTGAGGCAAAGCAAGAACATGGTGGCATCTGAGAAAAAGGTGGTCAGGCTTGGTGGAAAGAAACCAGATAGCATACATGAGAATCTCATTTTGCATCATGCTGGTTTTGAAGCATCTTGGTAAGCGTATCCTCTTTGCCAAAACATTAAATGTTAGTAAATTTTCTGCTTAAGAATTCTTCCCATCATTAACATTATTGTTCTTCCCTAAAATGTTAGGAAGGATAGTAGGGAAGAAAGTCAAATGGAACTTGAATAAACTCTATATATGCAGATTTTTATAATTTCAATAATTATTTTGTTTTCTCCTTTTATGAGGGAAAGGACTAAACTCAATGAAAAGTAGCTTTGAAGTTGATGACAAGTTTTCTTGTTGATTTTGATGAAAGTGAAATTAAGCCCAAAAGTCAGGACATTGAGA
The DNA here is from genome assembly GCF_021018805.1 of Prinia subflava. Taxonomy (NCBI): domain Eukaryota; kingdom Metazoa; phylum Chordata; class Aves; order Passeriformes; family Cisticolidae; genus Prinia; species Prinia subflava. The sequence continues at coordinate 46,258,409 of NC_086283.1, read as the reverse complement.
ATTATGATCTGGCTGCTTCTCTGATCTCTGTGTGCCCCTGTATTATTCCAAGCCTCCAGGCTGCTCTCCTTCCATATTAAATCACCCCAGCAAACAAAGAAAGCAATTTCTTTAGCACTTGTAGCAAGCAAAAAAGGCTTTATCAGCTTTCTATGCCCTTGGACTCAAACTGGAAAAGGGCACTCAATGTTTCACACAGCGTGATCTGTCCTGTCATGTGGATTATTGATAAATATCAAAGCAACTACTATGTGGTGGGATCATAATTGTCTTTTCCCAGATCACTGCCAGAAACCACTGCTGCTTTCATCCTTTTTAAGGGGTCTGTCTCTTAAGTGGAAGAGTGGGCACGGGAAAAGTCAGTTAATTCCGTTCTGAAAGGTAGGAAAAGCTATTAGCTGTTTTGTTAATTAGGTACACATACAGGCACATTTTTTGAGAGATCAAGTGGAAGAAAAGTTCTCTCTGTGAATTACATGCTCTTTGTATAGAAAACTACTCTACAAGAACATAAAGACTAATTTTCAGATTTAGTTGAACTACATTCAGAATTATCAATGAGAAGCTCAAGATTTAGACAATTGCAGAACCCAGCTCTTGGCCCCAGATTCATCTGGCTTAGCTGTGCTGCCTGACCTATGAGTTAGGTCTCCTACATGTTACATGTAATCACAAGAGAGAAATGGGCATTTTTATAGTGTCATAGATTCTTTGAGGTTGGAAAAAGCACTTGAGATTACTGAGTCCTGCTGTTACCCCATATTGTCAGCTCTAACGCTAAACATGTCCCAAAGCACCACATCTACACAGCTTTCAAATATCTCCAGGGATGATGGAGACTTTCCTGGGCATCCTGTTCCAATGTCTGACCACCCTCTCAGTGAAGAAATTTTTCTTAGTACCCAGGTGCTATTTGGGGCCATTTCCTATTGGCCTATCCATTGTTACTTGGGAGAATGGAATGTCCCCCATCTGGCTACATCCTCATTTCAGTGGTAGTGTAGTGAGTGGTAAGGTTATCCCTGAACCTCCTTTTCTCCAGGCTGAACAACCCCAGCTCCCTCAGCCATGCCTCACAGGACTGGTGCTCCAGACCCTTCCCCAGCTCCACTGCTGTTCTCTAGACTTGCTCCAGCCCCTCAGTGTCTGTCCTGTAGTGAGGGGCCCAGAACTGAACACAGGATTTGAGGTGTGGTCTCACCAGTGCTGAGTACAGGGGGACAAATCCCTGCTCTGGTCCAGCTGGCCACACCATTGCTGATACAGGCCAGATTACCTTTGGCCTTCTTGGCCATCTGGGCACACCCTAGCTCATGCTCGACTGGATGTGGACCAATACTCCACCAATAAGATCTTTATTCTAATGTTTAATCCGCTCCTGACCTGGAACTGGGCAAAAATCTGGGCTATCACCTGCAGCAATAGATTGGTAAAATCTGGAAAAGATGTCTCCTGTGCTTTTATTGCAATACCGTGATTAATCACCACAGTGCTGCCTTTTCTAAAACCGGGAATTACATCAGGTTGTGTGATGGTGATAGCCTGATGTCATTTGGCATAGGGTCACCTTTGAGATAGAGGTAATTCAAAGTTACTGTTTATCTATGCCACCAAACAAAATAAAATGCATGTATTTATTTAAGTGTTAATCTAGTCTGTGAACATTTAATTTGCTCTCTTTCTATTCAGGTCAGTGTGTAGATATTACATATGGTTCCAAACAGGTACTTGAGACAAATAAGCTATTAATTTAATCTTACTGTTATTTATAGAAAAGTTATTGGCACTGCTGCCACAGACACTGTTAACATACATGATTCATGGCAGATTTTTCTGGATTATCTTTTTTATAAAATGAAGCATCATTTTAACTTTCAGAGAATTAAAATATTGGTTAACTACTTAATCCATTCTTTAACTGATCAAATTTCTAACCTTCCATGCAGATGACTGAACATTTACTATGAATGAATTAAATTGCATAGATGTCCTAAAATAGCAAGGAAACCCTTGTTAGGATTCAGCAACTCCAGCATCCAATGGAAAAAGGAGTGGTTAATTATGAAAATTCAGATTATATTATTCTTGCTCCATCTGCTTATCATTGTTTTTGTGAGTTTGTTCTTTACAATTAAACTGTAATTGTTGTTTTCAAATATTTCACAGTTTAGTTAGGGAACAGAGCCTGCTGTAAGGAGGTGTGTACATACAGTCCTTAACAAAAGGAAATCCATTTGCTGTTGTGGCTCTTTCAGGCTTGTTTGTTGAATTTCAGTAAGTAATTTATTGCACAATGTCTCAGATCTTCTCACAGTTGTAAAATCCTATGCCTGCCTTATTCATTCGTGGAAAAGAACCCAAACCCTGAATGTCCTTGGATGTCATCCTGTTAAAATAATCAGGGTTACAACATCTGTGTGAAGCAAGAAGACAGTGGCGTTTCACTGATGAAATATAGAGCACCATCTGTTTCTTCCTGTTGCAGTGGTTCTGACCATCACCCTATTTTGACATCATGAATGAGTCGTCAAAGTAATGATTACCCTGTTATATCAGTGTAAGCGTAAAAGAATAAGGTATAAGTGTACAAAATTAGTATTGAGAAATGGGTATTTTTTAAGAGGCAAAATTTCTTCTATTTAAATAAGGATTTCATGCCACACTTCATTTTTATACCTGTGTTGCTTCATCTACTGATTCTGTACCATACATATCAGTGTCTATTTGCCATGAAAAACCTAAAATCTACTGTATTCCCTTTGCTGACCATCCCTTTGAGACATGATTACCTTCTTTCTGAATGCAGAGGATGGGGTGTGGTGGATTGGCCAATGATAAGCCTCAATCCCTGCTCCCTGACCTCTTCTAGGGCCACTGCTGGTTGCAATTTGTTCACCAAGCCTCTTAGGGCAAGGGCAGAATAAAGAAAACCATCAGGTTCTGATCAAGGAGCCATTACTTACCTGATTTCCTAATATGTTGACATTTCTCTTCCAATGTGTGAGCTTTGTCAGGCACTGTCAGGGACTGAGATTGTTGCATCACTATTTCCCAAAGAGTGGGCCAAAAAACGCTTTCCGGCAGCCTGTGAAAGACCACATAGCAAAGTGCATCTTGACATCAAGAGCAGAAGGATCTGTTCTTTCAGCTTCAAATGTCAGCCAGGGATTGTGCACTGCAGAGAGCTGAACAGCGTCATGGGACTGGCTTTCTGCTCACAGGAGATGGATATCAGCATTGTTGGTTTTAATGGGTTTTGGATGGATTCAAAGTTCTAGAAGGACTTTATGTAATTGCAGCACATTCTGTGCAGAAAGTGCTGACCATTACGATGTTGTTTGGCATCAAACATTGCTGAAAAGGGAAGCAGGATTTTCTAACTCATAATGATGTTCTGTACCTTGCTGAGTTTTTGTGCTGGGGTGGAGCCATACTGCCCAATATTAACCCCTCCAGCAAGGAGAACTTTGATAGAAATACAGTTTTCTAGGCTTGAACTATTACTATAATCTGCAGTGCTTCTGATCTAAGAAGCTTACTTAAGTTCACGAAAATATATGGGATGAATATAAAGCTCAGTGTTGAGCAGAACTGCTAATTTCTATGATCAGAAATAACTGTGGAATGTATCTGTGTTTATGAATTTTACTTTTGATAAAATGCAGCACCATTTCCTTTGAAAAATGCTGCTGCCTTTTTCAGTTTACTTCCAAAACATGGTGCTGCTGTATTGTCGGCTGGGTGAATTTATTCCTTGTGTAATGCATGAAAGCTTATAAAAGAAATATTTTCTGGAGCAGGAGAAATATTTTCTGTGTGATTGAGCTATGTGTGGGGTCTTCTAGCAGGGCTCTCCCAGGCCCGTGGTGGCTATTCTGTTGCTTTTGGTTAGTTCCACTTGAGTACTGAATGTCCAGGGAAGCATGACCTCTCCAGACTGGAATTTAGGAGGAAACCTTTTGTTGAGATGACCAGTAATTTTAGATACAATATTGAAAAGCTGGGCTCCTTATCAGCACAATTAGTCATGCTTCTGGTGCTAGCCAGTGTTTTTCTTCAGCAAGGTTGCTAGTTTCTCCAGTGCATCATGTCATGAAGTAAACTTTTCATTTTTTCTGCTATCACATTAATCCCATTAAAGATTATGAAAAGGTAACTGCATTTTGTCAGAAAAAAATTCAGTCAACCTTGTGTGGGTCAGGACTTCTTGTAACAGTTGGCCATTTCTGTCCAAAGTTCATGGCCTGTTTTTTCCTGTTTTCACTTATGAGTTTGTTGAAATATAAGATATAGTTAACAAAAAAAAGTGTTATGAATGGGATATGTGAAAGCAAAATAATAATTTCGTAAATCTATTTCTTTGTCCTGTGAATCAAGAAAGAACTGTTAGGCGGCTTGTATAAGCTTTCAACAAAGCTGCATCTGAACGAAGCTAAAAAACACCTACAACCTTGAAGCATTAGCCAGTCTAAATTACTATTCTAAATTACTCTTCTAACAAGCAATAGAACTACTCATGGCACACATATCAGGGGATCACGAATTAGTAGCCACAGAAATGAGCAATGGTTTTCGATTGTAAAATACACATATCAAGAGTTGTTCAGACCATTTGCATGTGTTGTGGCAATTAGGAGTGTTAAGGTTAATATTTCTACTCTACTGTTAAAAGATGAGCTCAGGACAACCAGGAGAGGTTCAAATGTCAGCTTTCACTGTATGCAGTATTTTTCTGATAGGTGCGCAGATGCATTTTAATTTGGTCCAAGATGCACCTTGGATATGCTGTCTGTCTGTTAGTATAATAAAGTATGTATTACAAGTATGCCTAGGGCTTTTAATCTCTCTGTAATGACAGCAGAGGGTTTCTTCTTACCAAGGAGAAGAAATCAACATGGGCAAATGTGTGTGTGTTCCTGCTGTGATGTGTTCCCATTACATGCTAGTCCTTGAGCAGAGAAATACATGAATAACAGAACAGTCCGTACCTTTCCTCTTTTTATGTCTGTATTTAAACCTGCGAGAGAACATCTGCTTCTCAGAGGACAGTTCCTCTGGAAGAACTTATTAAAGCAGCAGAGATTAAAACAGAGATGCTACTCGTCACACTTGCCCCAAATAAATGTAATGCTACAGTAATAATAACACCAGTTCTTCAATTAAAACACAATTAAAAACTTTTTGTGTGTATTAAGAGACAGAAATCAGGATGACAATGTGTAATAGTGCCATCTGGTGACCTTTTTTCAGATTGTGCAGTGAAAATATGTGATTCAACATAAGACATTCCACTTAGAAACACAACAAGCCTCTAGGTTTAATTTTTTAGATTAAAATTCCTTTGAAATCCAGAGTTATCAAGAGAGGATATTTTTGCCAGCCCATTAGAGATAGATGAGGGTATGCTGTTTAAGCATGTGTATAAAATTTTGGAATGTTTGTTTCCCTAGTGATACTGATATTGAAAAAATACAATTTTTACATATCCTGATAGGCACATGTGTCCTCTTGCTTCAGCTGAGAACTGTGCTGCCCATTCAGTTTGATGAGGAATTCAGATTATTCTTAATGGACTGCTTCTTCAGCAAGTCAAATGAAACCTCCTGCACAGGCCAGCCTTTGCTGTTGCTCATTAGAGCTGATCTGTCACGGCATTTGTCAAAGGGCTCAATCTCCTGTGGGAGCAGCAGATTCTCCACACTGCTGCAAGCCTCGGCTCTCAGTCTCTTGCTTGATCCTGAGATAATAGGGCTGAAGATCCTGTTCAACTTCTCAGCTGCAAAGAGCCACATTAAAATAAAAACACAGCCTTTTAGCTTTGCAGATGGATCGCCTGGAGATTTGTGTACCCCTGCTGGGCCTACTCAGAGACAAGAAATCTGATAATGCGTCTTGCTCAGCAGCAGCTGGAAAATGAAAGATCATCTTGAGCTTCCTAAATATGTTTGCCATTTTCTCCACCTTCTTGTTTCTGAAAAAGGGCAGAGGTAAAGGAGACACAGTCGAGACCTTAAATGAAAGAAAACTATTGCATGTACACTGTCATATGTTAAAATATGGTGTCACATTTCCTGCTCTGTAATTATAGATACTTGTAGTAGGAAATGCCCTTCACCTGTCTATACAGATAATTAGTTATCCATGCTTTAGGCCAGAAAGCACTAAGTCCCATCACAGATCAGTCATCAGGTGTATTGTGTATAGCAAATAAGTTCACATAAAGTTCTAGATGTATGTGGAGTGATTTTCAGTAGGTTACCAATGTTGAAGAGAAATGTGCAAATAAATAACAACGTGTAACAGGCAAGACTATACTCACAAATACTATTATTTTGTTTAATGGCAGCAGTAAAGAAAAAGTACTGCAAAGCACACACCAGCATAAATATTTTGTCCTTCAAGTCCTTAAATTCTGGAAGTCAGATGCCTTTGTTAAATTTTGTAATCTTGAAAGACAAGATTAATGTAAATTCAGTTTTTAGCTTTCTTTTGTTATTGAAGGAGTTTGACTGAACATATTGCCCTTCTGAGCACACAGAATGTGAGCAAGCTTATTGAAATAAACAGCTGTCATTGAGGTATCTCTAATGAGGTTCTCCATTTAGAATCACACCTGGGCTGAGGCTTACCTACCTCTGGAGATTGTCCAGACTCAGCCCACCTGAGGCAGCTCAGCTACTGTGGGTCATGTCAGGGCCATACCTGGTTTGGCTTAGGAACCTCAAAGAAAAGGATCCATACTGCCCCTAGGAAATCTGTGTCCCTGTTTGACCACCCTCATAGTTCAAAATAATTTTCTTCCAAAGGTTAAGAAAAAACTTCCTGTATTTCAGTCTGTGCCATTGCTTCCTGTCCTTTATCTGGGCACTACTGAGGGAGGTCTGGCTCCTTTACACCCTGCTGTCAGGTACTTATGCACATGTGAAAGCTGTTCCTGAACCTGCTCTGCTCCAGACTGATCAGCCCCGGCTCTGTCAGCCTCTCCTCTTACGGCATGATCTGTTCTGCCTGCAACCCTGAACATCTGGAATGGAAACAGGCAATTATTTTTTCTTTCCTATGGGCAAATTCAAGACTTCAGCCTCTTTCCTGAGACTGAAAACTGACAGTATTTTAAGGATTTATGTTCATATCTGGGTATTAATTTTCTGTGGTTTTTGGAGGCCACCATTAATTTTATACAGAATGCCTTCACATTTGTTTTATATTTGAAGTTAAAAGGAAGCAAGAAACGAGATGAGGCTGAGTTACATACACTGTACCAAAGTAACTAATTATGTATCAAGCAGAATTCTTGTTGGTAACCTCCAAGTCCAAAACCTCTAAGTTTTTAGCTGGGGAAACATATGTTTTCATATTGTGTATTAAGTGTTGTAGATGCTCTTGTTGCTGATCAATGTTTTAGATTTTGCAGAATAAATTTCATTCCAGTGTATTTCAGCTTAAATAACTGTTCAGAAAAGGCTAACTTGCTCTGCACAGCGTGAGGTTTGGGGGAATGATATGAAGAGTTAGTTTAATGTTGATCTGGAATTCTTGCTGCCTATTTAGGGTATCTTAGCAAAAGCATCCAAAAATGAGTATATGGAGAAGTGATAAAAGAACTCATTAACTGATGTCCCTGAAGAACATGACATAAGCCAGGGGTGAACAGGTAGTCTTTCTGGTGCAGATGGAATAGGAATGAGCAGGGAATGTGGCACTTTTCTTACAGGCCAACAAGTAAAAGATGTTTGTTGCAAATGCTTCAAATATGCTAGTTTTTAATTGCACAAACCTATTCCTGCAGGTCACTTTAGCTGTCTTGTTTGGGACAACCTCATGGTTTTCTCATTCTGGAGAAACCCTGAGTGGTGCAGAACTGCTCTACTTTTTTTGTTTTTTGTTCAAAAAACAAGGTGCTTTAAAGTACCACTAATGCCAAATTCTAGAACAGCTGGTGTACATTATAGAAATCCTTTTATATCTCTGATTTCTGTTGGTCCATGAGCCTGGTATGAGATATCCTTGCAATTATGATGAAAGAAGTTTAACAGAGACAAAACTTACTTTTATTTTTTGTGTTACTTTTATTTTTTATTTTAAACCAGTCAGCCTAATGGCAACACTCTAAAATTTTGCTTTTTAAATTGTACACTCATTTTTTCAAAGACTCTTGTCACAAGAGGAAAGTTTTTAAGTTTTGGTAGCCCTGTCTTATCAGGGCAGGTGCATTGTCCATCACAGCAGGAGCTTTTTGATCTGACAACAGAAACAGGAAGCTATACTGTTACCTGTTCTCTGGTAAGTGCTTGCTTTTTGCAGTGGACAAATGTAGTTTTGGCATACTGGTTTTGTTGTTGTTTTATTAATATTAAATCTCTTATGAAAAGCATGTAAAATTTTATGTAAATTAGTTATTGTAATGAAACATACAGAAATGTTGTTTTAATGATAGTAAAGTATGAAGCATTTCAAGAACATTTATATGAAATGGCAACAGTTAACATTTTGCTTGCAGCATCATACCTTGGTACCTGGCCAGCCATAGGAGAAAACAGATGAAACATTGATGTGACTGTGTTCTAGAGATTACTGTAAGCAATTTTTAAACCATTCTCAAATCTTATAGAAAAATATACCAATCTCTGATGAACTTTTCTTCAGGCACAACATAAAGAACTAAATGAGTTGTTTGATTACTTTATACTGTTGTGATGGGTGTCACATTGGAAACCAAACCCCTTCTTTGTGAGTAATCTCTGAAGTATTAACTAGGACTAATTCAATGGGTCTGTTTTCTATAGAAGTGACATCTCATTGAAGATTTGCACTTCCAGGCAGCTCTAAACAGCATTAAAATTAAGTGGTCTGCCCAACCATCCCTCCCTGCTTTTTTTTTTTTTTAATTACTAGTAACAGAGCTTGTTCCTGAGAAGCTGTTATTTTTCTCATGATATGAAAATAAGTTTATTATCACTGTTATTTTATCAACTGTTTCTTCCTCAACACATTTATCCTTTGTGCCTCACAGATTAAAAACCCCACCATTATATTTACTTACAATTGCAGCAGCATTTAATTTTGGAAGGCAGTCAAAATACATAGAAAGCCACATGTGCTTGCTTTTATGTACACCAGGATGAGATTTATCTGGCATAAGACTCTTCTAGTATGAGTATTATGATCTGAGCGTCTTTATAGTCTGTAAATTGAAGTAAATGCATCTGCAGTGCATATCTAAGACAAAAATTCCCGTGTTGCACCCAGGAGGTGGTTTTTGGTTTTGTTTTTTTTTTAAATTTAATTTTATTTTATTTTTATTTTGTGATGTGCAAGGAAACTATGAAGGTCCATCAGAGTTATATTACTACCTTTAAACTAATGCACCCTATCTCAGTCACCTGAAGAAAGTTTGTGCAAGGAATGAAATGTCAATCAATTTCAGGGCTAACTTCAATTCATTGAATTGCCCTAGTGTCATCTGATTTCCTTCCAGTTACTGGACCATGTCTGACAGTTCCTAAATCTGAACATCCTTTGAAGAGACAAATAATGTAGCAGGTATGTGAGACATGAGATGAGGTGCAAGGAGGTGATGCACCCCACGTCTTTAGGGTCTGCCTTATTCCTCAGGAAGACTCTACAGACATGGCTTCAGAAACAGTCCTCAGAAGAGTGATCAAGGTTGCTAATACAGGATTGACCTGTGTCTGGGATCCTTTTAGCTAACAACCATGATGGGCAGGTAGGACACAGTTTTCTGGTTAATGCGTGGCAGGTATCGGGATCACATTTCCATGAACCCTTAAATCAGACTGAATTTCAGTTATTGCAAGAAAGTGGTGAGTACCTTCAGTATCTGAATCACAGAGTCACAAAGATTTCAGGGATTTACAAAGATTTACCAGCCTTTTGTTCCTCAGCAGAAAGCACATCACCACATCAGGAGGAGCAGAAAGGATTACAACCATTAAAACAAAGTAATGAGTGACTGCCAAATGCAAATTGTAAATTATGAAGAGGTGGAAGAGGGAGTAGAAAAATCAGCTGGCTGATTGTTGTAGCATTGCTATTTTCTATCTCCTGTATGCTGATGATAGAAAAATATCTTCAATCTTTGTGAAAATAGAACTAGTTTACTGAAAAGTTAAACAAGATGAATAGCAGCTCTCAAGCAAAAAGGTTAATTTCAGTTTTAATGAGTTTTTAAAGAATGGGCAGGAACAAGCAGTGGCTATTGTGACCTTGTCTGAAAGAGACACACACAATTGTTAACTTATTTCAGGTTTTTCTACTCACAGCTGTATGCCCATGTCCTAGACACAGAAGTATTTACAAGAAATTGTCTGTAGATACACCAGTGCCTAAGCTTCTATAGATATGACAGCACACTATAAGCACCAGGACGTGATGCTGAGAGCAGTGAAAGCTGTGGTTTGCCTGTGTCTATCTCACCAGTATTCTGTGCACTGTAGTTGTTTCAGCTGTCTGCAGCAGCTTGCTGTGGCCTAGCACTATTCTTTGCATTCTCTAATTAAGGGCAATCTTCAAGCAGTTGCTTCATTCAAATGTGGTAAAATGTAAATTGTTCTAGCAGGGAGATCTCTCTGTGTAGAAGTCCTCACTGAATTAGAGCTAACTAGACATGCTGCATAAATCACAGTGGGACTAAGTAATTTAGTAATGGGCTCTGTGGGGCTGTTACTCGCAAGGGTGGCAGAAACCTATCTGTTCCGCCACACGCTGTCAGAATTCTGTGAGGCAAGGACACTGTGTGACAAGACATACTTGCTGTTTGTAAGACCAAGTCCTTCTCTGGTAGCTTGTACAGCCAGTGGCAGGGTGCCTCATGCTGATGGGCAGTGTGCAATCACTCAAACTTGACGCAAATGGCAGTTTTTTTGTAAGAGCCTGCCCAAAAGCAGCCGTGCCTCTGAGGATGCTCTGGCGTTTTATCTTTGTGTCTTAGTATAAGGTAAAGGCAATGGATGACGGTAATGGTGAGCTAAGACTATAATATACCTGACTGAAAATGTTTGGGGAAAATTAATTCTTACAAGACCTATGTCAAGACCTAACCTGCTGGATCCTATGTTTGTTTCTTCTTCCTTGGATATGTGCAAATATCTGTGAAGTAGGTCCTTACAAATACAAATAGGTATTTGGTGGTTCTCTGGGTGGAAGATAATCATTCTGTCCTCACAGGCAGAGAGGGGTTTTTCATCCTGTACAGAACACAGTATGAAAACAGAGACATTCAAAGCAATACTACCTTCTATTTGTGACCCCTCCTAGACTTAATATTTTTCAGTTCTTATAGGAGGTTATTAAAACTTTTGTATGATAGCTGAGGTATCGAATGAGGAGAATATGGAGGTGAAGGCAACTTTATTATAAAGATCCATAAGGAGTCCTCATCTCTTGGTACAGGAAAGGAGTCCTCAGACCCTACATCATCTTATCCTTTACAAAAATCCGTGGAACATTGGTAAATAATAGATAATTAATTTTAAGGAAGCTAGCCAGCAAGGATAATGATCCTTCTGTTATATTAAAAGCATAGAAAGCCTAGTAATTACTTCAAGTGAGTATCTACATGACAGCTAGAAATTCAAAGCTGAATTCCTTTATTAACCAGCAGATATCCACAACCCTGTCAGGTTAACCTATGCTGGTTAACAAAACAGGAAAGGGAGGGAAAATCACCTTTCACAGAATGTTCGGTTCTGAATAGGTTGGTGGGTCCTGGTGATTCAAAGCAAACCGGTCTTTTAATTTGCCTTTTTCTTTGTGTAGAAACATCATTTATTCCAGCTGTCTAGCAGGAAGCAGAAACACTTGATTTAGTGTCATTTTAATCTCTTCCTACTTTAGCCACTGCTCTGCACCTTACACAGACTTAGCATTCATCAGCACTGTTATGTAAACTGAATTATACACCACTTTGTTGAGTGGAGCTCAGTAAAGCAGCTTGCAGCCACAGTTCCTGGTACCTGAACAAGTACCACATTCTGTAGGTTTAGCTTGAAATGGAATTGTTGACACTGTGAGGAGCCGTTATTTGGTTTTTAATTAAAGTCCACACTTGGCAGCACTGTTAATTGGGAAGGGTGATTCTTTCACAAAGTCAAACAGCTGTTTGGGTCTCTCAGTAAAAGCAACAGAAACTACAGAGTCTCTCAATAGAATCGATGAATTTTTTAATTACTAAATTGTTGCATTACAATATCTGTTATCTCATTTAGGTATTGTGCTGATTTTAACCATCAGATAAGCCAACAACAACACTATGATTCCTTATATTCATTAATTGATTTCCCTGGAAACTTCAATATTATTGGTCACTCATAGATGAATGATGTTAACCAAGAGCAAATTTGTGAATTACAGTGAATACTGTTAAGAGTTATTTATGTAGAAGTATCTGTAACCCATCACTTTTGAATTCTTCATTTTCACGGACCTGGACTGCTCTGTTTGTGGACAAGGGAGGGGCAGAGGATACAGAGAACCAGTGAAGTGAACAGAAGGTCAGGGGGCCATACTGCTGTTTTTCCTGGGGACCTCAGGAGTAGTGGCAGTGGTTGCATGGTGCCTGTAAGCTCTGAAGTGGATTACTGCACCATAGTGCTTCTGAAATGTGGGCAGCAGTAACAGAAGTGGCTCTTCAGCAGGCAGAAGCTTTCTCAGAGCCAGGACTGACATTCAGGATCCAGCTGTAACCTGGGGCACAGAAGCAGAAAGGTGCCTCTTCCTGCCACTGGGAGTGAGGTACCAAAACTTTCTTCTGTCTGTGCCACCACACTCACAGTATGTTCCCTGTTTGTGAACATGGGCTGAGAGGACTTCATTCTGGTGCACTTGTTCCATGCACTGAAAACGAAGCCAGTGGGCCTCAGTGAGGAATTTGGTTTCAGGTTTCTGTCTCTATCATCCTCCACTCTTGTAAGATGTCACCTGGATTATTGTGTCCCGCTCTGGAGTCCTCAGGACAGGGAGGATATGGACCTGTTAGAGAGAGTCCAGAGGATGCCACCAGGATGCTCAGAGGGCTGGAGCACCTCTTCCCTGAAGAAAGGCTGAGAGAGTTGGGATTGTTCATCCTGGAGAAGAGAAGGCTATGGGAAGACCTAGCTGTAGCCTGCCAGCACCTGAAGGGAGCCTGTAAGAAAATGGGGAGAGACATTTTAGCAGGGGCTATTGTAATAGAACAAGGGATGATGGTTTTAAACTAAAAGAGGGTAGATTTGGATAAGATATTAGAAGGCTATTTTTACAGTGAGGGTGGTGAAACCCTTAAACAAGATGCCCAGAGAAATTGTGGATGCCCCATCCCTGGAAATGTTCAAGACCAGGTTGGATGAGGCTCTGAGCAGTGTGGTATAGTAGATGTCCCTGCTTGTTGCAGGAGCATTCAACTCGATTGCCTTTTAAAAGTCCCTTACAGCCCAGACTGTTCAATAATTCTGTGTTCACAGGCCTGAAGACTTTTGGAGCTGCCCACAAGTCTTTGTATTCTCCAGTATGCTTTTGCTCAGTGTTTATTGCAAAACAGCTGGTTTGCTATGCTGTAGTAAGCAAGAAATATTGACATGATGGTAAGGGAAGATGTGGAAAGAGAGGTTATTGAAAGTGGCACTGCTTTCAGGAACTGGTAAGCCTGCAGAGGAAGAGCCAAACAGACTTTTTTTTTAAATTATTCCTTATTCATTTAAAATAGGATGGTTAAATCAGGCCTCAAATAGCTCACAATGGCAGTTTTTGCTACAATGTGGCTAGCAAGATTGTTTAAATGAATATTCCTGTTCCAAGAAAAGATGATGGCACATTTAACCAAGAACCAGAAGTTCTTGGTTCACTTGCAGGTGATATTTTTAACTGAGACTTTTCCAAGTTCTGCAAAGAATTTTTGGTATGTGTCTTTATGAGTAATTCCTGTATGCCCAAAGTATAAGCAGAACTCTTTGTAAGATATGAAAAATAAAATGCTATGCTTATATTGCATTTATTGTTACAATGTATGTGATTTTTTGATGTTTATTTTATTTCCTGGGTCTACTAAGTTTTCACTTGTAATTCATGAACTCAATTTGCAAATGAAAAGTTTTCCGTTATCAGTCTTACTGTTTGAATGCTCACTTCCTATATAGAGAATATTGTAGATGTTAAGTAAAATTGTTTCATGGTAAAATAGTTTTGCCATAATATGACACACTGCTTCATGTGCTTTTCCAATTTATATTCATTGCCTGTAGTAAATTTATGCAAATAATGAACTGGATGCTCCTATTGAAACATTGGCTATAAAATATTCTTCTATTAGTAAGACTACAATCTATTTTACTAGATAATAGGCTGCAGTAATGCAGTTGGTTAGAGTTTGACTGCTTTTTAAAATTACATACTCAATTAAATATTTTAATATCATTATATAAAAGTGATTCTAAGTTAATCAGCTGTCGTGGAAGTCTTTAATTTTTAAAGATTAATTTATTTTTAATTAAGTGTTCTTTGGAATCTGTTAACAATGGAATCAGTTTAAAAATAATTAAAATTGAAAAGATGACTTCAAAATGGTAATACAGCAGACCCACAATAAACCGCATATTTCTGATTCACACAAAAATTGTCAGTCTGTCCACTGTTCTCAGGAAAAGAGGAGAAAGACTTTCTCAGGGAAGACTTAACATCAGGTTTCTGTAGCCAGGATGACTGAGCCATTGCTTTTTACAATATGTTTCATACAGGTATTCTGATGTATTACCATAAATAATTGCAGAACAGCATATAATTCCTTGTGCCAGTACCCTGTGGAACCACAGTGCACCTGTGGAGGTACTGAGCTATGGTTCCCTACAGAGCTCCCCATTACCAGACCTGATGTTGCACTGGTTCATTTATTCTTCTCGAAATGTGAAATCCCATTTTTGCCAGCAACTGAAATAAATTTTGAGTATCCACATGAAAGGATCTCTCCCCTTTCTGCTCAGTTTTTTAGCCCCCAGGCATTGCAGAAAAACCATAGAATTACAGAGTGGTTTGGTTTGGAAGGGAACTAAAAGATCATGGCATTCCAACCCCTCTGACCAGAGCAGGGATGCCACTTGCTCACTCATTCAGGTTGCTCAGGGCCCCATCCAGCCTGGCCTTGAGCACCACCAGGATGGGGCATCCACAGTTTCTCTGGGCAACCTGTTCCAGTGTCTCACTGCCCTGTTAGTAAATAATTTCTTCCTAAGATGTTATCAAAATGTCTCTTTTTTAGTTTAAAACCATTGCCCCATGTACTATTGCTTTCTGCCTGTGTGAAAAGTCCCTCCCCCTCTTTTTTATGAAATCTATAAGTTTATAAAATATTGATGCTATTGATGTTAAAACAACAGGAGGGGAAGTTATTTCCAATGTGACTAAGTTGTGTCTGTGCAGTATCAGATAGTGCTTGGAAGTGGTTATATTTTATCTCACTTCGTGCATTCTTACATTCAGATGCAATAATGTGCAGCAGTTTTTATTAGCACATTTTATATCCTCTTTTTAAAAATAACACTAATGAATTATTTGTTCCAGTTATGCATTGTTCTAGGGGTTTAATAATATTAGGAGGTTGCTACACATGGTAGTGTGTCAGCAAAATGCCTCTGCTTGATCCCATGGGAGGTCCTAGGGGAAGGACACATAGCAGGCATCATCAGAAAGCTGTTGCACAATGGCTAATTTAACTTGTGTCTGACGATCATTGTAAAATATAAATCAGGCTCTCTCACCAGACCTTGAAAAAGTAAAATAGGCATTCTAAACCATTATTTCTAAAGAAACATTCATGGGACATCATTTCTGATGTGGTGATTTAATTCCTTTCTTTTCCTTGCTCCAGAGACATAACTATTCACTGCTACAATCTATTCTAGCTTTCTTTTATTTTTCCCCATCTCTGTAATAACTACAATATACATGATTTTTGAAATTTTGAAAGATTTAAGCAAAGATCGTGGTTTTCTTGAAATCCATGTCTTTGTCTTAGCCAAAAACTGACTACCATGCCACATGATCACATTGCAGTACTATTGGTGGCAAAAGAATATAAAGGCAGAAGTAGTGAAGGAAGTAGATTGGCTATGTGTTTTTCCCAGGACTATATATGCAAGTTTTTTAAACAGATTTAGCTACTAGTTTTGCTTAAAGTAATTTTCAGTCAAAGATTAAAAAGAAATTAATTATACGTTGAAATAACTCTGTAGGAATGCTGTGAAGTCAGTAGATGCCATCATCAAAAAAGCTTTTTTGGAGTAACTCCCTCTTTAAAATAGAGGCAAACAAAAAAATTGGAAAATGGGGATAGGCACTGATACACAGTGAAGCCTTGCAGCAAGTAATCTCTGGGCTGCAGGGATTGAACATTTGCTCCCTTGTGAAGAGGAGGAATAGAAAAAGGGGGTAAAGGGGGAAGGGAAATTTTAGTCATAGTTAACTTTTTTGTGATAAAACATAACCCTTCTTTATTTTTTGCCTGAGAGATAAAACCTAAGAGAACATTCTCTGAAGAAATGGACTGGGACAGAAGAGCGTTTGACCACTGGAAAAGGAATATTCTCTTCTGGAATGTCATATCAGATGTGCGTTTTTTTCCCAAAGATGCATCTGCTTGAACTTTCGTTGATCCCATTTCTAAAGGTTTAGAATTCTGCCTTATCAGAATTTTTAGGGAAAAGTGAATGAGGTTTTTTGGGGGATGTGGCAGAGATAGGAAGGTTTCTGAGTCAGTTTCTTTGCCTGTCTACTTTTTAAATCATTAGCATCCCTGGATTAGACTGCAGAAGTGTTAATGAAGGAGTTTAAGGTGCAAGCCTGCTGTGTGTGCAAGGCAAAATGGCACAATGTCTTTAAGGTGTCTTCAGCCACCCAGGCTCCTTAAGGAGCCTGAGCTTTTGTAGTTTTAAATGTCATCTGGTTTCCATGGTTTGATGCCTGCCAGACCCCAGCGGTATGACTCAGAACAGTGCACTGAATGTTTGCTTTAAAATAGGAAATCGAGGTTGGGGGTGGTGGGGGGATTTTAAATGGGAAAAAAATTAAAGAAATTGTGATATCTTCATCTTTAAGCACTGCTTAAGGTACATTTTCTCAGCATCACTTGGACTTAAATCGAAGCACCCAAGCATTAGGTGCTTGAGTGCTTTAGCATTAGTGATTTTGATGTTTCATAAAATTAGATTGAACTAACTTATTAGAACTAAATGGGGGTTTGTGAGTTGGGGATTTTTGGCTTTGCTATCTCTTTTTAAAACCACAGACAGCAGTGTGCCACTGCCTGTGTATTATGCCAGGAGTAAAGGATTCCTACATTAGACTTTCAGTTGAAGGGTTACCTAAATATTCTCATGTTCAAATAAGAGTATTCAAGGCAGTTGAATATTCCTGTTGTACAATGTTTTATTTCTTATTTGTATTTGAAGATCAGTATTTCATATGAAAGCATATCATATCAGTATGGCCACTTTGCATTCAAATTAATAACTGCATTCTTCTTAATATCATACCAACTAAATTTCTTTATAAAACCCTAACTAAATAATCTGGTTTTATATTGAAGCATTTAAGTAATATTTATTTGGACTTCCTGTCATAATTTTTAGTTTGGCCATGTGGGTTTATTTCACGAAATGTATTACATGGATTTCTCATCTGAACACAACAATTCAAAGTACACTGTCAAAATTTAATTTTTTAAGTAAATTATATTTGTCTTTTAATTTTTGTTGTGACTTTAATATTTTATCAATATGACTAAATGTTTTAGTGGACATATGTTATGATAAATTAAATATAACATTGCATTTATACACTTGATTAGTCAACCAAATGATTTCCAAGGAAATTATTGCTGTTGCAACATATATACATATGTGCTGACCTTAAGTGCTGGTATAACACAGTAAAGATGGCTTTTTACAATTGCTAGGATGGAAGGATTTAAAAGGCAATGTAAATATAGTTCCCTGCTGAGTCCATGAAATAGTTGCTATCTTCCATGGCTTAAGCAGAAAATATCCCATCTTAGTAGACATGAAATTCCACATAAGCTTGAATTAGTACTGATCTTCACATCTAATTCTAGTTTATTCATAGTAATTCTGAGTGTAATAGAAACCTGCAGAGGTTTTTGTTTCAAAATTGCCATTTAGTGAGCACAGAAAAAGCAATTATATGAACCTTCTTGCTCTTCCATCACAAAAATACGCAGATTTCTCGAAGTGACACATGAACATCACTGAGGTTCAAAAATGTACTCATTTTCTGTCACTGAGGTTTATTTTTGTAGATGACTACAAAGCTTTCTGAAATATCCTTTCTGTCCAGAGTTCCTTCCTGGGAAATAATTTACCCCAGTTTTTCAATCTTCTTTTCCCCATTACCATACTTGAAGTGGGGAACAGTGACAAGGTCTCATCCTACCAGGAGTCTGCAGAAGCCTAACAACTGTTGAAGTGATGAATCACCAGTGAATTGTGTTGACTAGAAGACAATTCAGAAAAAGTAGGTTTTGCTTATTAAAATAAAATATTGTAGTAGTAATAATAACAAGAAAAAGAACACAAGAACAACCACCAAAATCAAAACTACAAATTCTGCTTCATTCAAAATATAGTGTTTTGGAGGTTGGAGAGGGAGTGCGTACTTACATGTTTTGAATTAGCTGCTATGGATATCAGCTCTTAAAATTAAGGAGAATTCTGTTACTTGGATATCACCAAGTAGATTAAATGCTCTTTTGATAAACCCTAGTGAAATTCAAATCTCCTCCTGGTTTTTCATCAGGATGTGCTGCAAGTATTCATTGCAGAACCTGTCAACACAGCACTGGCATGGACTTACTTGTCCTGGTGCTTGTAATCAGGTGCAATTATTTTATACTTTCCTTTGTATACACTTCTCAAAGCTACAGGAAAAAGGCAGATTCGAGTGTGGGTGCTCAGAATTTGACCCTTCCCATATACCAAACCCCTTATTTCAAGATTAATTGTTTCTACGACCAGCTTATAACCTTTTGTTCTGTCCTTGTTTCACTGGTAAATTTTGAAAATACCTTTGTGTTCTCATTCTCCCATTTTTCCTATATAGAGAAATAAAGCTTTGAGGTCTCTTCTCCTGTTCATTGGCGCCCTTCCCAGCACGTGTCCTAGTCAGAACCCATATTTCCTCTTGGCATATGACTAGAGCTGTTCACCATCTTACAGTTGAGCCTTTGTCAGTGCCTTTTTGAAGGGCTGCCAGTCTCTACTGGAAACACTTTTATTGGCACATTCTAGAATTTAGCTTTTCCACAGTGAAAACTTACATGGCTCATCATCATCCTGTGACAGAAGATGATCTTTCTCCTTTTCTGTAATTTCTTACTGATAGTACCTTGCAATGGTTGCGTTACAACTTAATGAACTATGATTCCCTAGGTTTTGATCAGTTCTGCCTAACCGAGGTAATGGAATGTGTTTATAAAACCCTTTCTCTGTAGGGACGTAATTGTAGAGGCCTATCCAAAATATGCAATCTGTTATTTACTTACCAATGTAATTTCAGTGATTTTCACTATTCACTTACTATAGGTGATTTCCGAAATTAGATGGCAATCATTATTTTAACAGCAAGCTGCTGAAGCCAATGAAGTTTTTCTGTGCACCAAAACATTAGAAATCATGCTAAAGAATTCCATTGTAATTTATTTTAAATCCATTTAAATCCCCAATGCTTTAAAAATACAAGACTACTGAGTTCACAGGTTTGATTAGAATCAGGTTTGGCTTCATCAGTACTGAAGGGCATAAAAATGCTTAGGCAGTCAGACAGGGACAGCATATTGTGATTTGCAGCTTTCTGCCCCAGTAAGTGTCTAAGGACAGACAGCATGAGCACACTTTTTTTTCCATTGTCTTCTCATAGGTGTTGTTGCTGCTGTGTATTTTGAAACCAACATGTACCTTTATGAGGTTGTAAATTAGGTTCTGTGAAATTATCAAAAGCTTTACAAATAATAAAAAAAAAAAGTCGGATTCATAACTGATACACTCCCTTTCTCAGCATCACAAAACAATTGAAGTGAAAAACAGTAATATCTGAGTATATCTGAGTATTTCAGAGCAATATTCAGTCTCTCTTTTTGACCTTTTCCTGTCTATTGGGGAACATCTGCACTGTTTTCATTAAACAAGGACAGACTTTAGTCAGTGCTGTCAGCCTTATCTCACAGCAAGAGCCATATTATAACACATGCAGGGAAGGACATGGACTGATTTCCAGCGCGTCATTATTACAAAGAACTCATCAAATAACCGATCCTACCAAATGCACTGCTTAAGCTTCTGCATTCTTCATGAAGTCCAACAAACCAGAAAATGATAAAAGACAGTTTTGTCAGAAGAAAGCTGTAACATTGTTTTGGGAGAATGAATAAAATATGTACTCAAAAAAAACAAACCAAAACAAAAATAACGAGCCTCCCAGTTTTGAGTTTTCGTAGCTTAAAATCAGTAAGAGAAGCCAAAGAAATGAACAGTTGGAAGATGCACTACGCATACACCTGTGAATATAGTAATTTGTGCAAAGCAAGTAACAGCTGTGACAACATGCATACATTTTAGTAATTGAAAAGTATACATATAAACTTCTGGAAAATGTGAAAGGAATGTTATACACATTTATTTCACCACTCTGCTGATTCTGCTTACATTGATTTGATCCTTGCTTATATTAGATTAACATGTTGGTACATGCTTACTGCTGGTCTGACTTACGTTACAGTATTGATAGGAATGTTTGTTTTGCAGATTTCACAACATGAAAAATAAATAGTTCTGAAAATATTTCTAAGATGCTTTGAATCTCTTTTTCAAATTTATATATGCATTGCATCAAAAAAAAAGCATTCTGAGCATCACACAAAAATAGTAGCTCTTCAGATGTTTGTTTTCATCACTCACCAAAAAAACATTCCCATGCCCAAGATGCATGGGATTTAACTAGGAGCAAATGGAATTAGAAATATCAGTTAACAAGGGACTAGTGAAGATGCTGGATGATTAAACCAACTATTTAATTCAGCCTTTGAATTTTTGTGTGCGATTGACAAAGCTCTTAGCAGAAAGTTCATATTATTATCTTGAATTTGGAGATGGGGAAACAAAAAGCAATATAGTACATCAAAGAGGGTAGCCCTTTGCAGTCACTAAGTAGAGCTGGTTTGTAGAAATTTAAAACTCTGTATTTTTTTCTAAATGTGAAGCAATGGTGCAACCCTCTCTAGAAGGAAAATCAGCACAGAGAAGACACTTTTAGCTCTTGGCAGGTTGCTCTTGATATTGTAGTATTTTCTGTGGCTAATAAAAAAGCAGCATATTCTGAAGACCTGCTTCACAAAGGTTCTTAAGCACACATTTTAGTGGTATCAAAGATACACTTAATAAGATTTTCCATTCCAAAATAGGCTCTCATCTCCAGCATTTGGAGCAAGCATTCTGCAGGGCTGCAGAACCTGCACATTGGAAACAGGATTTGTCAGTTACAGGGAGAAGGCAGATTTGGGTTTAGGGTTCAACTAACATTGTATGGCCTCCATGTTTTACTGTATTCTGTTAGATATATCACGAGAAGCACTTGTAAACGTCTCTGTTCTCCACCTCTGCTAGGACTGCCAAGGTCATCCAAGTCTTGCCTGTCTTAATAAACAATTTAGCTCTCAATAAAGACAGGATTCTCCTACTTTAGGTAACCATTGTGCTTGCAAGAAAAAGTGTCTAGAGAATATTCTTAAACCTTTCATCTGACAAATTAAAAAGAGCTTAGATCAACTTCTGCCTTAGAGGAATACAACCGTATTGCCTCACATAATAACGCTCATCATTGAATCAATACTGTTTTTCATTTTGTATTTTAATGAATTAAATAAATCCCTATAAAAAATTCTGCATAACTGCCTGCTTAGATACTTTAAAACTGTAAAATGAAAGTTTTCAGTAGCTTGTATGACCATTTTCTGCCGTCAGAATTGTAGAAATTCTGTCCCTGCTTTTGCTTGAAAAGGTTGAGAAGTGATAGAACGTACAAGATTCAGTGGCAATTACTAGTGCTCTGTGCATCTGTTCCAGCATTAAACCAAGAATTTAGCCACATTGTAAAGAATGTAATTCCATTTTCTGCCTAGGAACAGGAAAACAAAATCTAAATCCAGGTCAAGAAGTTGACACCTTATTTGTTAGGTTTCACTTTTCTTTCTAGCTCTTCCTTATTGTGCATAATGGAGACCATATACCTGTCCAAAATGAAGGAAATGCTAAAATGCAAACCTACCAGGTGCTGTTGCTGCACTCTTTGCAGCTGCTGTAGGGCTTTGTCTAACTACTCCCCCAGCTGACAAATCAGTTATTCTGCCTTCACTTGCAATCAGCTCTGACCAAAATGTTTAGACTGGCAAAAGACAGTTTTCTAAAGAAAATGTCAGTAAGATACAGTGTACTGAGCCGAATTCTGTAACTATTGTGGGAAATCTGAGGCTGCGTGACTGAGGTGAATGGAGTTCCTCTGGTGCATGGTTGCCCGGCATTTAAGTAACTTGTGAATTAACATTGTTTAAATAAAAATGTGGGTATATTGAGGGGGAGAGACCTTTCTTGTTACGGAGCTAGCATTAGGCTCCCTTATCTCCCAGCAGACCAGAAATGTAGATACATAAGCCGATAAGAAATGGATATTATCACACAGTGTGGGAGTAATTTTTGTCTGTATGTGAAAGAGTTTTGAGGCTTTTAAGAGAAAAGTGCTGTACTACCCACAGACCTGTGCTAGTACACTCAGCAGATGTCCAGGGATAAATACATTCTTGTTCTAACAGAAGAAATGAAAGCAAGGTCTTGTTCCCTCCCATCTACCAGGCAAAGTTATGCCCCAGCTCTGTCCCAGCAAATCTCAGGGAGGAAAGAGATGTCACAAATTTGTCTGGTCAAATGCCAGATCCCGATTATCCTTTCCATTTGCATAAGGGACAGCACAGCTGATCTAAGCTGACTGTAAAGCACCTCTAGTAATAGTGATTTGGATAGCCTAAGGATCTTATATTTAAATGCGACTTATGTCCACCACTAATTTTATTCCATTTGAAGGAAAGATATTTGTGCAAAATTACTTAGAACTTATCTAACTTGTCCAGCACTGCAAAATCCACATACAGATGGAAGTGAGATTTCACCATTGTTCCTGTGGTTCCTTCAAAGGATTGTAGAAAGAGTTTGCAGTTTTCTTCACTAACCCTGCTATTCCCCTTCAGTGCTCATATCTGTATGGGAGAAGCAGCAGATCAATGTTTGCCCCAAATCCATAGAGGACTACCCTTGTTCTCATTTCAGTGGTTTATTGTCAACTACAGTAAAAGAGCCTTAGCAAAATTTCTGATATGCTGTTCTAATCTGGTGATCTACACAGGCATTCATTGTATTTAGATGTAGGAGGGGGTGCAACAAGGAGAATTATGTGACTACTGCCTTTGGTTGGGTGTAGCTGTATCAGGGATGATATGAGAATCAGTGCACAGCAGGGAAAGAAGCCTCATTAACCACAGTGTGGATGTGGGCTTCCAGTGAGATTTCACTTAGTCTTCCAGGGACTTTTATATAAATATTTTTATAATAAAATGTTGGAAGGAGCAATTCATATTATCAAGAAAAAGATTCACTATGAGGAACACTGTAAAATAGATGTAGAGTACCTCACAAGCCACTTGAAAGATGGGTGAAATTCAGGTGAAACACAACAGCCATGTGGCAACATATTACAACCGTGGGAAATAATGTAAATAAAAATAAAGCAAACGGTCACACTCTTCAATAAATATTTAATATGGACCAAATACCCATGGTTTTCTCAAGAGGCTTCTTAGCCTCCTCCTGTGTCAAATCACTGTGTTGTTTTACAGTGAACTGTAGCTGTCTTTCAGAGAGAAATAAAGGGATTTTCTTTGATAGACAGAGAGAACTAAAGGCTTTAAAGTCAGTAAAGTTTAATTTCAGGAGCAGGCTTAGTGGTTTTCAGCCCACTCTTTCAAAAATGCTTTGTAAAATAAACACAATCATTACATTACTTACAAAAAGCTTAAAATAAACAAAATTACTGAAATTTCAATGTTATCGTCTCCCCTCCTGCAAGCTCTCTGACTGAACAAATCAAAGGCTTGGTGTTGGAATATGGGTACTTTATTTTACATTGCACTGTAAAAATACTTTTTAATAATTTTGTGTCATTGAGACCAGACCTGAAGTATCTATATCTGAAAAATACAAAAACCATCTAATAGTACACTTAACAATTATATGTAATATATCCTCTAGAAATCCAAACTCATCGTGCTCACTTTTTCTAAATATTGCTCAAACATGCAGACGGTGAACACTATTTAGTGACCATAAAAGTGAAAAATATGGTGAAGGGATTATTTTTGTGTCTGCTCAGTTCATCCTCCAAACAAACCATAAGAACCACTAGTCTTTGTCATCTAAGACGTTCTGACACATACTGTCATTTGGCATGGTGTGTTGTTACAATATCAGTTGGCATGAAAAAAGTAAAGAGGAAAAATAATAAACTCAGCTTTACTTGAGAAGTTCAGCCCTGGTCTGCTGTTGAAATCAGGCAAGAAATTACTCGACTGCAGGTTCTGTTTATTGCTGCAGTACCCATGTCTAATATAATGGTTACATTTTACCATGGAAACAGACTCATCTTTTTATTTCCAGTCAGAATCTATGGGACTGTTTGGTTGGCTTATCTGTAAAGCCTTCGTAATTGTTATTTTTGATTATAATTGCACGTGGTCTTGAAGTTAATCTTTCTCAGAGCTGGGAAAGGATTGGCAGTGTAAAAGAAAATGTAAAGAAATAGTTCGCCAAAATGGGGACTTTGCAGTTAAGTGAGAAACAGTACACAATTCTACTGAATGGCTTAATTTTAACCACATTTACTAAAAGGACAAAAGAATGGCATTTTGTGACTCTGGAATTATAAAGTTTTGGAGATGAGAAACACCAAACATATTTCTGCCATGAATGCTGCAGAAATTAATGTTTGGCATTGCAGTGATGAATGCATTACCATTTTTCCTGTCATTTGATTATGATTATTTTTAGATATGTGTATAAAATCTCACATCTGTGAATACAATTTCACGTTTATAAAACCTGTACTGTAAACCATTTTCATTCAGAGGCATGAAAGTTAGGTTTTCAACATAAATTAATAGACTGCCATTGAGGGTAGCAAATGTGCACCTATTTGCATATGGCAGAAAGACTGGGATTATTGCTTGTGATGTTGGCACGTGACACAATAAAAAATTATAAGAAATGTATTCTAAGCTAGCTGTACCTCTGTGATTGGCCCTACTTGATGTACAAAAAAAAGACAAAGGCCGAGGACATTACATTTCACTGAGTTAAAATAGCTAGGATGCAAAATGGCAACCTCCAAAGAACATTAGCTAAAAAGTTCCTATTAATTTAGTTTTCTAGAACTTGCCTGTTATGATAAGCACAGAAATATGTCTTTAAGCAATTCTGAATGAAAGTGAGAAGAATAAAAAGGAAACAAATGCTTGTGGAGAACATCCAGAAAAGGGTGTGGAGCAGTCATCACAAGGAGTAAGTGGAGCAGAGATAGCCATGGGAAATAGTGTGTCTGATGCATTTTGCAGCAGGCAAAATAGGGAAAACAAGCAAAAATATAAATAGTCTAAAGGAAGAAGTGTATTTATCCTTTGTCTTAATGAATGAAAAATAATTTTAACAGAGAAGGGATTTTCAAATATTTAAAGCATGACACTGATATAACATGTAAGAATAGAAATTTCTGGGATTTATATTCTTTTCTAACAGAAGCTGAAACATGGAAAATGGTCTTATAGAGAATGATTTCTTCAGCCTTCTTTTTATCACTAAGGAGGCTTCATGCTGAGCATTTAGATTGGAGACAGATCAAAATGCAGATGCTTTATTTGGTTACCTTAATAGCTTAATAGGCTTTGTGGATTATTAGTCTCACAAGCCTTTTTGAGCTTATAAAATCCTAATGTATTTGCTATTAGAAATTATGAGCTCAGTCCCAAAAACTCTTACTTATATGAGCTCCTTGGTGAGTTGCCTGATCTTTAAGGGTCTGCAAGACAGCAATTCTGTGCTTACAAAAATACTGAAGAAGACAGGAAGTGCAAGACAAGAAATTCCCAAGGGGAGCCCATAAAACTATCATATGCCACTCCACTCCATCCTTTGCTAAGGGTTCTTGCTCCATTTGCATTCATGCTTACAAAAAACAAATGAATTTGTGTGGTAGATGTTAATCAAAACTGTATTTATTTAAAAACTGTGGGTTTCGGTGACACTCATAAGGAAGAGGAGTCATCACCTAGGGTATGAATATCAGGCTACAAAGTCTGTTCAAATGCATTTGAATCCTGAAATCCAGCTCTTCACATGCAGATACCAATCTACTCTACAATACCTCTCCCCTAGTTTGCCATGTTTTTCCCAGGGATAAAGTTACAATGCTGTTATCTCCTAAACTGCTGAGTGACCTTCCATTTGTGTAATCTAGCCTTGCTTTTTGTTTTGCTTTATGATGTTGATTTTTTTATACTAGACCAAGTCTCCTTGGCCTTGAATTTGATATTAAATCCCTTTATGTTGTATCCTTGGTTCACAATTGGTATTCATGAGAACTTTGCCCTATGAGTGCGCTTCTGGCTGGAGCTACTACAGCAATAGCCTTAAAACATCTTGGAGCGGAATTACTTGCAAAGGTGTAATGAAGAGTTAGTTATGAAAACTAGTTATGAAACTTGATGATTCTTCAGTGTTCAGAGTTCCCTAGTTGACAGTCTGCTTTTTTTTGTTTAACACTGACAACTGTTTGTTCCTTGGATATTTTTATAGGCTTTTCCCCCATATGTTTCTTTCATTCAGTGGTGTAGTTCAGGGAGGAGAGAATGACCAACCATTGCTGCAGGATGTTCTGGCTCAAGTAGTATAAATGGGTAGCATTTTAGGGTAAACGAACAGGGGTCATAATTGCATCTCTCCATGACACTTAGTCAAAACAAATTCAGCAGACAAATTCACTGCTTAGCAGAGTAGTTCTGTCAATCTCTTGTGAAGAAGTGAGATTTGCACTGCATGGCATTTTCCACCCACGTATTTAAAGTTCTATCACATATTTCTGACCACAGCAAAGGTTACCTGTAACTTTTAGTCCTAAGATCAGTGACAGACCTTGCAGAAAATCTGGCAGTTTTACAGAAAAATGCAAGACAAGACAGTGAATATGTTAGTGCTATATAACTTAAAAATTAAAACGTAAGAAAGAAGTAAAATTGATTCAGAAAGTGTTGAGGAAAAAAACCCCCCACAATTAATTGGTCCTTCTTCTGAGAATATCAGACTGAAGACCAAAACAGAACCAGACTGAGTCCTGAATCAAGCCTTTTCTGCAGGAGATTCTGAAACCTTTTTCATTAAGCATGTAGAATGGGATTATATTTCTGTTTAAGGCCCTAAAATTGTAATTCTCTTTAAAGAACCTTAAAAAGGCATAGGAAAAGTTAATTTTTTTGTTTATGTGTAAAACTGAGTCACATACTATTGAAAGCTGAAGTTTCCCTTAGAAGAACCTAAGAAACTAAGAAAAAGCAGCTGTGAGGAAGCCAATACCTTTTACTAATAACCTTTAAAGGAACCATTGGTCTTGGTGCAGTCCTTGCTGAAAAGTTTTGCTGATACCTTGAAGGAGATAAATACAAAAATATGGGATATAATATATAAGAAGGTTTGCTTCTCAATGTATACTAGACTAGCTCTTGCATATTGCCACACTGCCATGCTCAGTCCTTAAATGCTGAAATGAAGCTTGCTTGCTTTAACTTGTTTAATCCTAATAAGTGGTTTATGCCCATCTACGTTTACAAGGTTATCCTCACAAAGATAAAGCAGCAAAAATAGCATTTTATAAATGAAACTGAGATTCACACTCATAGTTTCTGAAATCAGAAGAATTTGTAGGTATTAGACACTAGGCATGACTTTGAGTAAGTAATAAATAAGGCAAATTAAGAGGCAAAAATTATTTAGAACATGAAATACTTTTTTTTTTCACCAGGAGAAAGCAGTCTGTAAGGTTTAGATCACAGAGCAAGATTTCTCTTAAACAAATGAAAGAAAGGAAATAATGAATTAAGAAAACCGAATATATTTTTTTTCTACAAAAACCTGGCAGGCAGACATCACAATAAGATGTGAGGTTCTAGATGACAAAAGAAAGAGCAGAAATTATTCTAATTCCCCTCTCTGTAGAGGGCTATGCATTCTGAGAGAAAAAATGCCTGAAGTAATTAAAGAAATCAATACTCCAATTATCCGTTGGAAGAATTATGTGAAAACTGATAATAAAAGACTTGCTGAAAAGGCTTTAAATCATTCTATTTCAATTAAATAGCAAGCAGGGTATGATTATAGGAAATTCATAGTGCAGTGATGCCAGTGAAAAAAACCCTTCTCTTTCTAAATACATTTTATGTAATTACAATCCACACTGTCATATCAGACTTTTACAACTCTGTGTGTAATATGACTTCTTTTTTGCAGATTTTGCAATGAAAGTGATTAGGTTTTGTTTGTTTTGAGCATTTCTACTTCTGGTTCTGTTGGTATTCTGATATACTTAATTGTCTTTAGCTACAAGATATGCAATGTCTTTCTTACTAGGTTTTCACAGTACCCTCATCGGAGACACACAAAGGCCCCTTTGTTGTGTATTCTTTCATGGTCCAGGAAGGCGTAATTATAATTCATTTGTGCCACAAATGTTTCATGATCACTGTGGTTCTTGTAGAAAAAGATGGAATCATGGATCTCAAGATTAGTCTTCCTTGGGAAATCATGGTTGGAAAGATTTAGCCAACAGGCCAACATTTCTCTGAAGATTTCTGTCCTGTGTTTCTGATAGATAAATAACATAAATCAGTGCTTTTCCCAAAAAAATCAGTGGTTAGAATTCACTGCCCCTGGGTCTGTGATTGCTTCTCAGGCAGAAAAGAAATACTTCATAGACAGAAAATATAGGCAGTCATGCAATCTTTTATTTACTAGGATAGGTAATATAAAAACACCACTGATTCTGTGGGTAGCACATTTTCTTCAGGCACACAAAAATTTGTACTTTCTTTGTCTTCGCAGCACTTCTATCTTAGTTTTCCATATCTTGCCTTGTTTTCATCCAAGATACCATGTCATTTTATGTGGCCTAAACCACAGAATGAGTTCTTCTGTATTACATACAATTGCAAATTAAGCTGTTACAGTTGTGTTAGCCAATTTATTTCCATCAGTGGAATTAGTATATATAGCTTCTCCACAGAACTAATAAGAATCTGGAGAGCAGTTTTTCCGAAGAGTTTACCAAAATGTTGATTCTATGTCGGCTTTTAGGTCCAAAGTCTTTGGTGAAATGACCAGTCCATCCCCATGCAAATCTGTATTCTGCTATACCCTAGCTGTGCCCAGAAGATTGCTAGGGATTGGAAATGCTGTGATAGATTCTGTTAGTACAACGAAATCTGCAATCACCCAGGTCAATTCTCCAGTCCTTTTTTCACAGATGGCATTACTAATCCAGCAGACAGGAGCAGATCTTGTTCATACCCAACCTGAACAAGCCTTCAGCTAGAAATGAGACACAAAAGTGTTGGAATCCTGTTATAGTTCCTGATTTGCCATCCTTTAATGAGCTCAGAGAGTAGTTTATAATGTTGTCCTTACTTGCCTGTGACTCTGACTGTGGTGGAGGCCAGGAGTGAAAGCAGTGAGTGTTGTGGCACGTGGCTGAGCCACAGCGTGACTGCTTGGTGGGGTGTGAAGCTGCTCGGGATGCTGCAGTTGGGAGTGGCCAGGCTTTCCTTTGTCTGGGAGAAACACTAGCAAAACTCACCATAATTTGCTGTAGCCTTAGGAAAGCAATTTTAATTTTGTATTGTTTTTTTAAACAGCCATTGTGATGAGAGCTGACTAGCATAGGTAGGATATGAAGTGACTTAAATGCTTTTTGCAGAAATATTCTGGCAATTGGTCTTGTTGGAACAGTTGAACTCTCCAGATGATCAATACAGTTTGATCTGGCTTGCCAGGGTAAGGAACTCAATCTTGAGCCCTCAGTTTTCCCAGCTCTTAGTGCTGTGTGTCAGACACTTGTGACTTTAAATTACACCAGTCTTCAAATGTTTGCATCCAGCTGTTTGCTGGGAGAGGCTCCAGGCTGAGCTGACAAAATCACGACAATCTGCAGGGTGAAAGTAGAGCCTGACTGCATGACTTCAAAAGCCCTTGTCAGGAAAGGTCTGGGAAAAGATGTGAAATAGAAGCACATCCTACAGATAAACTTTATTATAACCATAATAAAACCGTAATTTGCATTGTGTCTTTTTCACTGTATTTTTTGCTTTATAGCTAATAAACTATAAGATGGACACCTTTCAGCATGCTGTGAAATAAATATCACCTCTTTTCCCGCATGCACAATCAGATCTGGCTCTCATTTAATTTAGTTTTATGCTAATACCATGAAATTAATTCCAAGTGGTGTGAAATCAGACTTTGAGCCTGTGTTTTTTGTTTGTTTGATCTGTTGGGCATATGGCAGCGTCCCCTGTACTTATTTTTTAATTAAGATTATGATATTACCTGATCTTCTTAATTTTTGTCATATAACTGCTAAATCTTTGTGAACCAGAATGCAGATGTTTTGATAATTCAGATTTAACTAGAATATAGAAAAACATGATTGGTTTGAGAGGAGATTTCTGTGATAGTAAATAGGAGAGTTCAGTTTGCAAACAAAATACTGTTACCAGGAATTGAGCAGTGACAGATCTGATGATTTGTTCCCTTTCAATAAGCACAGTTTTGAGCCAAAAGAAAAAAAAAAATAATTAAACAAGCACACTTCAGGTATTGCCATTGACATCCACAGCACAACTGCAGGGATACTATTTAAGAAGCATATTAAAAAATATACATACTGTCTACTATCTGTACATAGATATCTACTGTTAAACTGCCAGTAAAGCAAAGAGAGGAGGCAGACAGACTTCGGGAGTTCTAATCTGTATTTCTCCTCATTCTGTCCACACATTGTTTTACAAATGGAAAGATAACTCCACAAGATTCAAATAAATGTATTCCTTTTACTCTCTTGGTCAGCATTACAAAAGGTTAATGTAAAAGACCATGTATGAAACTCCATATAATAAAAAGGTAACTTAAATTTGTAAGATCCTGATTGGATACTCACAAACTCCTACATGAAAGAACCATGTTTATGGACAATTTAGCTTGAAACAGACTGCAGTTATCCAAATCTCAGGTGAATATTGTGAAAAAAATCATGCGTGCATTGTTCAGCCTGACATGCTGAAGTTTTTACATGCTTGCAGAGTGAATGCAAAATCATGTTGAACTAGAGACACGTAGATTCATAGCAATGGGAGTTTTCCAGTTTATGGATTACTTCCAGACAGATTAACACTTCAAAGCATATAGTGATTTCTGTTTTACCTTAACTAAAAGTTTTCTTTTTATGGCTAACTTAGTTTTATTAAAATTGTATCCTAGGGAGCTTGGTTGTTTCCTCTTGGAGAAACCAGATTTTTGTAGATCTAGCACTGTATGCACTATCTGGAAACAGATTAGTTTTGGCATGTTAAAGGCAAAACCATGCTAACCTAGAATGTAGCCACAAGAACTAGAGTTTGGCTATTAAATAATCAGCAAATGCATATATTAAGGCTCAGAAAGTATTTTTATTTGTTTTAATAGCATTCATACCCAGGGTATTTCATTATTACAGCCCAGCTTCACTGTGCAAGTTCAGCTCTTAGTTTCAAATCCTCTCTCTCTGGGGTGACTTCACCCAATGCAAGGGTGTAGTTTTTGTTAAAAACTCTCCCTGATCCTTCCATTTGGTGTACGTTTTACATTGAAGGAGGACTGTTTGGGCTGGGCAGGATTGAAAGCAGTGGGATGTAATAGCCCTCTTGTTGCTAAGTGCAGATAGTTATGACCACATTTCTTATTGAAAGCAGATGGCTGAAACAGTGGAAACATCCCTCTCAGATACAGAGGTGTGCCAGTCCCTGAAAAAGAAGTGCTCCTGACAGCATGAGTTTCCATGGACATTCATTTCACTTGTGCCTGTGTCCTGGTTTAGGGCAAATTTGTGAGGAAACCCCTGAATGGGGTTCCTCTGGAAAAGTAAACCTGAACGGCCCCTCCCCTCAGCTGGTCTGGGAAAGAATTTCCTTGGAGAAAAGTGGAAAAACCTATTTATTTAAGAAACAAAGTGCCCACAAGCACAAAGAATGAATAATTTGAAACAATAAAACCTCTCATTCTGAAGTGAGATAGCAAATTGAGAATGTCCTTGCTGTGCGTGCAGCTCGGCACTCTCAGTCTCTCATCAGTCCCTTGGGTGCTGGAAAGGCCGTCCTCGGCCCTGGTGGGCCGTAGGTGTGAGATCTGGGGGCCCCTCTGGGTTTTCAGTCCAGGACAGGTTTAAACAGTCCCACGAGAAAGAAAAAAACAGTCCAGGAAGCTTTTCTGCCTCAGCTAGCTAAACTAACTAAAAGCAAAAAAAAAAAAAAAAAAAACCAAAAAACAAAACCAAAAAACAAAACCAACTCTGTCCCCTGGCTGTCTCTGGCTGTGACAAACACCTGTCCGGAGAAGGAATGCGCAGGAGGAGAGCTGTTTTCAAAACAAGCTCCACACTTCTTCTTTCCCCACTTCTCTCTCAGAGCCAGTCTTCAAGCACAGAGCTCAATATACAAGCATCATAAAGTCACCCTGAGACAGCCTGCCAATGAGATAAGAGGGAAAAAAGCAGGCAGCAGGAGAATCTAAGATACAATGAAAGATGCACAGGTACGGGGGGAAAAATATGAGAGGAAAAGACTTCATCACTGTCTTCAACTTCTCCCAAGAGGAAGCAGAGGGCCAGGCACTGATCTCATCTCCCTGGTGACAAGTGATAGGACCTGAGGGAATAGCCTGAAGCTGTGTCAGGGAAGGTTTAGTTTGGATATTAGGAAAAGGTTCTTCACACCAACAGTGGTTAGGCACTGGTACAGCTCCCCAGGGAAGGGGTCACAGCAGCAGCCTGACAGCTCAAGACACATTTGGACAGTGCTCTCAGGCACCATGTGTGACTCTTGGGGTGTCCTGTGCAGGGCCAGGAGTTGGACTTGATGATCCTTGTGGATGCCTTCCAACCTAGCATATTCTGTAATTCTGTGATTTTATGACAGAGGCAGACTGTGTATTTGGGGAGTAACTGAAGGCTGAAAGGGTGCTTACAGCTGGGGCTAATGGCATGGTCTTGTGCTTGTGACTTCTGCAGTTAGAGACTGCAGACTTAGAGATACCAGAATTTAATTTTATTGTAGCAGAATGGAATTACTTAAAAGATGGATGGGGTTACTGTGAGTTTCTCTTCTCTTGCTCATTGAAAGACCTTGCAGATTGTGATTTTGACTGGTGTCCAAAATAACATTTCTCAGCAAAAGCCTCAGAGAAATTTCATGTTTTGCATTGAAGCTCATCTGGCAGCTTACAGGTGAAGAAATACTTTTGCCATAGGCAAGAGGTGAAACACAGCTAAGAATTCTACCTCAACAGCACCAGTAGCTGCTTAGGCTTCCACCCTCACTACCTTACCATGACCACTCTCTTACTTTTTTGCAGCTTTGATCTCTTATTACATCCAAGTAAGTCCTTTCTAGCTCCAGCAATGCTCCTTTTCCCAATGCCTTATTCTCTTCTATCACAAGGGCAGTTATCCTTGGAGCTGTATGTTTAGCTTAAATATTAATTAGGAAGCTGTTTTGGGAGGACCAGACTTTGCAGGGAAGAGCCACTGCTTCTGCACAGACAATGGCTTCCCTGCAGACATCTGGGTCATAGTTGCAGGGACAAATCAGTAGTGTGAAAGGCAGTGTGAAACAGCAGACTGATGAGGGAAGGTGAGCACAGAGATTTTCTGCCTGTCCTCAGCTGTGCCATGAAGGACACAGTTTCTCTAATGATCCAGACACTGAGAGGCAAAATGGGAGAGGTCTGATTTAAGGTCTGAAAGTTGTAACCCTTCATTTAGGAAGAGCGGTGGCATTTAGGTCTTTCTGCATCAGTTTCATCTCTTACCTCTAAAGGGGTTAAAAGTAACCTGTCACATGCATACTGCAGATTGTCCAGAACACATCTGCTGGTCTCTAGAACCCTAGCATGCAGAGATGCTCCTGATTTCAGAGCCATAAATCTTAGATCTCTTTCATCTTAATGCCAAGCAGAACATTGTAGAAAATAGTTAAAAGCAGGTGTAATCAGAGGAAGACAGAAGCTAATGTAGTCCTCATTTTTCTTCTCCTAATTTCAAGAAAACTCTTTTGTTTTATGGTTTGAAATGGTTGTATGGTAGATGAAATTTGGAAATCAGACTTGCTTTTCTGTCCACAGCTCCAGCAGTCACACAGTGCTGGTTTCTTATCTGCAGGTTCATCTGTAAAATTTCTTCTCCATTTCTTCATAAAAGATTGTCTCCCTACCATTTCTTACCCCTGCACCAGGGGGGTAAGATCTAACACCCTTAGATGGCATGTCCATGTTTCTTTGATAAGAAGGACCTAAGAGGCCACAATGGAGAAGCTGTAAATGGTTATCTGAAGGATTAATATAGAGGCAGATGGTATTCAGTGTCAGTTAGGAGGACACTGACCCTGAAATGCAGTTGAAGTAGGTAAAAATAAGATACTTTGTTTTAGGAATACTTTGTCTTGGACATGATGTCTAATTTCACATTGTAAAACTGGGCGCATGTAACATAATCCAGTTCGTGTGTCAATAAAAAAAATTAAACCATCACATTTTCATTTGTTTCCCTCTGACAACGTTGAGGAATTAGTGTAGCATCCTATGGGATGTAAAAAGCACAAGTGTTCTGTGTGCTTTGATTACATGAATTCTCAGTAATGATGTAAACTCATAGCTTCAAATTTGTTAGAGACATAAATAATGCAAAAAATTAAAAAATATTAGATGTTTCTCCTAACAAAACATTGTAGGACATATGTTTTGATCCTTTACCTACAGCTGTTGAAGATGCTGCTCTCAAAGATTTGCTTTGTAGCTTATTGAAATGAACCTCTACATTGTGCTCAGCAGGAGATGGAAAACACAAAAGAGCACAGTTAATTGTTATAGAGAAGGCAGTCATACGCAGTAACCTGCCCCTAAAGTAATCAGCCCTCTCCATAAGAACAAAGTTCTTTATGGTGACTCTGTTCCTAGTTAACAAATGGGGAAATGGAGGAACAGAAACTGACTGCTAGATTTTGCCTATTACACTGGTGTAAAACTGATACCCATGTTACTGCAGCCCATAGCTGTCAGTGTACTCCCAGGGATGATGATTTTATGTTTTGAAACACAGTTATTTGAAAAGTTTTTACCTCAATACCAACTGTATTGGTGATGCTTTCCTTTAGACCCACTCTCTCTTTTTTCCTAGTGTGTGAGTTAGACCACTTTAAACGTTATTACTGTTTCATGGGAAAGGTGGTCCCACAGGCATAGCCAAGGCTTTCGCTTTGGCCAGTATTCTACCTTCTGTTCTCTGTCCCTTTCTAACACTGTGGGAAACATCCGCTGTGGAGCAATATTCAGCTGCTTTCCCATTATCATTCATTATTGTATATGCCCCTCACACGTTTGCTTATATTCTTCCTGCAGCCACTATATCCAGAGAGCTCGATCAGGCATTTCTGCCAGCTGTCAGTAAAGTCGGCAGAGATCCTGGTAACCAAAAAATTCACCTGGAGGGGAAAGGCAGCCGTGAAATAAGATGAGAGAAGTGAGCAGATCTTGGTGGAACAGGGACATGACGAGGGCAGCTGAGGATGTGCTGATTCAGCATTTCCTCCCTGTGGGCTGCGCAGGCTGGTTTCTTCTCTGCAGCTGGAGCTGTCCTTCAGGATCTCCAGGGTGCTGGAGGTGGAAAGGCAGTGAAACTGCAGCCTTTTTGCCCGTGTGATGAATCCTCTGCAGTATACAGCCAGCTAACTGCAGTGAAATTTATTCAGGAGCTGCAAATCAGCATAGCAACAGCCACAGTTGAGATTTATCAAACATTTTCTCCTTTGGGAATTTTTGTGATCACTTCTAAGGCAGACTCTGTAACCACCACTATCTGTAGCAGATCCTTGGTGTATTTAGACAAGGAGAAGTACCAGGAAATGCTTTTTTTCTGGTTTGTTACTAAGCCAGTCATGTTTGATTGAGTTGCAAGAAATGAAGAGCAAGCTTTTCCTGTCCGTAGTCTCTATGGTGTAGTTGCAGTTCAGATTAAAACCTTCTCAGTCCCCTCCTTACAATTTGCTTCTTGTTTCTTAGGTGATTCAAAAATGTCTTAATTTTTGAGAACTGATACTTGGAACCCTCATTAATGCTTTCTCATGTAATGTTGATCAAGTAGCCACATATTAAAGACTTTAAATCCATGTATTTTAAAGTTAACCACACAAATCCATACTGAAGTACTTAAACTGTCACTTGTGGACACATGTTTTGTGCATGTGTATCTAATGACTGTTAAGTACCTAGATATAGATTTATTTTTGTTTGTTTGTTTGTTTATTTATTTAAGGATTCCTTTGCCCTCCTGAAAGTTACATAGACATACAGAGCTGTGGTGCTAAATTATTTGACTCAAAAAATAGCAAAAGGTGACTTCATTAGTAAGTCTTGAAATGAGGATAAGAGGAACAACTTAAAAC
The DNA here is from genome assembly GCF_021018805.1 of Prinia subflava. Taxonomy (NCBI): domain Eukaryota; kingdom Metazoa; phylum Chordata; class Aves; order Passeriformes; family Cisticolidae; genus Prinia; species Prinia subflava. The sequence goes on along the minus strand of NC_086283.1, from coordinate 46,221,529 downwards.
TGCATAATTACTTTTGACACTAAGGTGATTAAAAACTCACAAAGTCTTTAAGCCTGAGCCTTTACATTGCCACCCTAAGCCAAAGATACCTGACTTTAGGCAAGTTCAGAGAAGGTAAGAGACATGGGGCAGACTCTTCCTTACACATGATGAGTAACTAAATACCATATAATTGGTTATACAGTCTGACTAGAAGAGCCTTATTTCACACAGTGGGATGCACAGATATCTGGAATTAAATCAGTTAACCTAACTTTAGCATGTGATTTAGCAACTGATGGCTTACACCGTCTATTTGTCACTGCACAGATCAACTAAGATGCATCTCTTCTGAACATTTATGAAGATTCACTATGTGTATGCACATTGGGTAATTGTATGAACAGAACTGGCATAAAAGAGATGACAGAACTGAATTAACAAAGCCATTTTGCTTTTTCCAGAGCTACAACTTTCACACTTGGTGCCTCTAAACAAGCAGTTGTAAATGGATCCAGATATTCCATTCTGGTGGTCCAGGTTAATGTCTTTGGAAGTTCAGCCTCTAATTTAATACATTCTTTGTTTTAATGAGTAAAGCAACTTCATAGCCTCAGTTTAATTTTGTATGTGGTTTTGTGAATCATATTTACTTTCTTCAGCAATACAGAGATCTGGTTCTTCAGGTAAAACTCCCTGTTTTGTTTTATTTTTAGGAAAGGGAAAGGTGAAAAGAGGAAAGAAGGCAAAGTGAAAGAGAACTTCAGTGTAGTTTTCTACAGTGCAGTTACTAAAGCTTTTTCTTCCTCTGTTTTAAATAAGATCCAAGGTCCTGCATGCAGTCTTAATTCACATTCTGGATTCAGATACTGATGTCTAAGCAGTAATATATAAGTTAAAATCCTTACCATCAGTTTACTATAGCTTAAACACAGAGGTATTCCCTTGCAGCTACTTACAGCCTTTCTACAAAAATAATCCAGGGAGTGCATCACCTTCAGTTACAAAGTTGTACTGGCCCCACTGCAGCACCTGACAGAGGTTCTGCAGGTGATGATAGCCAACTTTTATTTCTATGGATACATAGAATTTTAGTTCAAGTATATTGAGACCACTAGGATTTGATCTTTCCAGCCAACCATCAAGTAGGCAAAGGTTATAACTTTGGATTGTTTTGGAGTATTCACATAAAGGGATTCTAATTTGGTAAAATTCAGAAATGTATGTATTAAGAGAACTAGATAAAGTATTACCTTCAGTTTTTGGTTTCATCTCTAAGCTTATTAGGCTTGTTTCTGAAATCTCCCTAGCTGAATTTGTTGCTAGGATTTTAGTTATGTCTTAACCTGATTTACCATATAATTTCAAAGAAACGCAGAACATTCCAAGAAGATTACTAGCACTGCTTAGGATACTGGTTTTTAGAAATTAACTAAACTAAATTAGGTTAGCTAGATTGACTTCAGTGGCTGCCTTTGGAATCTATTTCATTTTTCTGCAGTCCAGTCTAACAAAAAACCCTGCAGACCTTAAGTGTAAGATTAGAGAATCCTAGAAAAATGCTCCAAGAATACTTGTCTTCTGTAATTTACTTGAGGACTGACAAGTAGTGACTCACTGCCAGCTGTAAAGTTGCTGTGTCCAGATGCCACTTTTTAAAGCAGGCATAAGAGCGAGCAGCAGAAGTCCTGCGCTAGAAAGCATCTTGAGACAATTATGTAAATTCCTGTCTGGGCTCATATAATACGATCATTGGAGACTCCATATTGCATTCAGCACCACTCTGCCAAATAACAAACGTCACTAAATGCTATTATTCCCAGAAAAGCTGATGGATAGATAGATTGATAGATTGATTTTTATCAGCTTTTTGTTGTTATATTTGGAAAATATCAAACACAAAAGAGATGTGAACCCAAACTGCAGAAAGGGTGTTGAAATCCCATTATATTTTTACTTGCTTTTGTTTGACAGCTTGCTTTTCTCATATTAGGAGAAGAGAATGGGCAGTCCAGTTCACTGATTTTTTCTGGCTACTGAAACTTCAATTAGAGCAACTGCTTGAGCTCCAGACAGAGAACTGCATTCTGCTCTCTGTGATTCAAGTTACTAGCCATCTTTTGTTTACAGGGATGCTCTGTGTCAAATACCTAGAGCCTTTTGTAGATTCTGCTCCTCCTTTGACTGTCATGATGCCTTTTATGTCAAAGGAAAACACTGGGAGACTCACTAGGCACTTAGTGAGCCATCACCTCTTGCATGAATTACTCAGAAGCCTGGTTTTCAACACCGTATGTTCCCAAACAAGTCAAGGAAGTTGTCAGGCTCAATCACTGATGGACGTAGGTCACAGAGGAAGGGAAATGTGTGAAAAGAATACCAGAAACCATTTCTCCATAGCAGGTAGACTTTTTAAATGTATTCTTCCTGAAACAAAATGTTTTAAGACTTTTAGCTCATCTGAAGCAAGCTTGAGTACATGATTATTGATGGTAGCAGGAGAATGGAAAAATTCTTATGTCCTGGCATGGGATATGGGAGAACTAACAAATATTCCATTGAGTTCTCTAAAAAAAACTAGTGATCTGTCTAATGATTTATAATTCTATTAAAAACACAATAATGGATTGTGCCTCAAATACTTTTGAATAAGAAGGTATGCTAGAATGCATTTTTTTCACTTTGCAGAATCATAATGAATTCATGGTTTTAAAGAAATTAAAGCATGTAACTGCAAAAGATAATTTTTATTGCTAAAACCTTCAGAAAAAATTGTACTGTATAAGACATGGAACTTTCATCTCTTTGTGATCCTAAGGGAACTAACATGCAACAGTCGCCGTGTTTTTAGAACAAACCTATCTTTGCAGAAAAAGTGTCTTTTCTTTTAAATGTCATTGTTGAGTGTGTCCACAAATGCAGTATTCATTCCCTGTGCAAAAAACACCACCAACTGGACTAGTTTTTAAGTGTTGTCTCAAATTAAGATGGCATTAAATGCCTGAATACTCAGTATTTCTGCAAGGAAAAATTGATGCTTTAAGATGCTTTTCCATGCAGTGTATGATACCAAAACTAAATAGCAAAGATGTGTTCAAAACTTGCTGTGAACAATAGTAAAATAGTTTAATTTTCCATCCCAGTGTGATCAAAATGCCATCCAATACTGTAAATAGCAACACAACTGAATTTTTCACTGTCATATTTTAAGACACTATTGACAGGTGGGTTTTTTATTGTTACTCCAGGATACAACCCGGGAAATATATGTATTTAGTATCACCAGAATGTCAAACAATTGTTTACATGCCTGGTTTTCAAAATTGTCTGGAATATTTCTGCTAGAATATAACTTGACTGGCAAGTTCAACTCAGAAGCAATTGCATGGCTAATCATGTGTGGAAAAAGTAATTTTAAAAATCCATTTCATGGTGTATGCCACAATTTATATTGGCAAATAATTAAATTATTTCAAACTTCTGTTTTCTTAATGCATATGGAAAATATGTTTCATTATTCTTTCTCTTCTTGATATAATTATCTTTTACTAATTAAATTATATGGTGCAAATGATCAACTAGGTGTTTTTATGCATTCATTTAGCTTCATCCCATTCTTTTTCAAATAAATGAAAAGTGTTTCCTTCAACATGAAATTTTGAAAAGGCATAGTCTTCAGACCTTTGTCAGGTAGAAAGTACAATTTACTCAGTTTCATCAATTATACTTTCTCATATATTTCAATATTAAAAATAAAAAAATCGATTTCCTATCTTCAGAAAATCAAAGTTCCAAATAATATATATTTTTTAACTTCTAATCAAATTCCAATTCTGCACATTCACCCATCACAGACTTTACTTCTATAACAATAGCCACTGATCTTTAGGGCTCACCTACCCTAAACTGCTTTTTCTGGAGGACAATAAAGAGTTTTTCCAGCTTGTCCTTTTTGCTTTCTTGCAAATTTTGCTGCAAGATGGATTTTTTTTCCATGAAGGTCCCTCAAAGTACTCACATATTAATTGTAGATTTGCTTATTTGTGTGGGTTTGTGTATGAAATACCCATGCATATGTATAACATATAACCATATATATGTACACATTAGTCCAACATTTTCTAAGATGCATCTACCTTTAAAATGACATTTCAGAACATAGATTTTGTATTTTCTTTTTGTTTCCTTTTCTTTTTATTCCTTTCAAAGTTCTTTTTTGTGATAGTTTTCTTCAATAGAGCATAAAGCCCTTTTTGTATTATTTTCTCACACAAGGATAGATTTATTTTAGTGACAGGTAGTTCCTTTATTAGAACAAAGATGTTTTTGTTGTCTAATTATCTTTTCTTTGAGTTAATAGCTCAGAGCTGTAGCACTACATTTTTGACAAGGAGTTTGCTTCTCATTACTCTTGTATTTATCATGGAAAAAAAAAGGATATTTGCTCTGTCATCAGTGGTTGTCCATAGCTGCTTGTCTTCCACTTAACCTTGAAGGTTAATTAACCCAAAAGACATGTCCAAAAAATTACTGTTGATGTGTGTCCAAAAACTGGGTTTCACTGAATGGGAGAGATTGTTCTGTAGAACGGCTGTGATGTAATTTGTTTTCTGTGTATTACATGACACTGAAGAAGAGTCCTTGAGATGGAGAAAATAATTTAAGACGCATTCAGAGTCTCATTTTCGTTCATGGCAGAGCAGTGTGTGCCATATTGCTTGCCCTTAATCAGAGCTGCCAGTTTGAGCTAAATGATAATTTTAGGGAGCAGTTAAACTGAAACATATTTTTTCATTTCCTTGCCTAGTCATTTCCTGCAAAACCAAGGTTACTCCTTTTAGGCTTTTTGTGGAATAGCTGGTCAGTCCTGAGTTTCTTTGAGTTGCCCTTAGTCTTCTATCTTCACTTTCTCACACTGGTTGCTATACAGGGAGTTTGCCTCCCCGAGTAATTTGTATGAAGTGAACATGGTGATCTGCAGCCCAGCTGCTGTGCCAGGCCCTGAAATGACAATAGTTCCTGTCCAAGAAACTGTCAAGAGTAAAAGACGCTTGCACACTGCAGTGTGAATTAAGTCTGATTTACTTGATCAGTAGGACACCTTGAGTGGTTCAAAAATCTGTCACAATAGAATTCATATGATCAGACATGTGTGATGTTCTACTGCTGTTCTATTCCCTGTGTGCTCCATCTCACACTTCTTTTTGTTCTTTTTCCCATCCATGCAGTCCCCTAATGCTGGAGACAAGGATGACCAAACATTGACGGTAGGCATTACTATACATCTGAGCATTTGTTTCTCAGGAGGGTGGTGAGGCAAGCCTTACCAAGTTTGGCATGCATCAACGTTTTTCTAAATTGCTAGGATTCCTTTCTCCTCCTATACTGCTATAGAGTTTAAATAATTTATTTCCAAATATAAAGCAGTGAATTAATCTTTTTTATTGGTTTCTATAATTTATTATTTTGTATGTGTATGACACTGAAGATTAATCCATGTATTATTGCCAAATGTAATTTTCTTCACTGTTGGTTTTTCACTCTAATTTGATTTCAGGATCTTTCTAGTCAGTAGTCTGTTGGCTCTCACTGTCTTTTTTATTGAAACAAACAAACAGCCACAAAAAAGTCTTACTCTGTGAGATATATAAAGTGCATCAATTATTGTATTAGACAATTGCATGGGGAATAGAATCTCAAAGTATGTTTTATATTTCATTACCAGCATGCAAAAGATGCTTGTACATTAGATTCATTGCTATAGATGTCTGTATAGCCTTACCACACTCTCAACCTCTTTTTGCCATGAGACTTCAGTGGATTGAGCCAAAGTGAGGAGCATGTTTCTGATTGACTGCCATTAAAAAGAAATGCTGTCTGCCCTTTTTCTCCATAGTTTTGATCATACACATATTTGCAATGTACCAAAGTAATAAAAATGATAACTTACTTCAGGGATTCAAACAAAAGGTTCTACAAAACACAAATTATTAGTACATCCTGATGCAAGTATGAGGTTTTCATTTTCTTAACACTTTATGAGTTTTGACAAAGAAAGATTCTTTTTGCCCTGTTTTTTTCCTGCATGCTGGAAGACTAATGGCTTTTCTGACAATCCATCCCCTCCAGAGAAATTGTCTACACTTATGGCAATGGGTGATAAAGTCTGTACCTTAACATAATCTGCTGTGTGCAGTAGTTTAAAATGTTTCATTGTCCAGTGAGGTGTGACTCATTAATTCATACTGTTTCAGACATCTTTCCTCACAAACAACGAAAAAACCCCTAAATTCTTCACCGTATTTTTTACCCTAGACCAAGCCACGTCTCCAGCGGGGAGGAAGCTCTGCGTCTCTCCACAACAGCCTAATGAGGAACAGCATCTTCCAGCTCATGATTCACACACTTGACCCACTTGCTGAAGGTATGCCTATTAATTTTTTTCTTTCTTTCCTGATGCAAAAGCAAACAAATGCTTTATTTTTCCTTTCTTTCCATGAAACTATTTTTGGCATTTCTCCTGCTTTCAACAGTCTTTTCTCAATGTGTCTGGATTTTCTGAGACAGTTCTGCACTTTTATGGTGTGATATGCATACTCCCACCAAGACTTTCAACTTAGGAAATGTGTTCATTGCAGTGAAACTAAAACTGGTCATTTGGTTGATGCATAACTACTGATTCTCTTCTCTTCTGGCTTCAGCAGCAATGTAGAGGTTACACAAATGGTATCGTCCTGTAGTTTCATAAAGATTTTTTTATTTTGTTTTCCTCCTCCCTGGCTTTGATTTTATTTTTAAAAAGATATCAAAATGGTATCATTTGTCATGTACACTGTAGAAAAAAATAAGATTTTGTTGATTTGACTTCAGGTTGTTTAATGCTGACATGAATAAAAATGCAGCCAACATATCTCTGTGTTACATGCATGTAAAGGGTTTACTTGCTTTATCCAAGTGTGGTGTGATATATTATTTCTTTGACAAATTAGCAAGAAGACCACTGCTTTGATCTGAGAAGCTGACAGGAAAACCATATTGGCTTTGTAATTGTGGGGTAATCTGACTTTCAGATTCTAGTAGAAGAACCAAAAAATTTCAAGGTCATGTGTTATTTGGTGTCTGTGTGTCTGTAGGACTTCGCTGCAGTAATAGATGTCTTGAGAAATAGCACTTGTGAAGGAATAGGGAAGAACTCAAGACACCTAAAATATTACTGACAAAACTTTCAAACTTCAGTGACCAAAAACTATATATAGCACTTCACATAAGCATACATGACAGATTGAAGACCAGACTACAAGAAAACTAGAATTGTTGACTGGAGCTCGATTTGAACCTTATGTAAATTGAGAATAAGATATCACTCTGGTACTTTTCCATTGCTCAAGCTTACTTCCCTTGTTTCCCATACATAGCTTGCTCAGTGTTCAGACCTGTCTACGTTTCTGCTATAGTAAGCTTACACTGTGTAGAGTGATCCAGAGGGTTCTCCCTTCTCAACAGTGAAGGACAAAAGGGATTTGACATCTGAAATTCATCTTGGGAGAGACAAAAGCCCTACACTTCTGAAAATTAGGTATACTTATAATTAAGTTTGTCAGGTAATTCAATCCTGGTTTTCATTATGTCAGTAAAACGGTGAGATCAGTGTGGATTGATGGAGATGTTCACAATGCATAAATCTTACTTAAATTAATACAGCACCATTTTCTTCAGGGTTTCTTCTCACATTATAGTTCACTGTTTACAGATTTTCTTTCTTTCCAATGTCTTACATTTGTCCTGGAAGTAATGCTCTTTAAAAAAAACGGGAATAGAAATATGTTGTGGCCTTCAAATAAGTGCAAGGCAGTAACCATTTCATTATCTGGACATTTAATTAAAACTAACACACTGAATTAAATTTACAAAGGGGAAAAAGAATCTACCTCCATATTCAGTAAACACTGTATTTTAATGCAAAATTTTAATGAAGAAATGGCCAAAAACCTGCTAGAAAATAGCCTATGTATGTGCAGGTATTTAAGCTGGTGTATATAAAGAAGCCAGTATTTCAAGCTTTTGATGACTTTACAGAATTCAAGTTTTAGTTTGTGAGAGCATGAAAGTGCAATTCATTCAATAATTTGTTTTTGCATATGGAACTATGGTTTTAGCTTTTTATAAACAGACTTATGACTGTAGGAAAAATCTGAGAAAAATGCATCCATGTTTCTGTCACACATTTTTAACTTTTTCTGAGGCACCACCTCATTTGTACGGAGACCTGGCTTTCAAAATCTTCTGCACTGCAGGCAGTTTAGAAGGCAAACATGAGGAATATTGCATGTCTCCAATGAACAACTGAACAACACCTGTGTTGTTTTCTGACATTTTAAGCTTCTAGGTGTCCATGTTAATTACTTGTATTCAGCTTATTCTGCAAACTTCCATGAAAGAAAAGGTGTTTTTATTTGATGCAAATGCTGTGCCTAGTCAAAGCAGGTAATACTAGTTAATGAATTTGGATGTTGTTGTATTTCAATCCTACATTCACTTAAAATGTATGTGTGAAAATGGATGTGGGTACCTACTGTATACAGTACTAATCATCTACTTGGATCTGGATGAGTCTTTAACCACCAAATTCTCCCCATGTTTTTGTGCTTTAATCTGTGCATAATGACTTTGAAGAACCAAATTGGTGCATCATCTTTATATTAAGAGTCTTTTGCCTGCTAAATAATTTTTTAAGCTGATAGCATTTAATTATTACAAATTGAAAGAAACAGAATTTATTACAAGTGTCTGAGAAATGCAATCCTTTGCTCTGTATCTGGGGAGATGTAGAAATGTAAAGGATTACCTGGTGCCTTCTCTGGCCCATGTGGTGCTCTCCAATTTACATGTCCTTTCCTCTACCGAGAAAACTCCACAGTTTTGAGTTTTGGGTAAGCAAAGAAAATTAGCTCTGTGATCTCATGTAATGATGATGATGGACCTGCTGCATGACCTGTGAGGCTAAAGAGCTTCTTCCAAATCATTTGATGCAGGTATGGATCATACTTAAAGGAATAGCAGAAAGATGTTATAAAAATTTTTCAGTCTTATTTTAGTCAGCTTAAATTTCCTCAGTGTTTCTGCAAGATGATGATTTAAATCAATAGGTAAAAAACATTGCATCCTTTGCTGAATTTGTTGGATTTGTAGAAAAATGAAAGCATTCAAAAATGCCACCCTCAAAAAAAAAAGTTTGAAAGTCTATCAAAGCTAACATATACATGTTTATACTCTGGTACCCCCCACATTTGGGCATACTCCTGACATCCTCCTCTTCCTTGCTGCATTTCCTGTTTCCACATTTCTCTAGCATTTACTTCTTTGCCTTTCTCATACTGGATCTCACTCACCTACACCCACCTTCTTTCAGTCTCCTCTGCTAAGGTGGCTTCTCCAGCACCTGCTGTCTTTCTGGACTGCTGGATCCATTGGTCAGATCTCTTCCTGATCAGATACTGCAGCTGTCACAGCCAAGTGAACGGTATTTTGGAAAAGCTTGGGTGAAATTGGGAGATCTGTTCTCGATTCTTGAGGGCTTCTAGGTCAAATATTGCCTTTGGAAATTATATTTCCAATTTTTGCTCTGCTGCTGAGAGATCAGCTTTTCTTTCTCTTTAAGTCAGTAATAAAGTTCACTGTTACATTCCCTTGAATAATTGGGCATCAGAAATGGGGAAATGGGGGCATCAGAAGGCACATTGCACTGTCACTTGGAGTTGTGGGGATTTTGCAGAGGAGACGAAGAAGAAGTCCCATCTGCATCCTCTTGGTAGCAGGAGCAGTACAGAATGTATAAACAGGCCATGTGACTATTAAAGATCAGCTTGACCTACACACCATTATTACTGCATTAACATTCAGTGTATTTATAGAAAACCAGCTCATCAAATTTACTTCTGAATAATTCATTTGTGAAGTCAGAACCAACCTCTACCGCAATTGAAAGCATCTTAAAATGCACTTGATTGCAAGTAGGATAACATGAAATGAGAGAGTAAGATTTACTTTCCACAAAATGTGGATTAACAAAGCAGTCCCAATATACTGTTACACACTTGTGAAACTGTCCTTCCTTTTCCCTTTTCACATAAATGTGGTTTTGGATGGCTTGTGGCTGTCTTGGAAAAGCCAGCTTGCAAACTCTCCAGAATCAGTAGGCTTGCAAGGTGTTCAGCCCACCTCTGACAGATGAGTAATATCTGAGATCAGTGGGAGCTGCTTGATATTTGGCTCTTTGTATTCAGGCAGGTGTGCAGTCATGCTGTGGATTTAACAGTCTAGACAAGGAAGGCTTCTCCCCTTCAAAATCTTAGTCTCAGCATAAAGCTTCTAAGAAGATAAGAGTTCAGCCACTCTAGCAGGTGAATGTGTAGGATGTTTGTTAATGGGATGTGAATTTTACATTACAGCTGAGACATCACCGTTCACTAAAAATATCTATATGACTTTAAGTTTTTGTTTGCTTTTATCTTACTACAGAAATAATGACCTTGGTAGAGATCATTTCCTGAGGATTAAGATTAATGACTGCCTGTGTTTCAGGCTATCATCAATTCTCAGCCAGTCATTAATCCCCAGGAAATCCTATGCCATATTTGCTTCTGCTTAAGTCTGGCAATCCAGCTGGTCTGTTCATAACATTACCCATATGAATAAGGATGGTATCATTTGACCTGCTGTGTTGGCCAGGCCCCAATCCAAAATCCAAGCAACCTGAACATAAATCATGGCAATAATGATCTTTTGTAGCTGTTTTCTTCTGAGTCCCGTACTTCAGATACCTTTGTCCTACTTTTGAAAGGGATATTCCTAGGTTATAAAAGTGTAGGTTTTACAAAGATCTCTACATTTTTTAATAGATGACAGCTGTTGTTGTGCCGTGGGAGCAGGGCAAGAATAAGATAGTAAGTATTTTTTATGAAAGTGTGCCATGAATAGTAATCCTACCTTCTTCCTATAAGCTATAGGTTGCTTTAAAGATGATTCCTTCAGGAGTATGGAGGTAGCATTTTCTCTCTGGAGGTACTCTGTTGAACAGGAAAGATATCAGCACTGAAGTGAGGATTTAGAGCACCAGTGCAATCTGAGGCTACATTGTTTTTCTTGCACGGCTTTATCAAGGTTCAGAAAGAATGAGATCTTTTCATTATCATATCACCCCTTTTCTGCCTGTTGATAAGATGCCACAGGCCAGGAAAACATCTCCCACAAGAGAGGATTTAGTTAGTTGCTGACTTTCTTGCTTCTGTGTGACAAGGCTATAACTCATATGCAAATGCTATCTCTGCATGAAAATGAGTGTGATATAAATCTCTGTCATGGCTTAGTCCTTAGTGAGAAGTAGGTATCTTTGGCAATTTCCTCCTATTCCCATCTTGAGTCCTATTTCCAAAATGGAAAACTACAGGATGTACTTTTGCAGAAAATGAATTGTTTATCTCATATGCTATACCTTTTTTTTTTTTTTTTTTTTTTTTTTTAAGATATAAATATGGTGCATGTTATTGGTGAGAGAAGTAACCTTCTGTTACATAAAGCTGAGATAAGAATTCTGTCACTTCCTTCACTGAATGCAGAAGAATACAGTACTGTCACTGTTCTGACAAAAAAAAATGAAACCTGCATTCATACTTCTCAGGAAAATAAAGAAGAATGCTCAAAGTTTTTGACATAGTAGTGAATTATTTGTAATGGCTTGGTAGATGCTGTTGCGTTCCTACATACTGGTCTTAGTTTTCCAATGTTTCCGTTCACTGCAAACTGTTCTGCTTCATTTGCTGCTGCTAGTTGAGTACTTTCCTTAGATGTCGTGGAAACTGTCACCTCACCCCAGAGACATCTGGCAGAGGTTGGGTAAACTTTGCCTGCATGGTTACTCAGCAGCCTCTCAGCTTTTGTCTCATTTTTCAAAGAACTTGTGTTCCTACTCTTCCCATGGCCTAGGTGAGCTGCACCATCATGTCTGTGCACACTGTCATCAGTGCCACTGGAAACCTTGTTTGCCTGAAGCTGTTTATTTGCTATATCCTCAGAGAAGTAAGGCCAGGCAGCTCATCTTACACCAACTCATGGGTAATGCTCAGCTCCTGCATGGCTGAAGGAACCTGGGCATTTCCACTTTCCTCATCTCCAGAACATGGATCTCAGAAGTATTTTTCAACTTTAACCATTCACTGATTCTGTGATGCTGCAGGACTTGAGTGCCCTTCACAGAATCAGAGAATCACAGAATGAACTAGGTTGGAAAAGACATTTGAGATCATAAAGTCCAAATTATGACCTAACACCTCTTCGTCAACTAAACCATAGTACTGAATGGCACATCCAGTCTTTTTTTTTAAATACCTCCATGGACAGCGACTCCACCACCTCCCTGGGCAGATGATTACAGTGCCCAGTCACTCTTTCAGTGAAGAATTTTTTCCTGATGTCTAACCTAAACTTCTCCTGGTTCAGCTTAAGACTGTGCCCTCTCATTCTGTCAGTAGTTGCCTGGGAGAAGAGGCAACTGCCCCCTGGCTACAGCCACCTTTCAGGAAGTTGTAGAGTGATGAGGTCACCTCTGAGTCTCCTTTTCTCCAGGCTAAACACCCCCAGCTCCCTCAGTTGTTCCTCACAGGGTTTGTGTTCCCAGCCCTTCTCCAGCCTCATTGCTTCCTCTGGATGTGCTCAAGCGTCTCAAGGTCCTTCCCAAACTGAGGGGCCAGAACTGGGCACAGCACTCGAGGTGTGGCCTCACCATTTCCTAGCACCATGCCAGAGAGGAAAGAAATATATCTTCAGAACTATATAAGCACAAAAGTGTTTCACTTAACATGAGGAAATATGCAAAACTAGACAAAATTAATAGAAGTAATTTTGTATGTTATTAACTCTCTGTTTTAAATCCTTCATCCTTCTTGAGCATCCTTTAGGCATAACCATAGGCCTGCAAAGAAGCTGAGCATCCTTCTTGCACCCTTGTTCTTTCCCAGCTTGGCTTTGGTTCCTCTTCTGTCCCAGCAAGGAAAAACAGTCCTCTGAGTACAGTGCTCAGACCATTTTGGCTCTCCTCTCAGCTGCAGACTGAAATGTTTGCAAAGGATTTCTGCCAGAGAAGATGGGGCTCCCTGATGGGCTCACATGCATATTGATATCTGTTAATTATAATACAGTGTCTTCTCTTTAACTCCTTCTCATTGTATTTCATTCTGATACAATTGTGGGAAACCAGTGAAAAGGATGATTAGGCTAACCTTCAAACTATAGTGTCATGTCAGGCAGATACTCATACTCTTTTTATGCATCTAGCTTTCACAAAATTGGTGTGGCTTTTCTCATGTAAGGGACTTCTTGCATTACAAGAAGCAGGATCAGCTTCAACAGGTTGACTATGACAGCTTCCACTCATGATTTGAAAATGTTCACACATGGAGACTTCACAGTCTTTTTGGGAGACCCATTTCAGTGTTTGCCCATGATCCCAATACGTGTCTGGAAGGAATTTTTTGGTTTCTAGTTTGTGTCCATTGATTCTTCTTGTCAGTGAGCACTTCTGAGAGAAGTGTTGCTCCCTTTTGTTCTTTCTGTCCCATCAGCTGCTTATACACGGGGATAAGATCTCCCTCAACCTTCTTCCCTCTTGGCTGAACAGTCCTAGCTCTCTCAGCCTCTCCTCTTATGAGAGGTGCTGCAGTCCCCTCATGATCTTTGTGGCCCAATGCTGGACTTGTTCTGGTATGTCTACAGCTGCCCCATACTGGTGGGCCTGGGACTAGTCCCAACACCCACTATGTCTCATGAGCACTGGTGGAAGGAAAGTGTCACCTCCTTGGCCTGGTGGCAGTGCTCTTCCTAGTGCAGCACAACAGGGTGCTGTTGGTCACATTTGCTGCAGTGGCACTTTTCCGGCTTTCAGTAGTGTGACCCTCCACACAGCTGGTAGCAAGAAGAAAGCTTTTCCTGGGGACATTTTCAAACAGCTAAATGAGACAGGTGAAGCAATGAGGCACATCATCCTCCAGCAAGGTCTTCTTTCACTTTTGGCTATGTTTCAATTACAGTAGAGATCACCAAAACTGTGTTCCTAATTTAGATGCCTGAGGTTCCATGATAATGTAGATGAATATTTTAAAAGTATCTCCAACAACAAGTATGGCCCCACAATGCCAAAATTCAGCTGAATTTTTATATGTCAAAGAAATAGATATTCAAAGTCTGAATTATTTTACTGAGTGAATCTATTTAGTTTACATACAGGGACCATTTCATTCTTGTCATATTTTACGGACATAGGTCTTGCTTTTTCTAGATAACAGAGGTTGTACTTCCATGACTGTAGGGTGAGTGGGCTTGCAACTTCTATCCTACCCACAGATGTTAAAAATTGACTGTGTTTTTCTTATACTTCACTTCATGAGCAACGAAGATTGCAGATTTCTCTCAGAAAGGGTAGTTCAGTGGAAAAAGTCTTTGTTGTAATGCTCTCCAATTCGGTAGCAATATGTACTAGATCTGCTTATCTTCAGAGGTTCAGAAATAGAGATAGAAGGCACAACTCGTGCTAGTTTCATTCTGCTAATTTCTGGTTACATAAAATTGAAGCATAGGTCTGCTTTAAAACCAGTATTGATCTTTGTAGTGGAAAAAATAGTGAAAGTTTTCTGATGCCCTTTTTAATTTAGTTCTGAATTTGAAATATAATCCTTGTGTTTGTTTTTTTGTCAGTTTTCACAGCAATTTATTTCTGCACATCCTGTTTTGTTGTTTTAACTATAATCTACTCAAGTTGTACACTGCAGGCAGAATTCTTGTTTCTCTTCTCCATAATATTTTACAGTGATGCCCTGTTCTTCAAGACAGCATGTTCTTGGGATTCCCTACAGAGAATACGTGGAAGGCATGAATATTTAAATACAGCCATGATCCCAGGACAGGGTACAGCTGTTCTAACTATGTATTTACATGCTTAATGGCTTTAGCTTCATTTTAAGTTTCTTCCTAACTGAGTATTTCTTCATTAAAAACATGAACAACAAAGAACATAAATCATGCATAAACCTCAACAGGTCAGGGAATAGTAATGTCTGTGAGGGGCTTTCCACTGAAGCTGAAAGTGGGAGGTTTCCTTAGTGCATTTTGCACATGACAACCTCATCGTCCACAGGTTGTTTGGATTTTATGACTGGCTAGTGAAAGAAAGGCATGCTGTCCTTCTGTTATTCTCCTTGGATATGCTGGAAAGCAGAACAGCTGAAATTTATTCAGATGGAGTTATAGGTTTCCAGACCCTACAGTTCCTGGCCCAACAGACACTCAAGGAAAACCTGATCCCACTAGAATCAGTTGTTGAACTCCCAATATCATCAGCATAATGAGATTTTCACTTCTACACCTTGGAATTCCTATTTTAATGAGTATTTGAAAATTGTTTAAATATAAATACTGTCTTTAAAGTCAGCAGGAATTGTGTTTGATCCAGGCCAAATAAATTCTGTTGTATTGGTTGTCTTTTGGTGTTACTGCATTACAGAGAATGTTTGGCCCATGTCCTCAAGAGTTGATGGCAGATGGAACAAAGGTATCTTATGAGGGAAGAAGAAATAAAACTCTCAGGAACAAGCAATTTCAGGCTTTTCTTTAATTTAAGAAAAATAAAATCACCTAAAAATATCAAAATCTGGGTCTGACATGCAATAGTAATTTAATTTACTTTCTGCTCCATGGCATTTGCCACTGGTCCTTAAAATATTATATAAAATAATATAAATGTCATATCCCCTTAAAAATATTTGCTCTTCAGCCCATATCAATTAAAACCCTGACAAATTTCCTTTTGTCACCACAAGAAGATTTGTTAGATGGTATGGACTGAAAACAGTGGATTTTCACTCTTCATTTTAAATGTTGCACTAAGAGCAAAGTAATAGGTAGATCTAGCTTTTGGATGTTGTCACTATCTTAAGCTGCCCTGAATTATACTGATATGATTGTAAAAAATTTTAATTATATTACCACTCACACTCCAGCTTAATAAATAAATAAACAAACCAGTTATATAAAAGCAGACAACTGTAATAAAATTATTTTCAAGGCAAAACTAACTGAAATAAAAAAAAAAAAACAGGACAAGAACACATGAGGAGAGAGAACAGGAATAGAAGGCTTGCAGTTTAAAGACAAGATGAAGGTGACCACATGTGTTATTAGAGTTCAGATGGACAAAGTAATAAATGGTTTAGTTACTCCCTATGTGTTGCCCAATAGCCAAGTACCTGAAAGACTTCATTTATATTATTTTCTATATTTGTTTAGGAGTGTTAATAAAGCAGTATTGGTAGTAGTATAAGCAAATAACATGTAATTCTGAAATTCAGTGCAGTTTTAAACTGTATTACTTATATCCAAAAGGGATCTTTTTGTATTTTCTACGGAAACAGCTCAGTGGCAAAGCCTCCATTTTTGGAGGGCTGGCAGCTGGATGGTCCACAAGTGAAATGTAGGGTATAGCATCTTATTATCCAGAGGTAGTAGGAGAATAAGTATTTTGCTCTTTAAAAGCATATTTGTTTTCTCCCCTCTGCATTCTGCAGTGATGCTACATACAAGGTCCCACAGTAGTCCCAGTCTATCCCAGATGGAATATAATTACTCAGTAAGAAAGTGTCCTGACGTGACTTTATGATGCTTGTATCCCCAGTTGTCTGTTCTGTTTAGGCTGGATATTAAGTTCTGCACCTTTAGGACCGGTTCTGAGAGCGAAGGTGAGGAGAAGAAGTGCAGAGTTTGTTCTCAGAAACTGCACTTGCTCCCTCTCATTCCCTCTGCTGGACTGTGTTGTCTGCAGCACGGACAGTGGGAGAGAGCTCTTCTTTGCTTTTGGTTAGCTTTTAGCTAGCTGAGGCAGAGAAATTCCCCAGACTGTGGCTTTTCCTTTTCTTGGAGCTGATCAGCCTGCTCTGGACTGAAAACCCAGAGAAACACTGGGAGCTCACACCTGTGTCCCACTGGGGCCCAGGATGGCATTCTCCAGTGCAGGAGGGACTGATGAGAGACTGAGCGAGCTGAGCTCAGTGACAAGGACTTTCTGAATTTGCCATCTCTTCAGAACAGTGAGAGGTTTTATTGTTTAATATGGTTCAATTTTTATGCTTGTGAATGCTTTATTTATTGAGTAAACAGTTTTTTCCACTTTTTTCCAAGGAAGTCTTTTCCCGAAGCAGTTAGGGGAGGGGCCTCTTGAATTTATTTTCCAGGGGGACCATCATGCAGAAGGTTCTTCCCAAATTTGCCCTAAACCAGGACAGAAAGCTAAGAGGTTTGTGAGGTTTTTAAATGGTAGGAGTCAGAGTAAGATGAGATTGACTGAAAAAACTATTTCAAATAATTATTTCTTTTTAAAATTCACAATTCATGTTAGTCTTCAGTTGGTGGGATTTTTTTGTGTGTTTTTCCTCTAATAGTGTAAGTACAAAGGCATTTTCTTTTGTTAAAGATCTCATAGAGGTTAGGACTCTAATTTTAGCCTGTAATGTTAATCTTCACTAGATCTTTCACAAGTTCTTAGCATCAAGAGCTCTTTGTTCCTAATCTAACATCATTGCTGAAACCAAATCAAACTTTGATTCCAGTTTAGTTTGGATAGTCACTACAACTTATCTACAAAAGTTTTTAAAGTAGCCTCCTTTTTTCTGTTAATGGATGTGACTGATCATCTAATTAAATTTTCTCAAAACCATGGCATCTAGAAGAAAAAACTAGTAAACTCATCCTTGTGCTCCTTGGTGTTATCATATGAATTCCTCTAATTCCTTTGGCCAATTTTTTGGCCTTCATTTAAAAAATGCAAATAAAAAAGGGACATCTATTTAAGCATGATGACAATAGTAAGTGCAAATCAGAGATCATATCAAAAAGATGTAAAGGGGAAGAGTGGATTTCCAAAATAATGTCTTGGTAACCAGGAATTTGCTGACTTTCAGAATTCTATGTACAATCTCTCACACAAAAATTCTCTTCTGTATCCAGTGCTCAGTTTACTTATAAACTTTTTAAGTTTAGAATTTTTCATAATTATTTACGTTCTTCTAAGTTGAAGTTCTTTGCTGCATGCATGTTCTTAATTTAATTACTGGTTTTGAGACCTTATTTTCCAATTTCATTTCTCTTCTATGTCTTAAGTATCCAACCTTTTGGTCGTTTCAATTTATGAGTATGAAAACTTGGGGAAAATATGTGTTCTCCATCTGCTTGTTGCAGAATACCTCAAAATTTCTATTAAGCTGAACTCCTACTAATGCAGATGGAGAATTAAGCCTTGACTCCTTCATGACTGTAGAAGTCAAACAAAAGGAACATTAGTAAATGCAACAGTGGAATTATACTAAAAATTATGGGATTGCCATCAGTAATTTCTCTTTAGTGGCTTTGTTTTAAATAACAAAGATATCAACTTTGAAGCTTTTAATTAACTTGGAGGAGTATGACAAGAGCTCTCATACAAATTCTTTTTCTATGCACAGTGAAAGTCTCGTGCTTGTTGAAGAAATC
This sequence comes from Prinia subflava, assembly GCF_021018805.1. Lineage (NCBI taxonomy): Eukaryota > Metazoa > Chordata > Aves > Passeriformes > Cisticolidae > Prinia > Prinia subflava. Next base: position 46,202,983 of record NC_086283.1, on the reverse strand, counting down.
TAGAATGAGTTTATTTCATCTGAGAGTCTGACTTTTTTCTTGAAGGGATACATACCTTTATTAATGCAGGTTGCTGTCTCTAAAATAGCTGTATGGCTTATGAGTAGTTGGAGAAACTCTCAGGCTCATTTCTGACCTTACTAGGGTGAGCTGCAGTCTGTATCTGAGATCTTAGTTACAGGAGAGTGAAGAGAAATATTGCTTCTGCTTTTCCTCTATGGCAGCCTGGGGCTATATACTTAAAAGACAGAAATGAGTATTTCGTCACAGACTATGTACTATATTTAGTGAGTGTAAAATAAACTGACTTATTAGCCATCTTATTTAATAGAATCATAGAAGAGTTTGGTTGCAGTGGATGATTAAAGATCATCTAGTACAATCTCATGAGCAGGGACATGTTTAACCAGATCAGGTTGCTCAGAGCCCTGTCCATCCTGACTTTTGATATGTCTAGGCATGGGGCATTTACCACATCTCTCTGAGCAAATTGGGCCATTTTTCCAACATCCTCCATATAAAAAATACCTTCCTTATGTCTAATGTGAATCTACTTTCCTTCTACCACAGTAACTCCTACTAAAAATGGTTGTCCCCATCTTTTTTGCAGTTCCCCTTCAAGTGACAGGCTCCTCTGTGGTCTTCTCAGAGCCTTTTCTTCTATGTGCAGAACAACCCAAATTCATTTCTTCATAGGAGAGGGGCTCCATCCCTCTAATCATCTTAGTGGCCTTTCTGTGGACTCTCTCCATCAGTTCCATGTCCTTCCTGTTCTGGGACCCCAGAGCTGGATGCAGCCCTGCAGGTGGGGTCTCAGCAGAGCAGAGCAGAGGGGCAGAATCCCCTCCCTGGCCCTGCTGCCCACGCTGCTCTGGATGCAGCCCAGGACACGTTTGGCTTTCTGGGCTGTGAGTGCCCATGGCTGGGTCATGTCCAGCCTCTCACCCACCAGGACCCCCGAGTCCTTCTCAGCAGGGCTGCTCTCCATCTGTTCATCCCATAGACTGTGTTGGAACCAGGCATTGCCCCAACCCAGGTCAGATGCCTTGCACTTGATCTTGTTAAACCTCATGAAATTCCCATTTGTCCAGGTCCCTCTGAATGACATCCTGTCCTTTGGATGTGGCAACTGCATCACGTAGCTTGATGTCTTCAAACTTTCTGAGGACACACTTGATCTCCCCTGTCAATGTAGTTGATGAAGAGTGATCATAGAGGGACGCCACTAATTGCCACCGTCCATCAGGACTCTGAGCAGTTGACCACTACTCCCTGAATGTAACCATCCCGTCAATTTCTTTCCTCTAAACAGATCCATCTCCAACTCAGTGAGAGGGAGCACGAGGGGATCTTACAGAAATCTAGATAAGTGACATCTGTAGCCCTTCCCTTGTCCACTGATGTAGTCGCTCCATCATAGAAGGTCACTAAGTTGGTCTGGTAGGACTTTTCTGTTGATGAAGCCATGCTGGGTGCCTTGAATGTAATTTGAAATCACAAATAACATAGCCCCATTAACCAACAATATTTTTTGTTTGCTTTGATGTGGTGTGACACCTACACAGCAGAGAACAGTAGGTAGTAAGACAAAGTGCTGTAATCCTTCATGAATGTCAGACAGGATTACCAGGAACCTTCTATTCTTTTCTGGTGTAAAAGTATGCAGAAGAGAACAAATTAATTCAGCAACTCTGTAACTGTTGGGGATCAGCTGTTAAGCTGCCTCTCTGCATCCTCTTTGTTTCATGTGACCAGCAGGGATGCACGTAGTGGCTGTCATCCAGTCTGTCTAATTTGACCTCACCATGGGAATTGCATATCATGTTCACAAAAATGGAATTGTCAAATTTGAATTTTATTGGATTTGGGGATAATTTTGCAAGTACCCTTTTCAATTCCGTTTCAAACCAGTTTACTTCTAAAGCTGTGAAATTTTTCCAATACAACTTCTTTCTTTTCTGAAAAGTACTTCATTTTCTGTTTACTTAAAGTTATATTAAACAAAATATATCTTGGTATAACAGGAGAACTCAAAAACCAAGAACAGATTTAGTCCAAATTTTACAGCAGAAATACCATATATTGGAGGCAGACTGTGTAGAGACAGCTCTGCCAAGCAGCACTGACCTATGTAATCTTAAAACCCTCAAATATAGTTCATGTGAATACATGAAGCTGATATTTTCTGGGATTATTGTAGTGCATTGCAGCCAGTGGGCTGATGATTGTATAGAGTGTTCCACTCTGGGTATAGGACTATCAGCTTTAGAGAACATAATCTCACCAGCAAGATTAGAGTTTTCCTGGAAATAATTTTGCTAACTGCAGGAATCAACCTAGTTTAATCCTTGGTATGTTGAATTGCTGAAGTGCCCAGAACATGATTATCAACAGCATCATGCACTATCATGCATCACCTTGTTTCTCTTCTTTTTTGGTCTCTGTAAGGTCAGATCAACCCTTTTTTTCTTTCCTATTTGTCTTTTATCTCTCACTTCAGATGGGAAGCCAATAGATTTAAATGGGATTGCCAGTGTGTGAAATGCCTTGCTGCCACTCCATTATTTTTTTTTCAGAGATTTAGAATTCACATTTGGTTTCCTCTGAAATCTCTTCTGGTTCATCTGCTGAGTCACAAGTCTCATGCTATTCTGTTAATTCTGAAGTTCGTTGTTGTGGTTCAATGTTCTTCTCATGCAGTCCCTCTCTGCCAATGTTTTGTTCTCCACGTGCCTCCATTTCTTTTTTTTACTCTTACACTCCTTTTGTCAGACTCTTTCTGGCATATATGTTCCAGTCCTGTCCTCAGTCTCCAGTGAACGCTCAGCCCAGGTTGGAGCAAAGCACACCCCAGACACATGAAGGCAAAGATCAGTGAGAATGAGTATAAGCAGAGGCGCTGCCTGTAGAATCAACAAATACTGAGCCCTAACAGGACAAATAGTTCCAAATACTGTATATAGGGAAGTGTGTATTAAAGTTATTGGGAGCCCTTTCCAGGTGAGGAAATTAAATCCTTAGGACTAAAATTGTCATGGTAGGACCATAGCTTCTTACATGTACTAACAGCTCCAAAGGTTTTGTTGCAAGACTAAGAATATTCTAACAAAACAATATGTGCATTCTTTATTGCTGTAAAACAATGTATTAAATTCTGTCTTTATATTACATTTTTCTTTGCTTTAAGAGAGACTTAATGTCCTATTCTGTTTGGTTTACTTATGGGCAAGTAAGACACTGCATTGTACTAGCAAAAGTATATGCATACTTGTAAGTTTCTTTATAATATCCCTATGAAAAATCATTACAATCCAATCATACCAAAAAAAAATTATAATATCCTGTATGTTTTAGTTACATGGTATAAGGCATTCTCTGCAAATAATGTAAGATTCCTTTTTTTATTTTTTAAATATATCTCTCAAAGTGTCAGATTTGATATCATCACAGTATTTTACAGTTAAAAACAAATAGCCAGGCCTCTACTGAAATTCACCTTTGTGAAAAATTGTTGAAAAATCATTATGCCTTATTGAAAAACAAAATAATTTGATATCACTTTTTTATTTAATTGCTTAAGATGTTTCATAAATATGAAAAGAGAATATTTGCAAAGAAAAAAAGCATCATCAAACTGTTAAATATCCATTTTTAATGGTTACTTTCTGTCAGAGTTGGGTGCTCAGAAACTCAGTGGCAAAACTTTACATAAAAATTATGAGTGGTCATCCACAAATTCCTCAGCCAGATCATTTACAAATTCCTTGTTGAGCTTGATTTTTCATTGTTGTGTTTTGTAGGTTTATATTAATTGTTGTGTTTATATATATAATAACATATATGCTAAATGTTAAGAAAAAAATACTTCAATAAAAGGAGTGTAAACCCACATCTGGAGAAAAAAAGGTGATTTCATTCAAGATTTTGTCACACACAAACAAATAGTAGTAGCTCTACAGACCTGGAGACCTCTGTGTTCCATTCTTTTTCTGCCCTGATAGAGTATAGTAATTCAGATAGATGTAATGATTTAATTAATTTAGGTCTCATATCACCTGATGAAGCAAGTAACTTTTTTCTGATTTCACAAATGACAGGAGAGTGGTTAAAATAAGTAGCCCCTCTAAAGCCAGTCAATATCAGCACTGGTATCAAATCAGTGTTTGGGAGACAGTATGAACAGTTACTAAAATTATGTGGTTTGAGACTTTTTTTGTTTAAATTGGATACAGGAATATTTGAATATCATACCTGGGGAGTGATAAAAGAGCTTAGTTTGCAAAATTACACGTATTTAGGTGTTCTCAAGGTTTCTCATCTTTTCACAGATGTAAAAACACAAAATTAGCAAGAAACTTGAAAAGGCTAAATTTTAGATTTCAGTGCTTCTCCTACATCTCACTTTAGCAAACACTTCAGCAAGTCAATGACTTGTGAAATTTTGGAGGGGGAAAGCACTGCCATTTCTGTAATCTGTGTTTCGTTGTCCTGGAAAATGTTTTGCATAATCAGTGTTCCAGTTTATGAAGCACATGCAAAAACATGTACGTTTCTTGAATGTCTGCTGGTTCCTTATCTCTGTGTCTTTTACTGTGATGTTATAGAGCTTGGATCATATGGAAACCTAAAATATTATGACACAATGACTGAAGAAGGTAAGAAATATTTTAGAATTGTTTGTATGAGCTTTATTTGAAGCCCTCTGAGCGCCTTTTTTGTGTTTACATTTTTCCTTTGTTTTTCTTGGTCTTATTTTCATTTTCTCCATTTTTGAGTAACTCCTTTTTTGCATGTCTTTATTGATGGCTTAATCGGTTACAGCTCTTTTTTCAAGTTTTCTCAACATTTTAGTTCTGCTGTTTCAGGTAAGGAATTACAATGGGATGCTTTTAGCAGAGAACATATGCAAAACTATACTTGCAAATTATATGGCACACTATAACATAGATTGTAGGTGCTTATTTGATGCCATATTTTACAATGCATTCAAGAAGAGGAATTAATGTATGGATTTTCAAATCAATTCAAATCAACTCAGAACAATTGCTAAGTGACTTCATTTTACTGTATTATTGAAAAGTAATGAATAACCTTTAAAAACTAGGCGTGTTTATTCCTGGAGTAATAATTGTATGCTTGATTGCAGTGCAAAAAATTTCAGTTTGAAATCCTCATTCTAGCAATACAAGAAGGAAGTAATTAGGGCCTGAATCAGGGCTCAGTGAAATCTCAGGAAATTTTTCTGCTGATTCAAAAGCATTGCAGTTCTATCATACTAATTCAGGAAAGCAGTTAACTCTGTACTAAATTTGCAACACATGCTTTTCGTCCTAATGCAGTCAGCATTCCTACAATTTTGAATTGTTGCTGAACCTGAGACCTGATTGTCTGTAGGATCAAGGCCTCTTGTCCAGTCTCTGATTATAATGCCAGATGGATGTTTTCATTAAGTTTAGAAATTAGCAGCATGTTCGGGGATGTGGAAAATCTTGAGGTAGAAAATTTAGCCATCTATTCCCCTTTGTTTTTAATCTTGGGAATTTAGGACAGATAGTGTAATTCTCTCTTTTTAAAAATACACTTGCTTTCTAGTGTTGAGTAATCATGAAGATTTTAAGAGAATCTTCATTACATGACTTACTCATGATTATTCCTCAGGGAGCATGGAAAATGATGGCATCTACTTCCCTCCTTCTGTATCTGCTGTTGATACACCAGTATATCCATCCGGTTCTGGGGCTGGCTGTGGGAGATGATTCCACTTTTTCACCGGGTGTTGGAAGGTGCTCTTTTCATCTGTGGCAGGCCTGAGCTCTTAGACTTGTCTTCCCTCACTGCGCTCCAATGCCCAAATTATGCATCTGCTTCACAGGGGTGGCACCAATATAAGAAAAGATGTCTGAAAGTAGATTTTAATAGGCAAACAGTGGTGTCTGTGTTGTTTAAACACACCTCTCAAGCACCTGTAAGGAGCCATTAACCTGGCCCACTCAGATATGGCTACCAGAGGTAAAGCTTTTGCAGTGTGTCTTATCTCAGTCTTTATTATAATCAAGATAAAAAGGTAATTTCTCATTGTAGCCTTAAACCTGAGTATGTTAAAGTTTTTGATTTTTATGGTGAAGTATTAAATCTACTATTTCAAAAGTAGCCTTATGAAATTCATAAATACTCTATTGACATCTAAATGTAGTTATTTGTAGGGAAACACCTGTTGCAGTGTAATACATACACATAAGTATATTATTACTGTGTCTATGCAGAAGTAATGCTTGTAGTATTCAATGTCATCTCAGAATGCATGTCTCATGAATAGATAGTTCAGGACCATACTGCAGCAACTGGGAAAATCCAGTAGAAGAATTAAAAAGGAAGCTCTTTGTCTTTAGAAACACTGACACTGGCAAGAGTCTATGATGCAGTTTACCTACTCAAATATGTCATCACTTTCACTTGTCTTGCACAAAACCAATAATTAGTGTATCTCAGAAGTTGCATTTTGATCAAAGTGTACTATATTTTCAGCTTTCTGTTTGGATTTTCAGAAGTTTAATTGATATCACTCTGCATCACACTTACTTGCATTACCTATTTGCTTCTTTCTCCTCCTTTTTTTGACTGAGGTTTTTCTACCTTTTGCACAGCAACTTATTCATGGGAACACATAAATCCAGTTAAAATCCATTGATTTTTTTTTCTGATAAAGTACATCCTTATGTCCTCAAGCCTGGTGTGAAGATAAGGAATATTCTTTCAGTCCTCCAGTGAAGAAACTCAGGTGCATTTATTCTTCCTGCTGCATGCGAACGATCAGGGACAAGAATTGGTGATTAAGCTATAATACACAATCAGATTCAGCCTAATGGCCAGAGAGCCATTGTGTTTCAAATATTAGAAACTGATTTCTATTGCTTTGATTATTTCTGTTTTGTCAGAAGATGACTTTGAATTAATTTTAGGTTAATCAGGTCAAACTGAGAGAGTAAATGTGCCCTAGAAGATGAGAAGAGACCTTCACTGTAATCTTGTACTCCATCAATAGCCTACAACATGACAAAATTGCATGTGTTTTCGTTTGATACTTCTTCTTGATCTTAAAGGAGAAAGCATGTAAGATGGATTTCTGGAATTGATCAGTAGTGACTCACTAGTTATGTTCCACAGCAGGTCATGAGCAGAATTAGTAAGTACTGTTCAGAGGGCTCAACAGCTGCAGATTTGACATCTTCAGACTCAAGAAAGCTTGGCTATAGATACATAGATGCAGTAATTTTCCTTTGATCACAGACTGAAACCAAGGCAAATTATAGTCTTGAATTTTTAAATGAGTGAATTTCTGAAAAAGTGTTTTCACATCAAATCGGATATTTTTCTGACCCTGGGAGCCTGTAGGCTGCTATTTAATTTGTAGATAAAGGATTGGCTTTTTAATGTATTCTTTATCAGGAGGAGAATCTCTGCCAACTGATGCCAGCTGGAGTTACTCATGCAGGTCAACACGTATCTACATTATACAATACTGATTTGTTTGTATCTATTCAAATAAAACCAAGGTAGTTTTAAGCTACCTTCCTTGGTAATCATCTGGCCTTGATCACCTCTTCCTTCTACTTCATTCTTTGCAAACTAAAATGAGCTGCCAAATCTGTTGAAGTTTAGTGAACCTAGATTAACTAAGAATTTTCTATGGCAGTCTGTGTTATTTTAGGTCTGTGGAGGCATGCATTGTCATTCACCTAAACTCTCATTATACCAGCTGTTGTGAAAATTTCTTACATAGTTAAACCATAATATATAGGACTGTTCCCGAGGAAACAGACACCTACCTTCCAGAAACAAGAACAGTGACATAAGAGTCCTATGCTTTATTTAATGACACCACCTAAAGATAAGAAAAAGAAATGAGAGAAGATCTGTGCCTAAGATTGACCTTGGTGGCTTTCTGAAAATTGGAATTACTTTGATACATCCTCAGCTGGTCCTTTGTCTTGGTGGCTTTGTGCTTCCCCTTCACTGAACAAGTTTTGATTTGCTTCAAAGGAGGAAAATGGTAGAAAAAGGGAGGGAGGGAAGGAGGGAGGGAGGGAGGAGGGTATTGCTCTGCGGTCTTTTTACATTTCACTGTCTTTATGCAAGTGAGTACTACTGTTTTCATCATGTTTTTGATAGCTAATAATGTCTTTTAATAATTTCCTTGCACTTTTGTTACCTACATTGAGTGAATCTAATGGAAGGCAGTGATGTAAAACAATGTAAACTGAACCATGCATCTACTGAGAAATAAAAATAAAACACATTTTTCATTTCAAATGTTGATTTTAGCTTCCATGACAGTGACTTAACAACTGTGTAACAGTCTCCTGAATGAAATGGTGTACTTAAAATTGTTAAAAATCAGTGTCAGAAATTTCTTTCTAAACATGCTGGAAGGTTTTTGTAAATGTGAAAAAAAATGGAGGACATATTCGATTTAGCTAATCTGCAGTGTGAATCTCTGCAGAAATTCTTTTGAACTTATTGAGCTGATTTTCTTTTCAGTTCAATAATGGCCATGTTTCTCTGTTAAGACAACCTACACAGTTTCACACTGTCTTGGGTTATGTAATCTCAAATAAAATACTAGAATAACCTTAGGTTCTTCATCATTTTAATTAACCTCTAAAACTGAACCTTTAATTGAAAGGTCCTACACCATCTTGGAAAAGGTGCAGACATGGATGACTCCACAGAAGCTTTTCAGAAATGCATAATTTTCACTGCTTGCATAAAAAGCATTTGTATATATGTGGCATTGCAAACTGAATTCTCAAACATATAAAGCTGAGTTGGAGTCTTAAAGCTAGCACAATCCTTTAGCAAACTGAAATTATATCAGGCACCTTTTAATATCTACTCCCTCTGGATAAGCATTTTTAAATGCCCCCACTCTTTCAAATGAAATTAGGAACTGGCATGACTCACAATTTTGGCTTAAAATGTCTGGGGATATGTTTGTATTTTTTCTGGGATTTTTTCTCTTTTATCTGCTATCCCAAAAAATTCCTGTTCTTTCTTTGCTGTTATTTCTTTAGCTCTTTGTTACTTCTTCCCTTCTAGCTAGAATCTCTGCCTCTTACCCTGTGCAGTGAAACAATGAGATGCTTTGTCATTTGTGATTGCGTTCTATGCTTAAATACTGTTCTGCAGGCGTTTTACTCTGGGTGCCAAAAAAGATAATATTTGCAAAATATTGTGAATTGCTAATTTTGATTTTTTTTAAGACCATGATGTGTTTTTGAAAAGATATGTCCTGCAGAAGGGACAGTACTGCTTAATAAATATTTGTGGTATTTTTATTAGTATCCAAGTGGTTTGCTGTTGAAAAATTAGTTCCACTTCCCAGGAGATGATAGCTGCTAGTCCCTGTGAAATGTTCATATGCTTCTTCACATACAAAAGTGTGGATACAGGGGTTTGAAGCTTCCATTTTAAGGAGTGAAGAGGGGATTTCTTTCCTGACTAACGATTTATCCTTGTGTGCCTGGAATTTCTCCAAGTTTTTAGCTTGGCAACAAGTGACTGTTATCCGAATAACTGAATTAATTCATGACTTCTTACTTTTACTTTCCACTGCCAGTCTTTTATATAATTCCATTGAAATATCTTCTGGTCTTCAGTCTGTGCTGGTTTTACTGCAGGGACACCAACAGTTTTCAGTGGGATTTTTTTAACTGGAGATGAAGAGTTAAAAGAGCTACAGTCCCTGTATTGTAATAGTATTTTCAATTAGAAAATGTGCTGTAAAACAGCCACCAGCTAAACTTTAAAAATATATTTAAAAATACTAGAAGTGCAATAGCAATCAGGATAAATCAGTAAAGGCAGATGCATCAACTTACTACAGATCATAGGCTGTCATAAGATATCCAAAGAGTTCTTACATAGAAAGATCTATCAAGGCAGAAAAAGGTTTCATTTCACTTAATATTTGACATCTTTGACATTGCCTTCTTGTAATGTATCATTTAGACACAGTGGTCAATAAAGAGTGACAAAATCTGGGCCCTCTGGATAGTGTGTTGCTCAAGACAGAGTCTAGAGGTTGAGCTTCCTGGTTAACTTCATGGGAGACAAAAAAAACCCCTAACCTGGCAGGTTTAGAAGAAAATTTACCTTTAGGAATCTGATATGAAAACCATGTATTCTGGAGATTTCTTCTTCCCCTTCTGAATCATAGAATCACGGAACATTCTGAATTGGAAGGCACCCACAAGAATCAATGGGTCCAGCTCCTGGCCCTGCACAGGACATCCCCAAGAGTCACACCATGTGCCTGAGAGCACTGTCTGAATGCTTCTTGAACTCTGTCAGGCTGCTGCTGTGACCTCTTCTCTGGGGAGCTGTTTCAGTGCCCAGCCACCCTCTGGGGGAAGAACCTCTGTCTAACATCCAACATAAACCTCCCTGACACAGCTTCAGGCTATTTAGGTCCTGTCACTGGTCACTGACACAGAGATCAGTGTCTACCGCTCCTCTAACCCTCACAAGGAAGGGTTGCTATGAGCTCTGTCCTCAGTCTCCTCCAGGCTGAACAGACCAAGTGACCTCAGCTGCTCCTCACACTGCTTCCCCTCAAGGCCCTTCACCATCCTCATGGCCCTCCTTTGGATACTCTAACAGTTTCATGTCTTCCTCATATTGTGGCACCCAAACCAGTCCCCAGCACTGGAGGTGAGGCTGCCCCAGCTCAGAGCAGAGCAGGACAATCCCCTCCCTTGCCTGGCTGTGATGCTGTGCCTGATGCCCCCCAGGACAGGGTTATCCCTCCTGGCTGCCAGGGCACTGCTGACTCATGTTCAGCTTCCCACTGACCAGGACCCCCAGGTCCCTTTCCATGGCCCTGCTTCCCAGCATCTCATTCCCCAGTCTGTCCATACATCCAGGGGTGCCCCACCCCTGGTGAAGAATGTTGCACTTTCCCCTGTTGAACTTCATATGCTTGGTGATTGCCCAGAGGCCTGATTTGTCAAGGTCTCTCTGCAGGGCTTCCCTGCCCTTGGGGGAGTCAACAGCTTCTCCCAGTTTTGTATCATCTGTGGACTTGTCCCATATCCCTTCCAGTCTTGCATCCAAGACATTTATAAAGATGCTGAAGAACACAGGGGTGATGATGGAGCCCTGCAGAGCCCCACCAGTGACAGGTCCCCAGTCTGATGTCACCCCATTCTCTGTAGTCCTTTGTGCCTGACCCATGAGCCAGTTGCTCATCCATCCCATGATCTATTTATCCAGCTGTGGGCTGCACATTTTGTCCAGAAAGATCCTGTGAGAGACAGTGTTGGAAGATCAACTGAAATCCAAAAGGATCACATCAATTTGTTTCCATTGTCAACATGGTGTGTTACCTTGCCATAAACAGAAATCAAGTTGGATAAGCAGGACTTTCCCTTCATGAGGCCATCCTGGCTGTGATAAGTGACTGTGTTGTCTTTCAGGTGTTTTTTAGTAACTCCTAGAACAATCTTCATAATTATACCAAGCACTGAAGTGAGTAGAAGACACAGACACATAGCTGAGTCCAAAGTGACAAAGCTGACCACACTCACTATAATTCAATATATGTGTTAATATGAAATTCTGTTCTACGGTACTACTATTGCAAACTGAAACTGTTTGTGTTTTTTATGATATCTTGATTCATCTGTATTCATCTTCTGCTTCGGCTGAAATCTTATACCAGCACATTTATAGGTGGAGATTTACTGACTTCTTCCAAAGAAAAGTCATAGCTTTTGGTTTCAATTTCTTGTTCTATTCGTTGCTGAGTTCTCAAAAAAATTTACTGTATTATTTCCACAAAAAAAAAAAAAAAAACCAACAAACAAACCCAACCCTGTATATGGGAGCACGAGATAGTGTTTAATAGGATATTTGCTATTTGAGGAGGAACTGAAATGGATTATCAGCAGTGATCTATGGAGCCTAAGCTATGTAAAATAAGCTTTGCATCTCAAAATGGCTGCATTTTAATAGTGGCAATGTTTTATTTTAGGAAAGTTCAAGGAAAGGGCCTCAATTCTGCATAAGATTGCCAAAAAGAAGTGCCAGGTGGAAGACAGTGAAAGGCAGAATGGAGCTGCTAATCATGGTGAGTGCAGCATTACAGATTTATCACCTGTTCCTCAGTCTTTTTTACCCTTTTATTTTGTTTGAAAAATGTTAATCGTTACTTTCTCCTACATTACTTATGCTATTTTAGTAAAAATACTCTGATTCTCTGTACCAAAGAATATGAAATTTATGAATGGGACAGAAGTTAAATGCAAGAATAGAAAGCCAGTCAAGGCATATAGAAAGCCTTCTAGGAGGTTGAAAAGAAAAGCAAAGCTGGTTTGGTTATGTGTTGAAGTGACAGAGAGGCAAAACTTCCTTGCAGTATATATCGGAAAAATTAATTCATTTCTTGGAATGCTCTGGTAGAATATGTGGTTTATATGGTATCACCCTGTCACAAAAATCATCAACTTCATATTTAAGATTTTCTTTGTCTGTATACTACTTGCTAGAAGGCATTGAGGCCCATCTATGCTAATTGTGCAAAATTAACTTACTAGGGTTTTTGTTAAGGAAAGAATTTATATTTTAGTTCCAAAGTTCCTATGCTAAAGGAAAATCTGTACCATGACCTGTTTTCTCTACTATACCTCATTATATTATCTGCATTAGAAAACCAGATACAAATGTGCCAAATAAAATCTGAATAATTTTATTACTTTTTCTGACCTTGTGTTGTGTTTACATATTATTTGCTTCCAAAATCAGGCAGTTGGTTGGGACAGTCTGTTAATAAACCATAATGCTGACTGCAGGGTTAAGAGACAACACACATATACTGAAATAGTTACAGATAGTCTGGCACTCCACTGTGGCTGTGATCTCAGATTTTAATTTAGAAGAATCTCAGGATAGCAGTAATGTAACTAGACAGCTGTATTTATTTCTATGCACAAGAGCATACCATAAGGCATGTTGAACTTGAGCAAGGCATTTCATGCTGCTACTCCCCATTACTTTGTATTGTCCAAGGGATTTTGGGCCATTGACACATTTTTGTAGTACATATTTATAGAGGTAATTACCACTTAGAGAATTCCAAAACAGTCAAAGTAAGAATAAATTTTAATAAATTTGGCATCAGAAACCAAAGCTCTAATTTTATCCCTTTAACTCCTGTGGAAATTCAGGACAAAGACTGCAGGTTTCTGGTTTAAAGATCATCCTCTATTATTAGATGTTATTACACCTTCTGTTTACTCTTTTCCACATTTTTGCATGGCAGACAGCAGGATTACAGCTTGGAAACGATTATGTTAATTGCAGGGGTTAGTGTGTTACAAAATTTATATTACTGAATGTATCCCCTGTAAATGCAGCACAGTACATTCTGTAATGTCAGGGGTGATTGCTGTATGTCATTTTTTACCTGAAGTGTTAGGCTCAGTGCACTTAGCATAAACAAAGAGCACTGAATATTGCAATAAACTTAAATATTTCTCGAAAGGCTAGCTCATTGCTTATAAGATTTTTATTGAAAAAGTGTACTAGGCAAATTTTTTTCTCTCCAACACAGATGCTAGTTCAACTTCAGTATTTGATAATTTGCTCAGACTGAATATATGACAGCTATTTCACTAGTATATTTGTAATTCAATATTCTGACCTGTTGTTTTCCCACTCTTATGTATGGATGATGCTGCGGAGAAAGGTGCAAAAGTGGAAGTTGCAGTAACACCACCAAGTGACTCGGGACCAGTGCAGAATGGAATTGCCCATAATGTTGAAGAGGTTAATGACTTTTTTATTCTTCTTTTTTATTCTTGTGTTAGTAAATGTATTGCATGCTTGATTGTGCTTTTCACTGAAGTAAACATCTTAATATAAAGAAGCTGACAGTATGAACTGTCTACATAATATTTAGTTTTCATTTACAGCTGAACCCAGTGTACAGTTTGCCATATATAAAAATCTTGTCTTTTGTTTCTGCCTTTCAGTGTAAGGTAAGGTGGGAGTCTGGAATATATTCTTTTGGGTAATGTATTTTTACGTTACAGATAAGGTGTTTGCAAACCTAAATATAGCTAATAGAAATTGCTTGTCACATTGCACAAAACCTGTTCTCTTAAGAGAACCTGTCATGATGTGCATCATGAAGTAGTCAAAATTCATCGTGACAGAGGACCTGTAAACAAACTTCTGCATTCTGCCTTCTGCTATCTTGCTTCATAAGATATTTGTCCCACTGAGATTGTTCAATGAAAACAATTAAGAAAAAGCAATCTTAAGCAATCACATATCACAGCAATGTCCACAAGCTATCAATTCACACTGTAATAAAACATTTCCTAGGCTTGTTCAGAAATCTGCAAGGTCAAGGAGCTTTATCATTTGAGATAATGGTTTCAGTTTCAAGCCACTGCAGGAGAAGAAGGGAAAATTATTGCAAGAGTACATTACTCAGCAATGTGCAGTTCCTTTCATCTCCCTTTGGACAGTTTAAATTTGCAGTGATGCAAGCTTTGGAACTTTCTATGTTAATTTCAGCAAGTATTAGGACATTCTGAACAACAATTCTTATGTATTAGATGTGGGATACATTATTTATCCTTGTCCAAGTGGCACAATAGAGCAAACCAGGGAGGTTTGTAACTGGTGGAGGAATGAGTCTACAGATTTAGCTCCATCAATCTGAGTGAAAGGATTTCAGGTATCTGCTGTCAAAATAAAAACTGGCAATCTCCTAACAGCATTTTGAGATGGTCCATGCTGGATCCCTCCCCAGTGGCCTTTCAAATTTGTCTTCTTCCAGTGGTAACCTGGCAGCTTTCTTAGGCTGCTTGAGTTATTGATATGCTGAAACCTACTTTGTAATTTAAATGTATATACTGGAATTTTTGAGAAACTGTAATAAAAATAGTCTACTCATCCATGGAACAAGTAAATAGGCTTCCATAATACTTAGGACACTACTTCACAGTCAGAGTCTCTGCCAACCCTGTAGTGTACCAGAGCCTCTCCTTAATGTATTGCCTGGCTTTTTGTGAATAGCTTCCTTCAACACCTTTCCAAACTCTAGCTTCACTCTGAAGCTAACATTGGGTGGTTCAGTTTCCTTCTGATCTGTTTATTGACTTCATGGTCACTAATGAGATTACTCTAAATTTATACAAGACAACAAAAATTTCAGGCAAAAACAGAAGCCCACTCACAGCATTTCTGAGACCCTTTCCATTGATGAATATTAAAATTTGCAGAAGGGAAACTGGTCACTGCCCTCCTAAGCATTCTTTTTAGCTTTTCCAAACTTGATCTACAAAGGGTCTTGAATTTTGATCTTTTTGTAATCAAGTGTTCTCCATTGTATATTGATACCGTTTGTTTCTGTTTCTAAGTAGAATTCAATCAAGTAGCTTGAAATTTTGATGATTTTCCCTTACTCTAATGCAAAAGGAATTGCTGTCAGAATCAGAATTTGAACAGATAGTATAAAATTGCTTTTCTCAGGTTTTCAACTTGTATGGTCTAAAGATCAGGTATTGTGACCTGTAAGTGCTGTTTAATCCTTTTAAAAAACCGTTAGAGCCTCCATGCTGTGGTAATGATAATTTAGAACTGAGAAAACAAGAGACACTGTCAATCTGGGCTGAAAAAGCTTTAAATATGCCTTTGGGGTGGGGGGTGGGAAATGTCCTGAAATCTGCAGGATGTGGAATGGATATAGTCACATAGTAAGTCATCCTGTAACATGTTTGTTTGATGATACAGAAGAGCTGCATAGGCATCTAATTCTTTATCCTCCATTGTCAAGTTCCACTATGGTCTTTATGCTTTTCCCTCTTCCAAAACAAGTCTATTTGTGGCTTTTTCCTTATTTTTCACTGATGCAGATTATGGTGTCTGGGCCTAAACCCCTAGACACAAGCATTTTAGAATATCAGTCTCCATATTGGAGTTAGAGTTGTCTGAAAATAAGTACATTAAATATCCTATGTTCCTCTAGTAAAAAACAGAATAACATATATAGCATGTCACATTAACATAAAACATAAATAATATGAATCACATAACATAAAACACATATAAATCCATTTTACTTATAAATCCCTTATTATTTTAAAATTAGCCTTGAGGAAAAGAGCCTTGTGAAAAGATGGTCTCTTAAAGGCTAAGACTGCAAGCAAAGGAGAAAATAATAGCTGTCATATTGTATTTTAATTTTCATATATTTGTAAAATACTTTTTTAAAAAAGCATAATATTCCTAATTGCCATGATTTCGTTTTCCATATACCTCTTCTGGTTTATTTACAGGCTTTTTAGGAACCTCTTTATATTTTTCGAAATCCTTTTTCTTTCCTCCTTTTCTTCTTTTTCAAGAAAGAAGGGAAAGCTTACTTAGAGCTAAAACACCACACAAGACAAGGACACTGTCAAGTTAATGACTTCTGCCAGATGTCATGACTAGGTGGATTTCACCTAATTTATTTGGGGTTTTTTGTTGTGTTTTTAATTTCTTCATTTCTCTCTTCCAAACTCCATTGTCTTGCTTTTCCCTTTTTCCTAAGACCTGAACTCCATTTTTCTTACTCCACTGTCCTTCAGGGAAATTCAGCTGTTGTCTTTCTAGCTCAAGCCCTTGAGCATCAAGAAAAGCTCTCTCCTAATGCCGCTTGCAGGAATTCAGAAAGGGTGTCCGGAAAATGTACCCAGCAACCCAATCATGTATGCCACGTAGTGAGACTCTTATCACCCCACTTAACTATAAGCAGCAGCTGATATCCTGCTCTTTGATAAAACTGGGATCATCAGCTAAGAAGGATGGACGGCTGTGGTCTCCTTCCTATCCCTTAGCCAGCACAGGAGGGAACAATACCTCCTCCCACCATACCATCTGTAAGACATTACAGTTTTATTTGAAGTCAGAAATTGCCTTCCTTTCTGCTGGATATTGCATCTTCCTTGGGGATCTCGTTCTACTTACAGCATTCCATCTTTAACCTTTAGCAGGCTGCCACAGAGGAGAAGATTCTGTTATATAACACTTCGTAGAGTGGTACCAAGCATGCATAAGAAAATGAAGGAAGGCTAAAAGGACACTTACTAGCTCATTAAATGTTTTATAAAGTGTCCTTCTGAGAAGCCCAGTTCCACCCCCCGCCGCCTTCTTAACTAGCATTTGGTAGTCGTTTTAACCTGTGGCTTACCTAAAAATAGTTTCCAATCTGAAGATAACACCTTTTCCTCCCACCTACACACACGCGCACGCATGCACGCACATACACACATGCACACGTACACATGCGCACGGTTTTTCCTGTTTCCGTGGAAACCCTGCGGGAAAGTTTTTACTTGCCAACCATGACTGAGAGAACTTTTCCTTGAAAATATAAGGCAATTGTTGTGCCATAGGAGAACGGTGCAAAGGTTCCGTTGCTTGCATTGGATTTAATCTGCTTACCTGAGCAACAGTCCGGCACAGCGGGTTTTGCCTTCCCCACTGAAGAGCAGCATCACCATTTCAGGGCAGAGCACTGGTGGGGACATATGTCCTCTGTCCTGGAATACTCATTCCATTCACATCAAATCAGCTTGGTGTGAATGTAAGTAGCATTGCATTCTTTGTCTCAGGGTATTTCTGTGAGTTATGTTAAACACTACCATTTCGTAGAGAGGATAGAGAAAATTAGAGCAGCCTTCGTTGTAAGGCTGTGATATATTCCAGCGTCCCTGGTGTGTGTTTGATTCATCATAAAAAATTTATTTTTCCAAAGCCCAAATATTTTTCAGTTGCCACACTTGGTCTAAAGTAAGCGCCTTCATCTTGTTTGCTCATTGTAACTTAAAGGGAAGGTGCTGCTATCAAAAGGGGTTGATCTTTGTTTTCACAATGCTACTCAGTTGCCTACTCCACATTTTTTGCTGCTGTATACCAGTTTGACTTACTTGAAAATTAGGACTTTGAGAAATGGCATGAAGACAAAGGCTTATTCTTTAGAAGTATCTCCATGATAACATAGCTATTATTTCTCCTGGTGAGCTGACTGCAGTTTTGTGTCTTACGTTCTGAGAATTTCTTCTCAAATTTTCCAAAGAGTGCTGGCAATAACATAGCATAAAAACTGACATATAAGTTTTGGGAGCTGTAATTTTACTTATTTCTGCAAGTGCCCAAGAGGACACAAGCAGCAATAGGAGAATCTGGACCAAACACCTACCTGACCTTACCCCTTCCTGTAGGGTCCACTCAAAAGATGCCTCTTTTCAGTGAGTTCACAGTGCAGCAAGGATTGGCACAAATTAGGTGTCCTAAAAAGAGTATCCACACATCCAGAATGCATTCTGAAAGCTAATGGATTTAATATTACTGCCTGCTTGAATTTTATTCAATAATTTGTGAGGAAAGATGTTGCTTTTCTATCTTAATCACCCCACAGAAATTGCATACTGTTGTACTAGCTTACTGTCTCCCTTGTTTCACATATTTTTTTTTAATGACATGTAGGAGAAGATTAATGAGTGATGTGGTTTACAGACAAGAAACAGAAGGCAGAGATTGAGGCTGTTCATAGTATGGGTCCAAGTGCCTATACTTTCTGCCTTTCTAGTGAAATAGATTAATGTGAAATGTGCCCTTTTAAAGAAAAAAATAAACCTCAGTTTTCAAAATCACTACATGCCTCTGGGACAGAGAACATTTGGGATCACAGTCACATCAGTTTTTCTTGATTTACTCATTGTGAAAATTTGGGTTGTACAGAGCTCATTTTTAAAAAAATCGCAAACAAACAAACATACAAAAAACACCCCCAAAACAAACAAACAAACAAACAAACAAACAAACAAAAGACCTGAGCATTGGTCATTTGGCAAGAAATTGCCTCTTTATAGGTGGTGTAATATCCATACTGCAGCATGAACAAATGGAATTGCACATAATTCCTGTTTTAAGTTTCCTTTCTTCTGGAGCCCTCATGCTAATTCTTTATTGATTAATTGTATCAGTCTGAATACACAAGAAATGTACAAGCATGAGAATTTATGGCTTAGCTCTTCATCTTAGGTGGACTAGCAGTTTAATTCTCAGACTGTGTTGTTTATAGTTCATATGTTGTAGCTGTTAAACAATATGAGTAGCTGGTGAACAGTGACAGATTTCTTGTAAGTTTGAGGTGGTTCTTTGTACTTGTTTTCCATTTCCTCCTAATGCGTGGGGAAAAAAGTGGAAAATTCTGTTTAATGTGCCAGAAAAGCAATTTTTCCTAATGTAATGTGAGTGTAAGCCTCTATGGAGACAGTGATTTTGTGATGTTTGCTAGAAGGAGTGACTACGTGGTGACTTTGGCAGATGGAGTTTGCTATAAGCTGCTGTTTATAAACAAAATAATTGTGGATGAAATGTCACTGTATGTTTGTATTGTTTACATAATGTAAACATAATGTAAACACATAGTTTACATAATGTAAACACCATCATTTCTTCTGTTTGGGAAAATTTTAGTGGGAAAATTGGATAGGTTTAGATTAGATACTGAGAAGAAATTGTTTGCTGTAAGGGCAGTGAGGTACTGGAACACGTTGCCCAGAGAAGTTGTGAATGCCCCAGCTGGAACTGTGGAAGTGTTCAAGGGTGGCCTGGGTGGAGCTTTGAGCAGCCTGGTTTGGTGGAAGATGTCTCTGTCCGTGGCAGAGGGGTTGGAACTAGGTGATCTTTAAGGTCCCTTCTAACCCAAACCATCCCATGTTTCTAAAATAGTCCTGAGCAAACCAGTAAGTGCTTTCTTCCTTGGGATTAAAGATAAGTATTTGATAGATGTTCTTACATACAGAACTGTGAAATATGGAACATCCATAGATTTTGTACCTTTTTAATTGTTTGTAATGATTTTAATAAAAGAAGAGTTGAAGTAGTAAGAATACAGTTTTGAATGTATGTAGATTGGTTTAAAAGAGTAATTGTTATAGATGAACGAGAACGCCAAACAGAATAACACTTCTAATATAATTTCTTAAGATGCAAAGAGGGCATTTTCCTATTAGAGGATTCATTTCCTTACCGCCATTAATAATAATAATAACAACAATAAAATATATGCCAGGGTACCACAATTATCCCATCTAGGCATTAATATACATTTGATATTCAGCACTGTAAAATGTCTCTGTAACAAAAAGGCAGTCTCAAGCATCAGCAAGAAGAAATGATGATCCTATTCATAAAGAGTAAAAAGAATTATGACAGAATTAGCAAGGATTTCATAGAAACACAGTAATGATTATTATATGTGAAGATGTAATGCAGCTACATCTTAATCTTTAATGACTGGTTAAGGGATGAGGGGCACAAGAATGTCATTCTGTATTCTTCCAGTTGCAGGACATGATGAGGGATGGAACAGTAAGATTCAAAAAGTCAATAGCCTGCTACAAGAGTGGTGGCACTAGCAGAATTTTAGGGGTTTTTGTCAGGGATTGGCTTAAACAAGCCTGGGCCTGCTGATGACAGAGTACACCTGTGTCAAAGGGGCAAAGGGATCAGAGTTGCCAGGGCTTACTGAAAGAGCCTTAAACTAGATTTGAAAGAAGAAAGGGATGAAACCAGGATGCTGGAGATAAGCCTAAGCGTGGTACATCAGTGTTTGAGGAACAGTGTGCTAGTGTGGTTCTCGTGTGCTGAGTACACCAGAGCACATCTGAAATGTCCCTGTGCTAATTCACATAGCATCTTCACCATCTCAGTGGGGGTGGTGGATCAAGATCCATATACAGCTGCAAAGACCTAAGCATCATCAAGCCTGAGAACAGTCACAGCGTTGACTGATTGAGGTTGTTCATGGTATGGGTCCAAATGCCTTTACTTTCTGCCTTTCTAGTGAAATAGATTAATGTGAATTGTGCCCTTTTAAAGAAAAAAAATAAACCTCAATTTTCAAAATCACTACATACCTAGAACAGAAGCACCTGAGAACAGTCACAGAGTTACTAAAGCTCCTCCCCCCCAATATATGCCAAGACTGACACCCCTACGAAAGTGCATCTACACCAGTGCATGCAGCATGCACAACAAACAGGAGGGACTGGAAGCCATTGAGCAGACGGAAAACTATGATGTAATTGCAGTAACATAACCTGAGATGGTGAATGGTGAGATTACTTACACAATTGGAGCGATGCAATAGATGGCTATAAACTATTCACAAGGGGTCAGCAAGGAAGGAGAAGGGGTGTGGTAGTCCTGTATGTTATGGAGTGTGACTTTCTAGAGCTTGATGATGTGATAAAAGGGTTGAGTATTTATGAATATTTTTTAAGACCAACGAAATCAATATCCTGGTAGGAGTCTCGTATAGACCATCCAACCAGTTCAAAGAGGGAGACAAAATTATACTACGAGCAGCTGGAGGATATCTTAAGATTTCTGGACCTTTTTCTTCTGGGACATTCCGACAGACCAAATTTCACAACACAGAAGTAAAAAGAACAGCCCAGGAGTTTTCTGAACTGAGTGGAACATGCCTTGGTATTACTGACACAATGGGTGAGGAAGCCAGCCAGGAAAGGTGCCCACCTTGGCTTGTGAACAGAGGATTAGGGGGAGATGTGGTGGTCAGAGGCCATTTTGAGCACAGAGACCACGAGAGCTTTCTGTTCTCAGAGCTGTAAGGAGGGCAGTCAGCAGAGCTGCCAGAACTGCTGCCTGGGACTCCCAGGGGGCAGACTTTGGCCTGTTTACAGGGCTGGTTGATAGCCTTCCTTGGGATGTGGTCCCAAGAGGACAAGGGAGTGCAGGAAGGCTGATCATTGTTCAAGAAAACAATCTTAAAGGTGCAGGAGCAGGCTGTCCCCATGTGCTGAAAGAAGAGCTGTCTGGGAAGAAGACTGGCTTGGCTAAACAGAGCTTAGGCTGAACTCAGGAGAAAAAGGAGAGTTTATGACCTTTGGAAGAAGGGACAGGCAGCTCAGGAGGACTACAAGGATATAGTGAGGTTATGCAGAGAAAAAATTAAGTGGGCCAAAGCCCATCTAGAACTCAGTTTGGCTCCTGAAATTAAAGACAATGAAAGGGGTTTCTAGAAATGAAAGGTGTTCTAAAGAGATGTCAGCAGCAGAAGGAGAGTTAAGGACAATCTCCATCCTTTCTTGGATACAATGGGAAATGTTGTGACAAGGAATAAGGGAAAAGCAGAGGTATGGAATGCATTCTTTGCATCATTCTTTAGTGAAAGAGAATCTTGCTTTAAAGCAAGATTCGCTGTCATCAGGGTCAATCAGACACCTAGGCTGGAAGACAAGGATGGGTAGCAGAATGAAGCCCCCATACTCCAAGGGGAAATGCAGTGACCTGCTGTACTTCTTAACACACAAATCTCTGAGGCTGGATGGGATCCACTCAAGAGTACTGAGGGTGCTTATGGAAGTGCTCACAAGCCACTTTCCATCATTTACCAGCAGTCTTGGCTAACTAGAGAGGTTCCAGTTGACTGGAGTTGGCAAATGTGATGCCCAGCTGCAGGAGGGGTAGGAAAGATGATCCAGACAACTACAGGCCTGTCAGTCTGACCTCCATGCCAGGGATGGTCATGAAGGTCACCCTGAGTGCCACCACACAGCACATGTAGGACATCAAGGGTTCAGGCCCCACCAGCCTGGGTTTGTCAAACGCAGACACAATGTCCTGCTTAACCAACCTATGACAAATTGACTCATGTAGTAAAATGAGGGAAAGGCTGTAGATGTTGTCTACCTGGACTTTAGTAAAGCATTTGACACCATTTCCCACATCATTTCTCTGGAGATACTGGTTTTTCGTGGTGTGGATGGATGGACAGGGTATGGATGGTTCACTGGATAAAAAACTGAGTGCATGGCAGGGCCCAGAGAGTGGTGGTTAATGGAGGTAAATCTAGCTGTCAGTCACTGGTGGTGTTCTCCAGGGCTCTGGGACCAGTCCTGCTTAATGTCTTTATTGATAATTTGGATGAGGGGATCAAGTACACCCTGTCATTTTGCAGATGATGCAAGTTGGGTTGGAAGGCAGGAAGGCTCTGCAGAGGCATCGGACAGGCTGGATCAATAGGCTGAGCCCAGTGGTATGAGTTTCAGTAAGGGCAAATGCTGGGGCCTGCCCTTGGGTCACAATAACCCCATGCAATAATGCTACAGGCTAGGGAAGAGTGGATGAAAAACTTCATGGTGGGAAAAGACCGAGGGGTCATTTAGTCTAGATCTTCAGAAGTCCCTTCCCACCCTGACTAGTCTAAGATGCCGTCATTCTGTGCTGGCCAATGGCAATTAAACATGAGCCAGCTGTGTGCCCAGGTGGCCAAGAGGTCCAGTAGCATCCTGGCTTGTATTAGCAGTAGTGTGGCCAAAAGGACCAGGGCAGTGATTCTCCCCCTGTACCCCAGGCACTGGTGAGGCTGCATCTCAAATCCTGTGTTCACATTTGGGCCCCTCACTACAAGAAAGACATTGAATTGCTGGAATGTGTCCAAGAAGGACAATGGAGCTGGTGATGGGTCTGGAGCACAAGTTCTGTGGGAAGCAGGTGAGGGAGGTGGGTTTTTCAGCCTGTAGAAAAGGAAGCTCAAGGGAGACCTTATTGCTCTCTACAACTACCTGAAGGGACAGTGTAGCCAGGTACAGGTCAGCCTCTTGTCCCAAGTAGCAAGTGACGGGACAAGAGGAAATAGCCTCAAGATGTGTGAGAGAAGGTTAGATCAGACATTACAAAAATTGCTTCATGGAAAGAGCTACCAAGCATAAAAGTGGTTGTGTCACCATCCATGGAAGTATTTAGAATATGTGTAGGTGGGAATATGTGTAGGGGTGGTGCTTGGGGGCATGTTTTAGCAATGGAGCTGGCAGTGTTAGGTTTATGGTTGGACCTGATGATCTCAAGTGTCTTTTCTAGCCTAAATATTGCTATGATTCTATGAATTTGGGGAAGATGGAAAAATATGCCATATTCCAGTACTTAGTCTCTGAATGCCCATGTCTGACCAGTGCAAGGTACTGGTGTAAATTGACTTGTGTTCTGATTTAATACGACAGTTTCTTTCTAATGGATTATCATCAGAGTTCATCATATCGGGTGATGCAGCTTTCCCGTATGTCCAGTCCAGTATCATTGAAATTAATTAGCTACAGAGACATAGCAGAGAATAAGTTTAGGAGTTGGAGTGGGGAGGGGTAGGTAGTAGTACTGCAGCTGCCCTAAAGAAATAGAGTGGTGGCACAGTGATGTCACAGTGCACAGTGGTGGCAGGTGAGTCATAAAGTGAGCAGAATATTCTTTACTTTGTTAGACCATATGGGGGTCAAGGCAGATACCAGAAGGTATCTAAAATGGTACCAATCATATGTGTTTAGGCAGTTGAATTCCTGGGTATATATCATGTTATAATCACATTTTCTTCTTAGTGTTGCAGAATATAATAATACTGAACATTCCAAGTACAGAGTTTTCATCATACAGACTGAAATAAAACTATATTTTCAGGCTTAGTTTCTACAAACTGTGATAGTGCACATTCAGCGTGTACATGGCTGGAGCCCCAGACACTGCATGCAGACTCTGCCATAAATCTGTGCTGAGTCATTTTCTGTCACTGCTGCTTAGTCCACAGCATGACACTCGCATTTGTGTGGTTTCAGAGCTCCCAAAGTTATTTCCCATTCTTTTCTTCAGCATCAGTGGATAATTGCTTTGAAATTCATGGAAGCTAGATCTACAAATACTTTGAACTTCATTACTTCCACTGATTTTGGAAGGTCTGCAATGAAAATCAGATGCCAAATCCAATTTGCAGAATAGGAAATGAATATCCATTCTGCAACACCTGCAATGTATCCTTAAAGTTTAGGAGTTAAACTAGCAAGAAGAAGTGTTCTGCCTGCACTGTGAGCTTGTGTTTGGCCTTATATTTTGAGGATAGTTGTCTTGGGGAAAGGGATGATGTAGGACAACTGGGAGGTGAAAAGGTCTTGAACAGATCAAGGTTTCTCAGGAGACATCTGGCAATCTCCAAAAGCAATTCTTTGTGGTTCTTTGCTACAGCCACTCACGTTGCCTCTGTGCTGATGCACACCCAGAGGTGTTTGACACAGACATGAGAAGAGAAAAAGGCTCAGTGATGAACTATAGCGTCTGGTGGTATAGTACTGCATGAACCAACATAGGCATTACTGCCTAGATATTTTTAAGACTCATGTGCAAACTCAGACTAATGTAAAGTTCTGTTGCAATTAAATATAATTGTTAATCGTGGCTCATCTCTAAAGATGGCAATTCAGGAAGTACTTTGCCACTCGGTGCTGTTTATACAGCAGTCGCTTAGAAAGCTTTATTCCAGCTGAGCTGGCTGATTGAATTACACAGAGGCCATTCAGAAAGAGTTACCTAGGAAACCCTTCAACTGGTCCTTTTGTGCTCAAATTTTATCTCAGGCATCATATTTCAAAGCTGAGCCTGTGTCTCAGGTTGATTTTGCCACTCTAAAAGCATCTACCAGAATGGAGAATGAATGTTTTTGGTTTTGGGAAGTAGCCTCACAAACTCCTCCTCCATCACAGCTCCTCTAAAGTCAGACTTCAGTAGATTTCCAGCAATGAAGCACAGTATGTCCACTTCAGTGAAGAGCTGAAAGGTAAAGGCAAAAGCTGGCCTCTTAAGCTGCTCAGGAGCCTCTGAAGTACTGTGTTGAGTGCCACAAGTTATGATTATACGTTTTTAAATTTTTTAAAATTATTATAACCATTATGACCTGTTCACTTTACTGATGTCATACAGGCATGCACCTTGGGGGTTTCACAAAGTATAGGGGTTAGCAAAATATTGTCCTCTGTTGACATCAACATGCAACTCAAAAGTAGCTGCAACTTGTCAGGAGGTAAATAGAAATTTGGTTCCAGTCCACTGATGTCAGGTGATACCTTCATAGTGAGATGCCAGTCTAAGAGCTGAGCTTGCCTCTGTAGGTACTGATCAATTCAGGTAGTTAAACAATTCAGAAGTTCACAATAATGGAATAGTCAAGACCAGTTCTTCAAAATTAGCAGTAAGTAGAAAATGTTATTAACAGTATCAGCATATGGTGACATTTCATCAATAACTCTTTTGCTTAGAAAAGAACAACTAGTGTGGTCATTTAAACAATTGCTTCATATAGCACTGTCATAAAGTTTATGTAAGCAATCCTAATATAGGGCAATAACTGAAAAGAAACCAATTATAACTCTATAGGAGGAGTAACATGCATATTGTGGATATGTCTCAACTATATTTTTTTCAAAACTAAAACCCAAGAACACTATCTGAAGAAGTCATATCACTCACGTTGTCAAACAGCTTCCACTGGATGCTCTTTTTCAGACTTTTTAGCTTTCATTGAGCTCTCTAGAAATCTCTCCATAGTTTTAACAGTATTTGCATTACACACATCTGTGTGAAAGTATTGTTCAGGCCATTTTTTCAGTTGCCTGGTTCTGCAGTTTATGTGCCGTTCTGGAGACATCACCTACCTTTGTTAACAATTTAAAAGTCATTTTAATACATGAGTGCAAAAGGCTGAGTCATGCCTACTGTACTTGCTCCATTTTGTTAGCAGAAGCAGTTCTAAGGAAAGAGAAGTGTGTGGCAGCCAAATGTTTTCTGTCAGAGGAGAGGGTTCCTATACACCTACTCTATAGCAGGGATAACAGGTGGGCAGCTTACACATAAATGGAGACAAGGGATCGATGTGAAAATCAGTGACACAAATTGGAGAGGAGTGTCTTCAGTTTTAACACCAAGTTGTTAGGAACACTGCTGTATTGTGACTGGTCTGAACACAGGAGTCTTTGGGTAGAGACAAGGAGAAGCCCTTTCCTTATGTGGACAAGCTGGTGACAGTGTTGGGGCCCAGAGAAGCTGGGCCATCCCCGTCCTTGTCGGTTTCACGGTTTGAATGGACAGAGCCCTCAGCAGCCCAGTCTGACCCGAGCAGCTTAGCACTAGAGCTCCACAGGTCCCATCTTCCTGTGGAGAAGACAATACATACAATACATACAAGTCAGAGTCCAGGACATCCCTCTGGCCACCCTGGAGGGTTTGGAGACCAGACAGGGGGGTCTGGTTTCTGTACAAGGCGGTCAGCCAGCCTCACACAGAGCCCAGGAGGACACTGCCTCTGATCCCTGTCCATGGGAGTGAATGCCCAGATTGTATGAAGAATCACAAGCTGAGAGAATTCAAAATAAGTGTAGCTAGTTTATCATAGAATGTAAATATAGAATCTAGGATTTTTAGTATATGGGGTCGAAGAGGCAAGAGGGAGGAATTGGGGAGCGGTCCTGTTCTCCTTGTTCTTGTTCTTTTCCCCTATTTTCTGCTGAGTCGTATTACAAGGATTGGTTTAGAGTAGAAATTACATGTTAACATTGGTAATAAGTATTGGTAAGACTTTGTAAATAAAAAGTACATTGTGGACGGTGGCTGGACCAGGGAAACCATACATAAGGTCCAGGACCCTCTGATCCACCCAGTCTGCCACATGTCCTGCCCTGCTGGGGACTCCTTGCAGAGCTGAAAAAGAGCTGAGAGATAATGAAAGAATAAACAACCTTGGAAACATGGACTGGTGGACTCAGCTTGTCTTCTCTGGCTCAGGCGCAGGACCTTTCGGGCAAGAAAAGCTCAAAAACCCTGCCCCGAGCAGCAACCCTGAGGAGAATCTCAGGGAAAAGCAACCCCGAGACATAAAAATTTATATGCATATGTATTTAATGTTAAGGTTTCAAGTTACTCACAAAAGCTTAAATTAGATACACCTATACGTTTATATGCGCACATAAAGTTCCTCGTCTCTCCATGTGTGCGCGCGCAGGCACATAATGTGCACACATTCTCTCTCTCTTGTCTGTGTGGCAGCCCAGAAAAGTCTTAAACCCCTGTCTAGACTAGCCCACATCCCAAGGGGGAGCCATGAGAACACTTGTCAGAGACACCACACCCTGTGCATCCCAAGGGACCAGCCACATTGTCAACAAATGGATGTCCTTTTGTTGACAATGTCAACAAAACAACAAGGCAGCTTGTGCTGTAGAGACACTCACAGTCCAGACAAAGTCTTTTTTGGTGTGTCCTAGCTAATGTTATTAGGTGTGGTGTTAATGCAATGTTTTCAGATGCTGTAGTTCTCCGTGAAACACAACGCTGACCTTGAACTCCTTTTGAAAGAATCCCTACCTTCATTCATCCACACTGATAATCTGCTCACTGGAGATTTTCTTACAGAATGAAGAGGACGAGGAGGAACAGCCTCTCAGTCTGGCCTGGCCTGAAACCCCACGCAAGCAGGTCACCTATCTTCTTGTATTACCCATTGTTTTTCCTCTGTGGGCTACCCTGCCAGACGTCAGAAAACCTGTAAGTAACTGTTGCACAAAAGGGTGGCTCTCTAGTTAAATGCCAAAAAAGAGCTAGAGCTATTAGGTTTTTTTAATATTTTCTTCTTTGAAGAGCCCACAACATTAGTATTCAAATCATCAAATGGCAAATGGGTGTTTATGAGCAACTGGTTGGTACTAGCTCTATAAAGC